>NC_056745.1:205415695-205764445 GCF_019279795.1 Protopterus annectens
AGACTGACTCCAGTGACTTACTTGTTTGTTACACGCCATCCTACATTCTACTTAAGGACTGCACAAAAGAAAATTACAGTCACATCTCATACTGCTCTTGGAAAGTCTAACATTTTAAGTACACTCTATTCAACAAGCAATTTGACCTAATCATCCTAAGCCTGGAACTCAATAACAAACCCAGTGCAAATGAATTACATGCAGCTGATAAAATAACCCCTGCTGCTGGTGAGCATGACACTTTACAAGAGGCTCTGCTGTTTTCTGCCTCCTCAAACAAATGCTTACAAAGAACTGAAATACAGAAACAAGGACTTTACTTAATATGCCACTTGAGAAAAGTTACTGGTCCTCAAACTGGTTGCATTTTTGAGTTTTTGACTAATTCCTAAGTAAAGGGCAGCTGAAATACAAAGGCATAATTTACTAAATGAATACTTAATGCTGTGAGGTCAACAAAAATAATGCCAGCATTATAAGAAAAAAAAAGTAAATGCATGCTACACAGAAAAAGGATGTCAACCCATCTTTTGTATTCCATCTACTGGCTTAATATTAATTCAGCTCTTATCATATTCATTGAAATGCACCATTGGAACTGAACTGTAAACTAATTTGCTCTGTCAGTAATGAACTGTACAAACCCGAAAATTCAAAATGATGCACTCCTAAATGAAAACACAGTACTGTGCTGTATCTACAATTATGTTCTGCCAATGTAAATTTCTATGCAAATAGCTCTACATTCCTCTGTATGTCTAGCTGCATTATATGGTCTCTGTGGTCCGGGATATGACTGAAAAGGTTCATTGAATCCATTCATTTACCTGCTTAACAAATGTTAAATAAACAAACAAACAAAACCAATAAAACACAAATGAGTAAGAGAGTGCATCTCTAAGTAATCTATCTGGTCAGTAATGTACACTGTTCCAGCTTAGATAAGAAGACACATTAAATAAGCAAAAGTATAGCTAGAAAGTCTTTTTAAATGTGCTGAATAGTAACAGGCAATGAACTGACAGGAATACGTTACTAAAACTGTGGTATGGAAGGGGAACTTAAGCATCTGAATGGATATTTTTTTATGTGACAGCAAATCTATGAAATAAGTCAGCAAGTTACTCAGTAGTGCACAAACTACTTAGAAGAGACTTGTGCCTGGCCTACAGAGAATCTCTCATCCAAACCTAATAGAAATGTTGCCCATCTGCAAGTCAAATGGGACAAGGGTCACCGCTCCGGGGACCTTAACCTGGCCTGCGACATGAATAGGACCTGCTGGACATACAGATATCTCTCTCAGAGGTTGCCACTTCTATGAAATAGGCTACCAGTTCACATCAAACAAAGCCCCTCTATGACCCTGTTTAAGCGTAGATGACTGGATGGGAAACTAAATTCCTGCCAGGGATTTCACCTATGACACTCCCATATATTAGCAGTCATTGCTAACCAAGATCTCAAGTTTAGGCAAGATACTTTATATTGAGTTTTTCTAGTATTATATTGGGTACACATGGCTAGGCTTTATAAAGACCCTCATGTCAACTGCCCAGTGACAAGTGACAACTTATAAACCTACAAGTAGAGGCATGATACATGTCTCCTGTCTCAGGCAGGCAGTGCAGGAAGCTGCATTCACTGTACATCACCAATCTCACAAAATGTGAAGTGTAGATGACTGGATGGGAAACTAAATTCCTGCCAGGGATTTCACCTATGACACTCCCATATATTAGCAGTCATTGCTAACCAAGATCTCAAGTTTAGGCAAGATACTTTATATTGAGTTTTTCTAGTATTATATTGGGTACACATGGCTAGGCTTTATAAAGACCCTCAGGTCAACAGCCCAGTGACAAGTGACAACTTATAAACCTACAAGTAGAGGCATGATACATGTCTCCTGTCTCAGGCAGGCAGTGCAGGAAGCTGCATTCACTGTACATCACCAATCTCACAAAATGTGAAGTGTTTTTTTTCTGACTGGCTTTAATCACACACACAGTCATCAAAATGGACTACATCCAGGGATGGCAATGAAGGAATATGTAATAAGCCCTAATGCTCCGTAACATGTGTCACTATGGATACCACTACGCTCTATCTATTAGAGTGCATGCTCCCATAAATCCTGGTTGAGGGATACCGCATAAATGACTTGGTGGTTGAATGCATGCAACAGGACTGTCTTGTGTATCTGGCTCTTCTCCAAGGGATTTTGAGATTGGACAGCTCAGCTTCGTCCACTTCCCTGATGATAGGTATGTCCATCCTTCCATGCCAGCTCCAAGAGATGCCCAAAACGCTAACTGAATTCAGGTTGCTTAGTCAGCAGTCAGGACTCCATCTGTATGTGCCAAAGGAGATAGTTCAGCAATTTGTAAAACTTGAACATATAAATTCCTGCGAGAATGCCGATAAGTGCCTCTACCAATAAAGAAATAAATGCAATAACCAAGCTGTGTATCAATCGCGTTTTAATATAACGTAAAATAATAAAGCGGACAACTCCAAACTAACAGACAAACTGATGGCAAAAAGGACAAACTGGTGGAAAAGAACAAGCAAACAAACAAGCTAGTTAAGCGCTTTCACCCAAAAAAACTGGGCTTCATCAGAACTGGCTTTCAGTTATTACATCACCAAATTTAAGCTTTTTTTGGCGCCAACAGGAAGTTACAAATTTAAAGTGATATGAGTACTGCATATAAAGGTATTTCATAGTCATAAACCACCTGTCAATCATACTAGTACAAAACTAATATAAATACAAATGTAAATAAATAAAACATGTAGAATACAAAAATGTCTAAATAAAACTACTAAATGCATCTGACTAATGTTCTGATATGATATTATTACCACAGATACAACGAATTGTAATCTGTGGAATAAATAAAGTTGATATGAAATAAAATGTATTCTGTGCCAACAATAACATAAATACATAATTGTGTTCAGTACACACAATAACACAGAATATAACTCAAAATGTAACATGTATTGAGCAATGCTGGACACAATGTAATCCCACTATATTATAAAAAAGAACTGCATATACTATGCCTAAAAAATTCCATAAAAATACATTAAATAGCATAAATAGAACAAAAATTGATAAACTGATTACTAAAAAAATTTATATTTTAAATATATTTAAAATATTATTTAAAATATTTTGAAAAAACATTTTAACATTTTTTTTAAAAAACTCGTTCAAAAAATATATTATAAAAGTAATAATGCATATTTTTAAGTGATAAAGACTAGATGAAATAAAACATTTTTTTACATAATCTCCAAAAATGGTTTTACGGAAATGTATTCATTCAGTCCTGGGGGAGTTGTTGCATCTAACAAAATTTGCCACTTTGCTTCCTTATATTTCAATAATCCCTTACTATCTCCTCCTTTAGGGTCAGCCTTTATTACTTCTAAAATACAAAATTTAAATACATGGTCAGACCCTTCCCTATTAATGTGTCTATAAAGAGCATTGTTATTATCTTTAGTCTTTATACAGTATAAATGATCTTGTATCCTTTTCCTAAAATTTCTCTCTGTTTTTCCTATGTAAAAACAACAGCATTTTTGACATTTACTTAGGTATACCACCATTTTATTGTTACAGTTACCTGCCTTGCTTGTAATTCTACTCCTATGTACATTATCAAGCTGTAACTGTCTTTCTTCCAAAATGTGTTTACACTGGTTGCAAGACCCACATTTTCTAGTCCCATTAAACGTACTCAGTCCACTAGTTTTATTACTATTGATGTTGTAATTTTTTAATTCCACTAGCTGTTTGATGTTCATCTCCATTCTACATATAAAATTGGGTCCATTACATACTATTTTGGACAAGTGGGTGTCATTAGCTAAAATGTACCAAAAATTGCTTATAATTTTCTTAATATAATCTGTGTCTAAATTAAACTGTAAAATACATGCTCTATTAAATCTTTCAGGGTTTAAGTTTGTATCTTCGGCTGGAGATGCATTCCCCACTTGTAAATCACACAAACTGACTACCTAATAAAGGTTTATACCTAATATTTCTATACTGCATTATATATGTAATTATGTCTTCCAACATACTAGCAGGATATCCTCTTTGTACAAATAAGTCTTTTATATATTCCAATTCCACTTTTAACTGTTCATCGCCTGATGTCATTCGAGCTGACCTAACGCATTGTCCTTTGAATATATTTTTCTTTATTTTTTCTGGATGGCAGCTAGTATATTCTAAATAGTTGTTGGAAAAAGTATTTTTTCTATATATAGTGGAATTTAATTTCTGTTCATGATATGATATAATAGCATCCAGATATGGTACTCTGGTTTTATTAACCAAATGTGTAAATTTCAAATATTCACTACTATTTAAAAAATTAAAAAATAATTTTAATCTAAATCTCATCGGCCTCCCATAAAATATAAATGTCATCCAAAAAACATAAATAATATGAAATATACTGAAAAAAAATCACTATTGAACAACACAGTTTCCTCCCAATGAAGCATCACTAGATTAGCGTAAATGGGGGCGCACGCTGCTCCCATTGCGACACCTCTAATTTGCTTAAAATAATCTCCTTCAAAGAATATAAAATTGTCGTCTAAAACAATAGCCATCATCTCTTCTAATAAGCAGGTGTCATCCCATGTCATATTCGCATGTTTCCTTATACTACTGGTGAATGCTTCTAACCCTTTTTCCTTGGGTATACAAGAAAATAAATCAATTACATCTATGGTCAAAAAATAAATATTGTCAAAATTCCTTTTTATTGGGTAATTTTTTAAAAACATCCAAGAATCCTTGACCATATGTCAAATTTTTTCATACAAGAATTTTAATTTGGTGTCTATATATTTACCCATTGGGAAAGTCTTTGATTTACTTCCTGAAACAATCGGTCTCAAGGGGAGGGATCAACTACATCCTTGTGAACCTTAGGAATTCCTATAAGAGTAGCAAGTTTAGGGGACTTAACCTTTAAATATTCATGTTTCTTTAGCTATTCATCCATCAATATAATATTCCTCAATATAGGAGTCTATCCTAAAGTATATTTTTGAAAAAGTTTTTTAAAAAATTTTTTTAAATGTTTTTTCTTAATATTTTAAATAATTTTTTTAGTAATCAGTTTATCAATTTTTGTTCTATTTATACTATTTAATGTATTTTTACGGAATTTTTTATGCATAGTATATGCAGTTCTTTTTTATAATATAGTGTGATTACACTGTGTCCAGCATTGCTCAATATATGTTACATTTTGAGTTATATTCTGTGTTATAGTGTGTACTGAACACAATTACGTATTTATGTTATTGTTGGCACAGAATACATTTTATTTCATATCAACTTTATCTATTCCACAGATTACAATTTGTTGTATCTGTGGTAATATCATATCAGAACATTAATCAGATGCATTTAGTAGTTTTATTTAGACATTTTTGTATTCTACAAGTTTTATTTATTTACATTTGTATTTATATTAGTTTTGTACCAGTATGGTTGACAGGTGGTTTATGACTATGAAATACCTTTATATGCAGTACTCATATCACTTTAAATTTGTAACTTCCTGTTGGCGCCAAAAAAAGCTTATATTTGGTGATGTAATAACTGAAAGCCAGTTCTGATGAAGCCCAGTTTTTTTGGGTGAAAGCGCTTAACTAGCTTGTTTGTTTGCTTGTTCTTTTCCACCAGTTTGTCCTTTTTGCCATCAGTTTGTCTGTTAGTTTGGAGTTGTCCGATTTATTATTTTACGTTATATTAAAACGCGATTGATACACAGCTTGGTTATCGCGTTTATTTCTTTATTGGTAGAGGCACTTATTGGTGTTCTCGCAGGAATTTTTAGTTTCAGTTGTCGTTGTACTTGTTAAAACTTGAACATATACTTATTTACTTGTTTTCCGGGGTGGGTATAAAGAACTCAGGGAACAGTTTCCTGGCATATTATTAATTTTTGTGGCAAATTTTCCCATTCACCTCTGCTAGTCACCAGCTCTACCTCCTGGATGTCCTATTTAATCCATTCCTTGCCCCCCTTTGGAGAAAGCCCTACAGCTCATTAATTCCTTGGGGCAAGGGACAAATGAACCAGAAGAAGAACCATCTGTTTGAATGGATGCTGTTTCTCTTGCTTAACTCCCTGTAACCATTCAGTAGCTACTCAGTAAGTGGGCTGTGCATGAGCATCAGTGCTGGGTTGCTTTTCACTTCTGTAAGGAACTTAAGACAACAGGACAAGCCTCATCTACCCCACCTACATGGAAGGCAAAACAGACTGCTTTCTCTAGTGCCTGTCACGGAAATCACACTATGTGCATGTGCCTTGAGCATGTGTTTATGTTCCCATGCTTCTCCCCTTCAATCCCATCACCTACTCCGCTCATCCAGTTCTAGGTCAACTACTCAAACCCTGGTCACCTCAGCCACAGCAAGGGTTCAATCTTTCAGTGCCACAAAGCCAGACTTTTTACTGGCACATCACTGTATACCCTGATCAGAATAATAAGGAATAAAAGGTAAAGTACTTAACTTTACAAGTGACACACAATGTAAGAAAACAGTTTCAAAAACAAAAATCAGACTCAATAACCACCTGAAATTACAGGTTAAAGTAGAATGATAATGTTTATTAAAAGTAACAGTGCCACCTAAAGTTTACACTTTAACAAGACAACATAGAAATGGAAGCAAATGCAATGTTACTAGAATTCAAAAAAGATACCAGAAAGAAAAAATAGTAACTTCTTACAGTGACAAATTATGTGATGGTAAAACCACATCAGATTCCAGAATTTGTGCAAACCTGTGGAATAAATGCTGGTCAGTGACATGGTACAACTATGGATAAGATTTTCAAATGCAAACAAGAAGCAAACTGTAAGAATGTTAAGATATGGATAAGACTTGGGTTAAGGTAATGGGACAAAGCTGTATCTTTGTTTCAGGAAGACTTTGCAGTCAGGAAGTTACCAGAAAAAAATTTCACACTGCATCAGCCAAAGAACCAGTTAATTAAAACACACTTACTTTGCTATCCTTCCAACAATCATAATACTCAGAGGGTTGCCCTTTCATCTTCCATGTCTAATCTATATAAACAATGACTAGTTGTTTTTTCCAATCCAGATGCATCTAACTGCCAGTGAATTCTGATCACAAAATAAAGTACAGTTGTGTAAGTAAACTTAGTACAACAGTAGATGTTTGAATAATCACTACTGCAGTAGCCTAAGCTACACAGGTTATTTACAGCATGGAATATAACAGCCGGACAGCTTCCAAAGCTTTGTGGCACCTTTCATATGCCCAAACCATTAGTCAGCCTGAGCTGAGCTTATTAAAAGTCAAGTTTGGTTGCCAAACCCTTCAGAGCTTCCATGCCAATAGAGAGAGGGAAGCCAAAGCCTTGAGACGGCAATGGTCGGAAAAGAAAAATTTGTATGTTCACACAATGGCAAAAACATTATACAAAAATATAAAAATAAGGGGGATAGAGGGAGGGTGCAGCTACTACAGCAGTGATCAAACATCTACTGTTATGTTGAGGTTATTTACACAAATGTACTATGTTCATCATTATGATCACCACTCCATAAGCCTAAGCTATATGGGTAGATTATCAATAGCTTGGAAGGAAAGGGTGGAATTAAGATGAGAGTCCAGGAGCCACTGGAGAGGAGTCCTAGCAAAGCCTGTCCTAGACCTAGAGAAGGAATCTAGTCTATAGTGTTTTGTAAAAAATGTGCACAGAGGAACAAGATGCTGCTTCTAGAATACTTCTAGAATCCAACCCTTTCCAAAAAATCACAGATGAAGCCAAGATCCTAGCAGAGTGAACCTTGACCCTGCTTGGAATAGTTTTGTGGTGGTGGGAGTAACAAAAGGTAGTAGACTAAGACAACCATTTGGAAATGGTCTGTTTTGACTCAAGATGCTCTTTTTTCTTACCTTCACAAGAAATGAACAACTGATCAGAACTTCCAAAATATTTTGTTCTGTCAAGATAGTACCAGAGTTGTCTGGGGATATACAAGGTATGAAATATCCTTTTCCCCACATTTTTAGGTTCTAAGAAGGAGACATGGAGATGGACAGTTCTGGCTTAAACTCAGAAATCGCTTTAGGCATAAATGAAGGATTAGTTCTCAAATTAAATTATCTCTGTGGAAAATGACATAAGACTGACCCACAGTAAGAGCCTGCAACTCAAGTACTCTTCTTACAGTGATTACAGCAAAGAGTAAGACAGTTTTCCACATCAAAAACCTCAAGTCAGTCTGATGACCTCGTTCAAATGGAGCAAGAGTTAATTTTTCTAATTCAAAATAAAAATCCCATGTAGGAGCCACAGGTTTTCTGGGAGGCTTCTTATGGACAAGCCATTTCAAAAACACTTTCACATGAGGTTGCATTGTAAAGAGTGGGATCTATGGGCAAACATGTTGAAATGGCCAGCAAATGAACATTGACTGAGGAGTAAGACAGGCCATAGTGTAGTAACTTACACAAATATTGTAAAACCAGAAGAACACTAGCCTTGAATTAGTGTTGTTTCTTTAGCTGGCGCCAACTAGAAAACTTTTCCAGTTGCTAATATATGCATTTCTAGTAGCAAACTTTCTTGCCACCCTACCTGTCACCCTGCAAACATTGCAAATATGAGCAAAGGCCCCTGAAAAATAGTAACATCCACCTAAAAATCTGCACATCTAATTAGCATGAAATTTGAATAGCAAATAACACATAATTCATCTGTCTCCAGTAGAAATGTGGGATACTACTCAGAAGCACATTTACAAAACACAGAGTGGCAAAAATGATAGAAAAATATAACCACATTATCAAATACAGTGAAAAATTTTTAGACTTTAATAAACTGTATTGCAAAATTCTACCAAACAAGTTCATTTAATTAATCAATTTATTTAAAAAAGGGATTTGTAAGGTGTGTGTCCTCTTTCTTAAATTATTGTTGCCACTAATATGTTTGTAATGTACTGTAGTTTTCTGTGCACTAGAGAGCTTCAAAAATCACACGTGAAGAGAGGGATTCAGAAAATTGTGTGAAGGGGTAAATCAAGCTGTAAAAATCGGGACATACCTCTGAAAATAGGGACATTAATTCAGGCCTGAAAATATGAGTGCTGAAAATATGAGTGTTTCTCCAGAATAGGGACAGTTAAGAGAACCCACTGTTGTACTGACCAGAAGAGAGTTACCACAATGATCTTTAAGGAGTCCTTCTGAACCTTCAGAAGTACCCCAGAAATCAGAGGAAATGGTAGAAAAGCATACAACATCCCAATCCAAGGAAATAAAAAAATATCTGTCTTCCAGGACTGCATACATGAAGTCCTGAAGCAGAATTTTGCCATTTGGTTGTTTGGAATGCAGGCAAAAAAGATCTACTTGAGGTTTTGCTGCAGATAGATCAAGTCTTGGTAGACCCCCCCCCCGTTTCAATTTCTATTTGTGAGGGTCGGTCCAGGCTGGCTCAGCTTGTCAACCACACAATTTTACTCTGACAGGATGTAAGATGTATGTAGAGTGAAATTGTTCTTAAAAACTATATTCCATGCTAACATGGCTAGTCGACACAGGGGTTAAATTATGTACCCCCCCTTGCTTATGTACCACATTTAATTATTTTTTTATTTTATTTTGCAGTTTGTTTACCGGGATAGTCCATTGGGCAGAGAAGAGCCCGTTTTCAATGGAGTCCAGGGGAGAAAAGCTCCATACGACATTATACAAATTTAGACAAATCATTAAAAATCTGTAATACAGTATGCAGTTTACAGATGAAAACAACATTGCACTAAATATTTACAAAACCTGTCAGAAAGTATTTTCAAAATACCTTAGTTTATACAGTGGAGAATATAAAAGTAGAAGTGAAAGGAGCCTTGCATAGGTATCAAATGAGATTATAGCAGGGGTAGAGAGGAGGGGATAGGAAGAGATTAAGTGTAAAGTAAGAAGAGAGAGAATGGGTATATGAGGGGTAAAAGGTTATGAGAGGAAAGGAGGGTATGGGTAGAGCTAGGTTGGTCAGAGGAAGGAGCAGGATGAAGAGTGAGAGTCAGGGTATAATGCTGAGGGTAGTTATGTAGGGAGGGAGCAGGAACATTCCCAGAGGGATACAAGATGGGAATGAAGCAAGGTCTTTAAAGGTGGAGTGGTTATGGGTGGTGCGAATGAGAAGCGGTAGGGCATTCCAGAGCTGTGCTAGAGAAAAGGATAGTAGTAGTTTACCTGAAGGACGAGCAAGCTTGTGTAAATCAATCAGATTCTGGTTATTGGACCTCAAAAGTCTATCAGGTAGATGCATTTTGAGTGAAGAGGCTAGAGAGGGGCAGAGAGATGGATGGAAGATAAGCTTGTGGGCATGAGAGAGGTGGATATAAGTAAGATGGTTGGGGAGCTCTATCCAATTGAGTTTGTGGAGGGCATTGCAGTGGTGGGCGGAGGATTTGTAACCAGTGGCAAACTTGGATATTTTATTGCAACAGGAAGACAGTTTAGCCTTTAGGGAAGATTGAAGGTTAGTAAGAAGTGGGGCACCATATAGGAGGGAAGGAATGAGGTAGAGAGAACAAACTTAGTAGAGGGAGTGAGGAAGTGTTTGTGGTGGTAAAGCATACAGAGTTTCTGGTGAGTTTTCTTAATATTCATTGGTAGGTGGATATCAAACAAAGTATTCATCAATGAGAACACCTAAGAGTTTGGTATGGGATACTATCTTGAGAGAGGTATTGTTTTGGCTACTAATCGTAAAATAGTTCTTGTCAGTAATGGTGTATTTGGAGGGAGTAAATATCATAAGTTTAGTTTTTGATTCACTGAGTGCCAAGTGATTGTTTAACATCCAGCACTCAGTGGAAGAGAAGGCCTCTTAGGTTAATTGTAAGAGGGAGGAGATGGAGCTGGCAGATGATTGCAGAGTCATCTGCATAGTGGATAAGGTTAGCCTTTGGGATAGACAGATGGAAGTCATTTATGAAAATGTTGAACAGTAAGGGGCCTAATATGGAACCCTGTGGTACACTTGTGGGGGTGGTAAGAAAGGAGGAGGTGGCTTTTTTCCATTTGACAGCTTGTTGTTTGTCTGAGAGGTAACTAGTGAACCAGTGGATATCAGAGATTGATAGATTAAGATTCTAGAGTTTGAATAGGAGAAGGTTATGAGAGATAGTATTGAAGGCCTTGGATAAGTCCAGAAGGAGGGTAGAAACTAGACAGCCAGAACTGCCGGCTTTATTGATGGTTTCAAGGAAGGAGAGTGGTGGTAGTACTGTGGCCAGGTCTGAAACCATGTTGTGTGGGGGTGAGCAGATGGTTATCTATGAGGTAGGGTAAACGTTGTAGGTGGATACATTTTTCTAGCATTTTTGAGATAGGGGATAAGATGGCAATAGGACGAAAATTGGGAATATTGTTATTGTTGCCACCTTTGTGAAGTGGTATGATGAAGGTTTTTTTTACACAGTTGGGGGACATAGCTTTCTTGGATTGATCGGTTTATTAGAATGGAGATTGGGAAAGCGATGGCTTCGGCGGCTGTTTTTAGAAAGTAGGAAGGAAGGTCATCAGGAGCATTAGAGCAAGGTTTCAAGTTCATAAGGAGTCTTTTTATGATGGATGTAGATGGGTTTGATAGTGAAGTGGGGTGGGTGAGAGTTGGTTATGTAAGTAGAGGAAGGGATAGGAAAGAATGAAGATGAAGCATTGTTAGTGAAGGATGTTGTTAGTTTGGCTATGGTATCTATAAAGAAGGAATTAAAATGGGTGGCTAAGGCTAAGTTAGAGGCATTTGGGTCAGGGGAGGGATTGTCTTTCTTGCCAGAGTTGAGGAGGTTGGTGATACCATTCCAGAATTTTTTGGGATTTGTGTTGTGGTTATTTTGGAGTATGGCAAAATAGGTTTTGCGATCAGATGTGATAAGTCTTTTGACTTTGTTACGAACTGCTTTAAATTCATTGAGGGAGGAGGGAGTTTTGTGTTTCTGGTAGTGTTTCCAGGCTTTGTGTAGTAGATGCATCAAGGATATGGTTTCTTTGGTTAACCAAGGGGCAGTATTACTTTTTATTCTTTTGATTTTGGAGGAGCAAAAGCATTGAATAGGTTTAAAAATGTTGTATTGAAGTAGGTAACAGAATTGTCTAAGGAGAGGGTTTTTAGAGTGGTCCAGTTTGTGTGTTTTAGAGAGTTAGAGAATTTTTCAGGGCTGACGTTCTTAACGGAGTGTGAAGATATGCAAGTATGGGATAGATGTAAGGAGGAAGGGAGGCGATGAGCGAAACATGAGAGGTGATCACTAAGAGAGTCGGTTAGGGTACCGCTGTCAGAAATATATTGAGGGTGAGAAAATAGAGGGGAGAAACATCACTTTGGTATTGCTTGCAACTACTTCAAGAGGTCCTTAAGACCACAGATGATTCAGAGAGAGATGACCACCTTTGTAAGAGCTAGCATTTCTTTTATATTTTATGTGATTTGGTCTGCTTTTCCCATTCCAAAGATTGTGCACATTTATACCCATAGATACTGCTCCCCAAACAAAGTCTGAACCATCTGTTCTGACTAACTGTGCTGAAGCAGGAGGGGAGAATGGGAGATCTGGACTTGAGAAATTTGGTGTCTCTACCACACCATTTCCCTCTTTATAAATCCAAAACTAAGATTTTTTTTGAAACTGGGATCTCAGATATTTCACATACCATTATATATTTCTCATGTAGAATCTAGCAAGCGGTATCATAAGTATCACAGAAACCATGAAACCCAGAACCCTGATGAATTTCCTTGCAGATACAGAAGTCAGAGTAGAAAAATCCAAAATAAAATCCAACTACAGACTTTTTTCTGTAGAAGAAAAGCTCTTTGTACTGAGGCGTCTAGCAGGCACCCCAGAACAACAATCCTGTGAGAAGAAGCCAGAAATTACTTCTGAACGTTCTCTTGGAATCCCAACCTGTGCAGGAGCTCTCTCACTCAAGAGAGATATTCCTGAGAATTTTAAAATAAAAAGATAAGCAAGTCATCTAAATAAAGAAAAATGTGGCTACCCTGCAGCCTGCAGTGGGCTGTCACAGGAGCTAGATATTTTGTGAACACTCGGAGCAGTGCAAAGCCCAAAGGGTACGGCAGAGAACTGATAATGTGATTCAGACATATAAAACATTAAGAAATGTATTTATTTATTGGCATTTGGTGACTGGGAAAGTCTGGCTGGGTCAGAAACCCATTTTCAGTGGAAGCCCGGGGAGAAGAGCTCCAGAATCATTAAAAAACTAAGTACTACATATACATAAGAAAACAAAAGTACAGAGTTTGTTACAATAATTTGCACATAGGTTACAACACTGGTATGGGCATAGAAATAATAGAGATAGTTGTGGTTTGTTTGACAAGGTATAAATATAAGACTTGTGTACAAAGTACATTCATTACTAGATTGTAGGCAGATTCAAAGTAAGTACTGTATTAAAAAAGAAATTATGTACTCACCATAATGTTCTGTCTGAGTTGTTGCTCTTCATTTGTCTTCAACCTGTGTGGACACGGACCCGAGACAGATCCGACTCTGCCGCATTTCACCAGCATCTGATCCGAGCTCCAAGCTCTTTCCTTACCCATAATTCCCCTGCCTCCTTCCTCCCTTCAGATCGGGTTTGCTGCCCCCATAGCAATCCAACCTTCTACAATGTCTTACCCCCTGACACCAGAACACTCAGTATCAACAGAAATAACCATTTTTGCCAAGGAAAGGGACATGTCTTATCCAGCCAGACCACCACACAGCCTATACAAGGCAGGGGGATGGAGGGAGAGATGGCTGAAGACAAATGAAAAGCAACAACTACAATGGAAAATTATGGTGAGAAGTTACTGTCTTCATTTGTTCTTCAACCTGTAGGACAGAGTTCCCAGCTACCAGACACCTGGGGGGGGCCATCATGGAAGGATATTCTGTAACACGGTGGAGCCAAAAGATGCCCTACTTCTGGAGAGAAGCTCCAACTTATAATGGGAGATGAAGGTATGTGTAGATGCCCAGGTAACCACTGAGCAAATGTCATCCAATGAAACTCTGGACTAAAAGGTGGCTGAAGTAGCCACAGACCTGGTAAAATGTGCTTTAACAGTTGAATACGCCAACAGTATGCAATGAGAAATCCAACGAGCAATCGTAACCTTAGATGTAGGCCTCCCTAAAAAAGGCTTAGAATAGGAAACAAAGAGTTGATCAGACTTGCGGAAGGCCTTTGTTCTGTGCAAGTAAAAATGTAATTGTCTATGAACGTCCAAGCAGGTGCAATTTATGCTCTCCCTTAGTCTGAAAGAAGACAGGGAGGTTGATAACCTGAGTGGTATTTGATTCTGAGGGCACTTTAGGCAGAAAGGAAGGATTAGTGCACAAAGAAACTCTGTCTTTATGGAAGATCATGTAGGGGGGCTTAATGAATAAGGCCTGAAGCTCAGACACCCTTTTAGCTGAAGTAATAGCAATTAGGAAGGCTGTCTTCCAAAACAGGAATTGTAAATCCACTGAAGCAGTGGCTTCAAAGGAGGAATAAAGCACGGCTTGAAGAACCAGAGTAAGGTCCCAAGGAGGCGTAGGGTCTTTGATCAGTGGCCTACGAAGAAAGGTACCCTTCCAGAAATGCTTTGCAGAGCTTAAAAGAGGCTAGAGAAGCTGAATTCTCCCCTATGTGGGAATTAGAAATAGCTGCCAATTGAACTTTAATTGTAAAGCAACTGGCACCCTGCTAAAAAGTGCCTGCCAGAAACTCCAAGATAACAGGAATTGGAGCAGTGAAGGGATCCAAATCCCATTGGGCTGCCCAAATTGAGAAACGCTTCCACATACTGGAATAAATCTTCCTCGTGGAAGATCTATGAGCCGCTACCAAAATCTTCTTAACCGGAGAAGATAACCCAGGAGTCCGAACCATCATGGGAACTGGAGCAGCCAAGCGTCGAGCTTCACAGAATAGCCAGATTTGGATGTGGGATCCCTGACGGATCAGATTCCGAATTGGATCCAACTTCCAGAGAGGACACACTACATGAGACCACAGAGAAAGGAACCATACTTGGCGAGGTCAGAAGGGGGCATCGAGGATGACTGAACTCCCCAGCAGTTGAGCTTTCTGGATGAGTTTTGAAATAAGGGGAAGAGGAGGATAAGCATACAGAAGACCGGAGGGCCAAGCATGAACTAGGGAGTTTCAGGGGGGGGGGGGGGCCCAGAGGGGAATTCAGAGTGTAAAAACTCTCTGCACTTCACATTGGAAGGATAGGTAAAGAGATCGCAGCAAGTCTGGCCCCACTTTAGAAAGATCTGCTTTGTTACTGAAGGATTCAGAGACCACTTGTAAGGCATCAGGATAGACCTGCTTAGACTGTACGCTAGAATGCTGGACCTCCCTGGAATGTGTGCTGCCACCAGAAAATGGCCGTTGGAGCTCACCCACTCCCACAATCTCATGGCTTCACAGCAAAGGGGATAAGACCTGGTTCTCCCATGTTTGTTGAAATACCAGACTACCGACATATTGTCTTTCTGGATGATAATCTTCCTTAGGGGAAAATGGGTATGAAGAGCTTGCAACGGCAATAGCACCGCCCTCATCTCCAGGACATTGATATGCAACTGGGTCTCCAGGACAGATCATGAGCCTTGAACCATCCATCCCAAGCAATGACCCCCCCCCCCAACCTGAGCAGGGAGGCATCCGTGGTCACCATGGTCAGAACGGTGGGGAGAATAAACGGGCGACAGTGAAGAAGTTCTGGGGACTGCATCCACCAAAGAAGAGAATTCTTGCATGCCCGAGACAGACGAATAGGATGTGACTGGGGTAGATCCAGAAAGGGCCACTGGACTGCCAGGGTTAATTGGAGCACCCTCATGTGTAACCAAGCTGTGGGACAAGGGTTACCATGACTGCCATGGACCCCAATGCCCTTAAAACAAACTCCGTTGGAGAAGATGCAACTTGAAGAATCTGCAAGACACGATGTTTGAGGGAGTGAAGTCTGTCGGGTGTCAGGAAAGCCTTGGTCTGGAATGGTGTCCAAGCGGGCTCCAGTGAAATCCAGAACTTGAAATGGTTGTAACAGAGATTTGGTGAGATTGATGGTGATGCCCAACTGATGGGCGGTTTTAATAAGAAAGTCCCGGGCTTGGCAGAGTCGAGCAGAGAGGAGCCAATCGTCCAGGTAAGGGAAGACCTGCATCCGTAGGTGAGCTACTACCACCATCACTTTGATGAACACTCTGGGGTTGTGGCGAGACCAAAGGGTAACGCTTTGAAGTGGTAATGATTGTCCCCTAGCCGGAAGTGGAGAAACCTCCGACAGCATCTGTCCATTTTGATGTGATATTAACCATCTTGAAAGTCTACTGAGCACATCCAGTTATTCTCCTGTAAGAAGGGCAAGATAGATTGGAGTGTGACCACCCAGAATTTTGTCTTGACAACTGACAGACTCAGGTAGAGAAATCCAGAACTGGCCTCAAGTCCCCCATTTTCTCTGGCACCAAAAAGAACCTAGAATAGATGCCTAATCAGGACTGGTCTGCGAGGACGGGGTGGATGACTCATTTTTCTAGCAGCTTGGAAATTTCCTGTGCTGCTGCCTCCCTTTGTGCAGGTGGAACGTCTAGGAGGGACCTGGCCTAAATTGGCCTTTGAAAGAAGGGTATTGAATATCCTCTGGATATGATTCGCAACACCCATTGATCGTCGGTAATTGACTTCCAGGCTGTAGGTTGTAGCGATAGTCAACCCCTGACTGCCTCCAGACACAAGCAGCTGGGCAACCCTTCAGGGCTAATAAGTGGGCCTGTCTGAGAACAAATCCCGAGACCCTTGGATCCTCAGACACCCTCTGCTGTGAGGGCGGCGTCTGTCGAATCCCCCTCTGCCTCTCGGGGGGGGGGGGTGAGTCCTAAACATCCTGGGAATAACCCTGAGACTTCCAGAACCACATCTTCTTTGCCCACCTCTGATTCCTGGAGAAGGATCACTGAGAGGTTGAGAAGTAGATTCCGACGGCAGACAGAGTCTTCCCATCCTTCTCGCTCTGGGCCAGTGTGTCACGTACCATCTTTCCAAAGAGTGTGGAACCATCATATGGGGCATTTGTAAAAGACGCCTTGAAGGGCTACGAGAACGTACAAAGTCAGAGCCAGGCATGACGCCTGATGGCAATGCCTGCTCCGACAGCTCTAGCGGCGCCCTAGGTAGCATGAGAGAGAAGCCGCATAGTGGTATTGGCAATAGAGGTGAGGGTGGCCATTCAAGAGGAGAAAACCTTCTTATTTTCTGCAGACATGGACCCTGGGGTAAACTCAGCGACCTCCTTCACCAGGTCTCGCTGAAGCCTGATATCGTGTGCCATACAGTTCAGCGCATGCACAGAGAATGTGAATGAAACATAGGCCTGCTTCCCAAAATGGTCCAAAGTCCTAGACTCTCTGCCCGGAGGATGGACCGTAGAGGTCTACTGTGCGAGCTCCTTCTTGGTGGCTGCCACCACCACCATGGCATTGACAGGGGGTTCCCTTTGACCAAAGTGGTTTGTCTGTGGGGGCGCTGAGGATCTTATCGGGGCACTTGTGGATAGGCTCCACCATGTTGGGCTCCTTCCACTCCTGAGATGTCACAAGATCCACCAGAGGATCCATGGGAAAGGAGACCTAAGAAGTAGAGGGCTCTGCACCAAACGCTTCCAGGAACACCAACTCATCAGGGTTGAATTTTGGACAGACCACCCCCTGCGCTGTCGCAGGATCTCCATGATGTCTCCAAATGAGACATCCTCAGGGAGTGATCAAGGGGAACCCTCCCCTTTCTCCAAGTCGGTGTCCTCTGTGAGAGACTCCAGTGGGGAATCTAAGTGCCTCCTTTTACATGTATGTTTTCGAGCAACCTACTCGGGCGGGGGGGGGTCTCTTGGGAGGTCTCAAACATCCAGTTGTTCCCAAGTGGGAACTCCCTGGGCAGAGAGGCAGCAGGCTGTCCCTGAGGTAGCAGGAGGGCAGAATCCGGACCTGAAACAGAGGGAGTCAGGATGGATTCCGAGGACGAGATCATTAAGGGTCTCGATGGGACTGAGAGGACACACTCCACTACATCAAAGGCAGAAGGAGAACAAACTGTCTGAGTTGGGGCTACAGACGGTCCGTAATCCTCTGGATCAATGGGAGAGCCAGAGCTGAACCACCAGAGGCCAAGACTCTGATTGGAATGCTCTGCTCTGAAAAACTCGGAGCTGAAACCATCCTCTTGAATCTGAGAGCCAGAAGGATCCGAGCTCGTTGATCCAACCTGCTCAAGATAACGGCCAGTGTCAAGGTAGCAGGTACAGTTTGGCGCCAAACCCTTGACATTGAGGGCCCCTGGAACCGAGGACTCCAAAACTGGGATCAGATCAGAGAAGGAGTAATCGGGATGAAGGTGGACTGCATGCCCCCCGCTCCTGAGGAAAATGTGGCAGGCAAGAATCCCATCTGTATTTGAGTACGGATGAATCTCTGCATTATCTTGTCCACCTCGGCTTTGGATAACATGTGACTGGATCTGCAGGAAGAGGCCACCAACACCGGCCTAAAGAGCTGGTGAGGTGATGTTGACACCGGGAAGAAATGAAGGGAACAGAGTCGGGGAGACACAATACTCGCAGCTGGGCAGAGCTCGACTGGTGGTTCTGCTGAGGAAGAGCAGTCAGGGGACCACTTCCTCGACCTGTCTCTGTGTTTGTGTTTACCCCCATCCCCGGTCCTCCTAGCAAGAGGCTGAGTCCCACAGGCTGGGGCGGAGATAGAAGTAGTAGCCGGGGTGGCCTGGGCCTCCGTGATAGGTGGAGGGAGAAGGCCTTTCAGAATAAATTTATTCCACCTGTCGATCAATGTGCAGGGACTGAACAGGAGGAATCAAGATGGGCAACCCCTAGACAAACAACGCACAGAGTGTGACCATCAGCTAGGGAAAGGTTAAGGCCACACTACGTGCATTGCGAAAACCAGGTTTGGGAGCCTCTGACAAACTGAAGAAAAAAATAACACACACACACACACACACACACACACACACACACACACACAGACACACACACACACAGACACACACACACACACACACACACACACAGACACACACACACACACACACACACACACACACACACACACACACACACACACACTCCTAGAGATAGAACAGCAAGAAGAGTTTTTTTTTTAAACTGAAGCGAAATGCGGAGGGGGAGGTGATAGAAAGAAAGAATTTTAGATAGAAAGAAGATCTAAAACAGAAATTTAAATGCACTTACACAAAATAGCTTAGAGCAAACGGATCACGATGCATACATGAGCGCAGCAAACGAGATCTGAAGCGAGGAAGGAAATAGGGGCATTATGGGTAGGGGAGGAGCTTGGAACTTGGATCAGATGCTGGAGAAATGCAGCAGAGTCAAATCTGTCCCATATCCATGTCCCACAGGTTGAAAAGCAAATGAAAACAACTTCAGATAATTTGATAGTAAGTGGAAGAAGGTAGAAGTGTTTTAAATTGTAGTACATTATTAGTTGTAAGGGGGTAGGGGTTAGAGGAGAAAATAAGGCAAGATATTGGATGTGTGAGGGATGAGTTAAGGAATAGGTTAGACAGAGAGCAGAAGATAAAAGGCAAAAGGGGGTTTTAAGGCAAGACTTAGTGGGAGGAAGTGAGGGACAAGAAGTACAGTGGATATAAAAAGTTTACACACCCATGTTAAAATGCCAGGTTTTTGTGATATAAAAAATGAGACCACAATAAATTATTTCAAAACTTTTCCCACCTTTAATTTGACCTATAACCTGTACAATTCAACTGAAAAACAAACAAATCTGTTATGGGAAAAAATATAAAAAAAAAAAAACGAACAATAAGCTGGTTGCATAAGTGTGCACACCCTTAAACTAATACTTTGTTGAAGCACCTTTTGATTTAATTACAGCACTCATTCTTCTTGGGTACACATCTGCCATGAATTAGAGAGACTCGGATTAACTCCAAATAAAGTTCAGCTGTCCTAGTAGGATTTTCCTGACATTTACTCAGTTGCCTGTTACAACAAAAGCCATGGTTCGCAGACAGCTTACAAGGCATCAAAGGGATCTCATTGTTGAAAGGTATCAGTCAGGAGAAGGGTACAAAAAAATTTCCACAGCATTGGTTATACCATGGAACACAGTGAAGACAGTCATCAAAAAGTGGAAAAATATGGGACAACAGTGATGTTGCGAAGAACTGTAAGTCCCTCCAAAATTGATGAAAAGACCAGATGAAAACTGGTCAAGGAGGCTGCTAAGAGACCTACAGCAACACTGAAGGAGATGCAGGAATTTCTGCCAAGTACTTGCTGTGTACTACATGTGACAACAATCTCCCGTATTCTCCATATGTCTGGGCTATGGGGTAGGGTTGCAAAATGGAAGCTTTTCTTACACAGAAAAACATCCAGGCCCGGCAAAAATTTGCAAAACAATACATCTAGTCTCCCAAAAGGATGTGGGAAAATGTGCTATGGTGTGATGAGACCAAGGTTGAACTTTTTGGGCACAATTCTAAAAGGTACATTTGGCACAAAAACAACACTTTGCATCACCAAAAGAACACCTTCCCCATGGTGAATCATGGTGGTGGCAGTATCATGCTTTGGGGTTTCTTTTCTTTAGATGAAACTGGGGCTTTAGTCATGGTGGAGGGAATTATGAACAGTTCCAAATACCAGTCACCTTTGGCCCAAAACCTTCAGACGTCTGCTAGAAAGCTGAAGATGAAGAGGAATTTCACCTTTCATCATGACAATAACCCCAAGCATACATCCAAATCAACAAAAGAATGGCTTCACCAGAAGAAAATTAAAGTTTTGGAAGGGCCCAGACGTAAATCCAATAGAAAATCTGGGGTTCCTATGAGTTCAACGAAAAAGCATTATGTTGAATGCTTTTTCGTCAACACAAGTAGAGTGAACAGGCAAAACAGTGAAGCAGCTGTTCAGCAACATTTTTCCCTGGGAAAGAAGTCGCTTGACCGCTTTGTTGTTTTGCCGTATTCTGAAGTATAGTGTGGTCCCTTGTCCGGTATAGCTCCCGAGCGTGATTGTGCAACAGTTACTGACCTTAGGGTTAGGGTGCGGGTTAAGGTAAGTGCTTATGTATGAAAGTGTTTACTGCTGTATATTTTATGTTAAATGTATGGTTGAGTTCCATGTGTATGCGTTTTCACTTGTTTACTTTTGTTTTGGGGGGGGGGGGGTAGAGTTAGGGTTAAGGTAAGTGTATATGTGCCTGGAGCTGTTTATGTGAATGTGCGAGAGTTATTGACCTTAGGGTTAGGGTGCAGGTTAAGGTAAGTGCATATGGTTTAAAATGTTTTTTTTTTTTTTTTTTCGTTAAATGTATGTTTGTGTTACGTGCATATGTATATTTAGTTGTTTACTGTTTTTTGGGGGGGGGTATAATTAGGATTGGGTATGTGTGTATGTGTTTGGAAGTGTGTAATGTGTTTTTTTTTTTTTTTTTTGCGGGGGTTGGAACAGAGATTTCTTTCCCTAGGAAAGAAATCGTTGTTCTTCGGATTCGAAATTTTCAGCTTTCGCTGAAAATGTGTCGATGTAACATCGTTCGCTGTTTTAAGCATTCGATGTTGCAATATAGACCCGAAAATCTATGGGGATGACCTGAAGAGGGCTGTTCACAAGAGTTGCTCTCTCAATCTGACAGATTTGAAGCGCTTTTGCAAGGAAGAGTGGGCAAATATTGCTAAGTCAAGATGTGCTATGCTGATAAGACTCCTATCCAAGAAGAGTGAATGTTGTAATTAAAGCAAAAGGTGCTTCAGCAAAGTATTAGTTTAAGGGTGTGCACACGTATGCAACCAGCTTATTGTACGTTTTTTATTTTTTATATTTTTCCCTAACAGATTTGTTTTTCAGTTGGATTGTACAGGTTATAGGTCACATTAAAGGTGGGAAAAATTCTGAAATTATTTATTGTGGTCTCATGTTGTATATCAAAAAAACATGGCATTTTAACAAGGGTGTGTAAACTTTTTATATCCAGTGTATGTAGGAGGGTGGCTGGAAGTGAGCAAGTGAAAAGAAAGTAGCATAGACAGAATAATAGTTTGGGATAAAGATTACAAAGTAGGGATAATGAGGGGGAAATGCGGGTTATATATTTGTCTTTGAGCATAGGCAGGTGCGAGATAAAAGAAGATAGTCTTTAAGTTTAACCTCAAATTTTTTTGAATTATCTAAACTAGTAATGTTTTCAGGTAAAGTACTCCATAGTTTGGCAGAGACACTGGCTGGCTCTTTTACTTGGTTTGTGTATGCTTATTAGCTGTTTGTTCTATGAATGCGGAGACCTGGTGGGAATGTAGCTGTGCAGAATAGATTTTAGGGTGGGACAGGCTTCTAGTTTGTATATTTTATGTGCAATAGACAGTTGCAGATAGTCAAGATGTTGTGTAAAGTCGAGCCAGTTGAGCTCTGTAATAGCTTTGCAGTGATGGAAGTGGTATGACAGGCCTGTGGCAAATTTGATGATCTTCTAGTAAAAGGACTGAATGAAGTTTGTTTTTTAAGGACAAGTGTAGGTGCCTGAAAATGGCAGCAACATACAGTAAGGAGGGGATCCAGTAGGTATTAGCTATCATTCTTTTGGTAGAAGGATACATGAAACGTTCCATCTGTGTTGTTCATCTTCTTTCATTCATCATTGATGGGTTCGGTTCTGAGTCCTCGGAAGCGAGTCGGCCTCTTTACCAAGCTCACGCCAGCCAAAAACCCTCGAGCTAAGCTTCTACCCAGAATGCCCTTCTCCCTGTTACCTCAGATCGAGTATGCTAGAGATAGAAAAGTAAAACCGAGGCCACTTCTGCGCAAATACCCTAGGACACCACTTGGACCCAAAGCATCCTCCAGGTGCCTTTGGAGGGGGAGGGAGGGTGGGAAGTGATGAATGAAAGAAGATGAACAACACAGATGGAAAGTTATGGTAATACAAAACTTCTTTATCTGATGTTGTTAATCTTCTTTCCATTCATCGCTGATGGGACAGAATCCCAAGCTACCTTGAGGTCCATGGGCGGCCCTTATGGAAGAACATTCCTGAGTACCACTGAGCCGAAGGCAGCTCTCCCTCTGGAGACCAAGTCCAATTTGTAATAATTGATAAAGGTATGAGGCTTAGCCCAATTGGCCGCTGTACAAATGTCATCCATGGAAGCCCTGGAATGGAAAGCTACAGATGTTGCCATAGATCTAGTGGAGTGAGCTTTACTTTAGGCATAGGTTCTTCTGTGAGGGAGCAGACAAACGTATGCAGTCTCTTAGCCATTTTGATAATGTAAGCTTGGAAACAGCATTTCCCATCCTGGGTCCAGAAAAGGAGATGAACAGCTGTTCAGCCTTAAGGATAGGTTTGATTCTGTCTAGGTAAAATCTCAGTTGCCTATGTACATCCAAGGAGTGTAGGCAGTGCTCTCCTTTACTGGAAAAATTTGGAAAGAACACTGGTAGGTCAATGGTCTGGTTAATGGAAAATTCAGAAACAACTTTGGGAAGAAAGGATGGACTTGTCCGGAGTGATACTCTGTCTTCATGGAAGACCAGATAGGGCCTACTGGTACCCAGGTGAGAGCCGCCCTCTCTAAAGCTAAAAACACAGCATCAATGAGACCAGATGGTGTCCCGGGCTGTGTGCTACATGAACTCCAAGAGGAACTAAACCCACACATAAGGTTGCTGTTTAATCTTAGCCTTACTACAGGATACGTACCCAAAGAGTGGCGTACGGCAACAGTGGTCCCACTTCACAAAGGCGGTGCTTCTACGGACCCTGGAAATTACCGCCCCATAAGCTTGACAAGCCTGGTCTGCAAAGCTATGGAGAGGATCATTATGGAACTCATAAACAAAGACATTGGGGACCTACAGACATTGGATCCTACCCAATTTGGCTTTGTCAAGGGCAGATCCTGCCTTTTGAACTTGGTCGACTTTTTGAAACAGTCACTAAGGCCATTGATGAGGGTAAGGCAGTTCACACAGCCTACCTTGACCTTGCAAAAGCCTTTGACACAATACCCCACTCGGGCATCATAGACAAACTCACCAGCTTAAATGTAAACCCATATGTCACAAGATGGGTTGCAAACTGGCTCAAGGAAAGAACCCACAGGGTCAGAGTTGCTGGAGCTATGTCAGACTCTAAGCCAGTCACAAGCGGTGTCCCACAGGGCTCAGTCCTGGGACCCCTCTTGTTCGGCATTTATTTTTCCGAGGTACAGGCAAACATAGGAGGATTGTGGCTGACAAAGTTCACAGATGACTGCAAACTGGACGCCATAATTGATACTCTCCAGCGGACACAAACATCCTTCAGAGAGGCCTCATAGAAACGGATAATTGGTGCCAGAGCCATGGCCTTAAGCTGAATGCCAAAAAATGTATAGTCATACCCTTTGGGAAAAACAATGTACCGACAAATTACCACATAGGTGGTAATCCATTAAGTATGGAAGAGGTAATCAGGGACCTAGGGACCCAGGTTGACAGTAACCTCTCATTTGACACTCACATTGCCAAAGTGGTTAGGAAGACCTTCTATATTGCCCACCTTATCATGAAGGGTTTCACATCTAGATCAAGAGAGGTCAATGTGCCCCGGTACTCTTCTCTTATCAGGCCAATGATTGAGTACAATGCCCCATTTGGGATGTATCTCACCCGACACCTGCAGCAGTTGGAAAGAACCCAAAAGTTCCTCACCAAGAGGATAAAGGGTCTTAAACATATGTCATATGCTACCCGACTGAAAAAACTCCAGCTCTATTCAGTTGCATACCGCCTACTCAGAGGTGATCTGTGCCTGACGTACAAGGCCATGTCCAATCCGGAATTAATGGACATGCTCCACCTCAGAAAATCCAAATCCATCAGAGCCACGAGAACAAGAGACTTAAACCTCAACACAGAAATAAACAGGACGTGCTGGAGGGACAGATTCATAACCCAAAGGCTCCCTACACTCTGGAACAGAATCCCAGTCCATGTTAGGCAGAGCCCCTCACTGACTCTATTCAAGAGAAATCTCGACGAATGGATGGGAGATCGTAGGTTTACCCCGGGGGTCATCTCTGTGTCACTACTAGACAGAGGCACAGTAAACTAAACCCTAAAAGGCGTAGTATTCTCATTCTAAGGGGTGGTGAAAGCCACACACACTCTGGCTAGGCTTATAAATGCCCTAGGGCAGATAGCCTAGTACGAACCTATGAACAATGCCTGCAGCTCCGAGACCCATCTGGCTGATGTGATGGCTACTAAGAACAATGACTTCCAGGACAAGAACTTTAGGTCACACTTCGCTGCAGGTTCAAAGGGTTTTTGAGTCTAAGACTGAAGGACTAAAGTGAGGTTCCATGGTTCCACAGGCTGTCTTGACAGGGGGCCTGATATGAGAGGTTCCCTTGAGAACGGCTTTGCATAGACGTAAAGAGATGAGAGGGATGCCATCTATACCACTGTGGAAATTAGAAATTGCCTCCAGATGTACTCGTACAGTAGAGGCAGAGGCTCCATTATCAGAAAACTTAGCCAAGTATTGCAGTACCGCAGTCACTGGAGCCGAATACGGGTCTAGCATGTTATCCTTAGACCAGATTGAGAACCTTTTCCATTTATCCTGATATAATCTTCTGGTGGATGGTTTATGAGAGACCAGAATGATGTCTAAAACAGGAGTGGTGAGATTAGCTTGCTTGGCAACTAACGGAAGTGGAGACACCAAGCTGTCAGCTTGAGACTGGACAGATTCTGGTGGTTCAACCGTTGGGGGTGAGTAATTAGATCTAGACGAGGGTCCAGAATCCATGGCGGGCATACTAGGTGAGGCCAAAAGAAGGGGAACCAAACTTGTCGAGGCCAGAACGGAGCTATGAGAATCACTTTGCATCTCAACCGAAGAGCTTTCTTTAGAAATTGTGGAATCAGGGGAATGGGAGAATAAGCGTAAAGAAGTCTTGTGGGCCAATCGTGGATTAGAGAGCCCCTCTGGGGGAAGTAGAGCAAAATAGCTGCTGCACTTCGCAGCAAGACTGACTCCAGTGGCTGAAGATTTCTGTCGCCACCTCGGGATTGAGGGACCACTAGTGAGGCAGGAGGATGCATCTGCTCAGTTTGTCCACAAATATGTTGGAGCTCCCCGGGATATGCGTTGCTATCAGAAGGCAGTTGGAAGCTATCTCCCACTGCCAAATTCTCATGGCTTCTTGACACAGGAGGTAGGACTTGGTTCCTCCTTGCTTGTTGATATACCAGACCACTGACATGTTGTCTGACTGAACTGCAATTGTCCCAGAAGGGAGAACCGAATGAAAAGCCTGCAATGCTAACAGCACTGCTCTCAGATCCAGAATGTTACTGTGTCTGGCCTCATCCACCAAAGGAGGTCCTGTTTGCAGGAGTTGGTTATTCGGATCTGGTAACCAAGGGGGCGATAGTTTGGGAACCATTGACAAAGGAGGAGCCATTGGATGTTCCGCATATGTAGCTTCGCTAGGGGCACTATTGGAATTGAAGCTGCCATAGAACCTAGGACCTGAAGAACTTCTCTTGCTGGAACTTTTGTTTAACAGAGTATCACCCAGAGCTGGAGCCTCAATTGCTGGAGTCTGTGATTCGGGAGTGACACTAGACAGGACTGGGTATTGAACACTGCTCCAATGAATTCTATTTGGTGTGTAGCAGCAAGGTTCGACTTCTCCCAGTGTATCGTTATTCCCAACAATTTTGCCAGAGAGAGTGTATAATGCAAAGCTGTTACCAGAAGGTGCTCAGTGGGGGTGGTGAGGAGCCAGTCATCCAAATATGGAAACACCCAGAATCCTTGTAGTCTCAAATGAGCTGTGACCACTGCCATGCACTTCGTGAACACTCTGGGGGCTGTAGAGGGACCAAATAGCAGGGCACAAAATCGATAATGACTGGCCCCTAGTCGGAAGTGAAGTAGACTCCTGGAGCGTTTGTCCATCAATGTGGTAATACACATCCTGGAGATCTATCAAGCACATCCAATAACCTTTCCTTAAAAAGGGGAGAATGGACTGAACCATGACCATCCTGAATTTGGTTTGGGTGACAGACTTGTTTAAACTGCTGAGATCCAAAATGGGTCTCCAGTCCCCTGTCTTTTTTGGCACCAAAAAAGAATCTCGAGTAAAATCTGGATCCGTGTTGGTCTGGTGGGACTGGTTGGATGACTCTTTTTTGAAAGAGCTTTATTATCTCTGAAGCTGCTTCTTCATTTTGACTGGGTGAAACATCGGGAAAATTTTTTCGAAGATTTTGTGGCAAGAAAGTGGAATGGTGTAACCTCTAGTGATTATACTCTGCACCCAATGATCGGTGGTAACAGATTGCCAGGCAGCTTGGTGCAGAGAGAAACAACACCAGACTGTTTCCAGAGGTAAGCAATCGGGCTGCTCCTCAGGAGCGCTGATAAGGCTGTCCAGAGAAGGAGTCCCTGGAGCCTTGGTTTCAAGGACCCCCTATGCCTCTGTAGGAGCGTCTTCCGGAATTGTTATCCCTTCTGCCCGTGGGGGTATCATCACCACGTGCGTCACAGAAAGGACCCTGAGTTTTTTGTGCCACATTTTCCCACTCCTCTGATTCCTGGAGAAGGTACATTGAGGACTGGAAAACTGTAGGCCTACGACAGACAGGGTCTTTCCATCTTGCTCGCACCAGGCTACCATATCCTTCACTTTGGAGCTAAAAGGACGATGCTTCGATGGGAGCATTCAAAAAGGAAGACTTGAAGGGGTCTGTGAGGTCACAAATGCGCATCCAGACATTACACCTCATGACAATGGCCGAACCTACTGCTCTAGCCATCCTTTCGGTCGCATGTGAAAGCAACCTCATGGACAAGTTGGATATTGATTCCAGGGTTGCAATCTGTGAAGGCACTTTGTCCCTGACCTTGTCAGACAGCTGTCCTGTGAGTGTCCCAGAGAGTTTGGAGATCGAGTCCCTACGTAGTCTCGTAAAATGTGCCAAATAGTTCAGGGACCTTAAAGCAAAGGTCCCTGATGCAAAAACTCATAGCTTCCCAAGTCTGTCCACCACCCGGGACTCCCTGTTGGGTGGGTGGACAGTGGGGCTTTTTTCAGCCAAGTCCTTTTTCATGGCCGCCACCACCATAGCATCAAATAGTAACTCTCTGGACCAATCCGGGTTCTCCTAGGGAGAGGAAAGAATTTTGTCACGTCACGTCTCCGAGGGATCAGGGTTCTTCGAAGCATGCTGCACGACAAGCTCATTGGCAGGCAGGGTCAATCAAGAGGTAGAAGGCCAGGAGCGGAAAGCCTGCAGGAACACGGAATCCTCAGACGAAAGGTTGGTGGGCTTCCAGTCACCTCTCTGCTTTAGCATTTCCAGGACGTCACCGAAGGAGACATCATCAGGAAGTGACTGAAGGGACCCTTCACCATCATCGTAATCCGTGTCTTCCGTTAAGGACTCCTCAGGTGATTCCATGTGCTTCTTCTTGCACATCCTCTTTCATGGGGGCTCCTCAGTGAGGGTTTCTGTGGAGGACTCAGAAGAGCAGGTACCCTGAACAGGGGTGTCCTGCAGCTTCTCTGCCCAGTGTCCCGTGGTGGCAATCTGTGGCAGCTGTAGCTCAGGGGGCGAAAACTGGGATTCTGACATCAAAGGACTGCTTCCAGATGCGACAGCCCTCTCCATTGCGCAGAAAGCAGGTCCGCCTGTAGAGGGATGGGAGCCCGGAACCAAGAAAGACAACCTCGGGACCGGGGTCACACCCCGCTCTAATGAACCCAGCCCCATGGATGGAGCCTCAAGCAGGATAGGTGCAGACGGGGTTATCAGCACCGAGGAAGGAACTGAGGGGAAACATGGCTCTGTGCACTGGGCCGAGGCACCCGCACCCAATCCCCAGATTGAGGAAGGACTGGTTCTGCAGGAACTGAAGACCAAAGGAACAAACCTGGAGCCTGAGTGAGGTACACTATAGGCGCCAAAGTGATGGGCTCTGAGAAGGACGTTGGAGCAGAAGGTTATGGAACCAAAATGGTCGAAGGAGGACTGTAAGAAGGACTCGGTGGAGAGACCAAACAAGTCCTGCAGGTGGATGGGTCTTAGAAAGTGTGGGTATCCCCCGGTTGCCAACACCTGGTCCACAAGACGCACCACGTTGTGTTCAGACAGGCTCCTGGTGGATCTAGTGGATACTCCAGATGGAGAGTCAGGACGGTCAATGAATGGGCTATACACCTGGCCCAAAAATGGATCTACGGAAAGGGAGTATTGGATCCGTGGTGCAAGGTCTGCCGGCACCAGAATCTCAAGTTTTGAGACCGGGAGTAATGGGGTCAAAATCCAACTTAGTTGGAAAAACGCTCAGTGCCGAAGTGGCACTCGGAGCCGAAATGGTCTGTTCCAAAATTGTAAGTGATAAAGGTATCGAAGGTGTGCCCTGAGCTGAAGTGGCCACAGATGCCGAAGTCGAAGTAGGCGTAGTGAGGTCTATAATAGGTGCTGGAGGTAGGACCGGTGCCAAAGCTGGCACGGGTATTGTGCATTTCGAGATGCTCGGAGCCGACAAGGATGGAGCCATAGAGGCAGATTTATGCTCGGAGGACAACTTTGGAGACCTTTGACTTCAGTGGCTTACCCTGATCACCCAATGGTGAGGAGGGAACCGAGTGGGACCTCTTTTTGTCTTTAGTAGGAGGGGTTGAGACCTCCATCGCAGAAATGGCCTCTGAAAAGGGAGACTTAAGTAACCCTTTCAGTATCAATTTATTTTTGCACTCGTTAAGAGTGCATTGACTGAAACTTTGACAAATGTCGCAAGGAGGCTGCACTGAAAGGTGGGGCACTCCCAAACAGTATACACAATCATAGTGAGAATCACTATTCGGTAACTTGCCATTACATGAAGCACACTGCTTAAAACCTGAAGTACTTTTCTTATCAGACATCTTGATAGAGAGATACCACAGGCAAACAATATAACCAGTCAGAATAAATAAGTCAAACACCGTTCAAAAAAAGCCACAATTGTACGACTACAGTGATATGTATACATAAAAACAGAAACACCTTACTGAAACAAACCCTAACAGGCTAGACAGGAAAGGAAAATACCAGCTATGGTACTGAAGGAATACCACACGGGTATGGGAGGAAAGGCCGTACCAGCAATGGTACTTGAAAGTTTACTAATGGTAACAATGGGTTGCAGAGAAGAAAAAAACAAGGTCTAACAGGAGGAAACACAGTAGAAATACTACTCATTCAATAAAAACAGAAGATATCAAAAGTTTTTCACACAAAATATCAAATAAAGTTCCACTTAGCTGAGAGCTCGGCTGAAACATGGCTTTACAGCTATGTGGCAAACGAAATCTGAGGTAACAGGGAGACGGGCATTCTGGGTAGAAGCTTAGCTCGAGAGTTTTTGGCTGGGGTGAGCTTGGTAAAGAGGCCGACTCTGTTCCAAGGGCTCGGAACCAAACCTATCAGTGATGGATGGAAAGAAGATTAACAACATCAGATCTTTTATTTCTGTAGAGTGTCCCAAGTTTGAAGTGGGTTTTTTAATAGCGCTGTGTATGTGCTGTTGAAATGTGAGTTTGTTGCATGTGAACAGCAGGGAGGCTGTATGTAGGTTACTAATGAAGATATTGAACAGGCGGGGTCCAAGTATGGACCCTTGTGGGACTACTGTTTTGTTAGTCTGGTATTGTGACAGGTAAACTTGCCATTTAACACGCTGTTGTCTATTGGATAGACAATTGTTAAACCATTGCCGAGAGGACTGTGAACATCCTAGTGAAGAAAACGGCTGTAGAAGTTTCTTATGTGATACAGTGTCAAAGTCTTTTGATAGATCTACTAGTATTACAGAGGTTAGCTGTCCGGAGTCCCTGACTTTATTTACTGTATCAGTAAAGTTGATGAGGGCAGTTGTGCTATGTGCAGGCCTAATTCCATGCTGGGTGTGTGTAAAAAGGATGGTTTGTGTGAGGTAGTTTAGTTTTGATAGAGGGAATAGTACAGAGATGTGTCTGAAGTTTGCCAGTTCATTTGATTTACCTCCTTTGTAGAGAGGTGTTGTTGATTGCTTCCAAAGGTTTGGGACTTGGGATTCACTGATGGATTGATTGATGAGTATGCTGACAGGATAAGCAATAGATTTAGTTGCAAGTTTTAAGTATTCTGATGGGAGATTATCAGAGGAAGAACACTAACTTAGCTTGAGAAGTAGTTTAAGAATTAATGTAGTGGATACAGATTGCAGACAGAAGGAAAGGGATTGTGTGTTGGTAGATGATGTATTTTGGCAAGGGAAAGAAGTGTTATCATTAGCGGATGCTTGAGACTTGGGTGGAATGTTATTTTGTGTGGAGTTAGCATTTGTGATAGAGTTAGAACCTGTAGCTAGTTTAGCTCTGCTGGTTATAAAATGAGTACTGAACATATTAGCTATTTCAGTTGGAACTTTGTCTATGGATGGTGATACATTTTCTGTTGACTCAGGGATAAGAAGTGATGAGATGGTTTTCCAGAAATTTTTTGGACTAGTTTAGTGGTTGTGTAGTTGTTGTGAAAAGTAATTTTTTATCTGTGTTTACTAATTGTTTTGCTTTCTTTCATAGCTGTTTATAGGTCTGAAAATTTGCGTCATTTTTATTCTTTTGACAATCTTTCCAAACTTTATCGCTGATTTGAAATATCTATTTAGTGGATTTGGTTAGCCAGGGTGCATGATTTACTCTTGTTCTTTTTGTTCTGAGAGGTGCCAAGTTGTACAGAGTATCCAAAAATAGTTAATTAAAATAGCTGACAGCATTGTCTAGGGGTAGTGTTTTTAGTATGGACCAGCTGACTGATTTTAGTATAGTACTAAAGAGGTCTTGCCTAAAGCTTGTTAGGTTCCTGGATGATTTATATAAGTGTGTCTTGGGCTTTTGGAGGATGGTTCTATAAGTGTATGCAGGTAGGTGGTCACTTAGGAAACTAAAATTATATTGGATTTAAAGTACTTGTGGGGTGCAGACACAAGCATCCAATCTAGAGTAGAGCTAAGGTTCGTATCACTTTGTATTCTAGTCAGGGTGTTGATGAGTTGGGGAAAACCATAAAGGTTGAGACTATTTGCTGATGAGTCAATGGAAAAGTTTTGCTAGTTGATATTGACAACTCCACTGATTACTGTCTCATTGGAAATGTTTCAGACATCCAAGAAAGAATGTTTACAAGTATAGCAATGCTTTTAGCCTGGGGATATGTAAACTACAGCAATACATAGCCGTTTTGTGTTGTTTATCTTTAATGATGCTATGAGAATGTTAGCATTACTAATTGTGGGAACTGGTTTGGAGAGAGGTAGTATTGTACATGTACTAGGATAAATTAATGTTACACCTCCCCTTTATTATTGATTCTATCAGTTCTTAGAATGTTATATACTGGTGGTAGAATTTCGGTGTCATTGATGTGTGGTTTTTAACCAGGTTTCAGTAACAGCTAGTGTATCTGGGGAGTACTGTGCTAGCCAGGAATGAAATCTGGTTATTTGGTTACAAATGCTGCATATATTTTTAAGGTGAATAGTAGTAAATTTGTTTGAGTGAGGGGATTTAGGATAGGAGAAGTTTTGAGTGGGTCCTGGGGTTGGGGTGGATGTCACCACAGTGAATTAGAATATGGAGATGAGGGGAGTACTGGTAATTGAAGATGATTGTTTTATACAAGAGTATGGTATGACAGAATTGTGAAATGGGTTCTGTACAGGATATAATTTTTCACTTTGAAAAGTGTAGGAAGTGTGGCTCAATTAGGCTGAGTGATATTTGTGAAAAGCTACTGGCATGCTTTTCAGAGTGTCACAGAAGTAGAGGAGTTCGGAGTTAAGCAGATTTGTAAGTGATTGAGGGAAGTGGTATGTGTTAGTAATGTGATGGCTGTTAACATGAACATGGTAAGGATAGTGGCAATTTTAAGTTGTGACATTTTTTGGTGTTTATGAATAAAGGAATAATAAGAAAGAAATTAAGTTGTGTAAGGTGTTTGAGTAAAGATTAATTGTGGGGTTAGTTGTATGTGAGTGTTGTGTGCTGTATGGTTAGAATCATGTGGAGGGTGTTAGGGGAAAGGAGATGTGTCAGGATTGGTTAGGTAGTAGATTGAGGAGGAGTTTTGACTGTATGAACTTAAGTGAAATGGGGGTAAGGTAGGGGAGCGGAGTGAGCCCGAGTAAAGCGAGGGCAAACAGAGCAGGATGGATCTGGTCAAAGAAGTGGGCTTAGAAAAAAAAAATCAGTTAAGGTATGTGTTTACAGAAAGTTTAGTTTTTACTTTTATTTTTCTCTGGGAAAAACTGCTGCTTGTATGAGTAAGAGTATTAGCTGGAGCGAGAAATGCTAATAAGGGTTGGGAGGTTCTGGTAATTATTTTGCCAACTGCAATAGTCAAACCACCACAGGAAAAACAAAGTTATATCTTATCATAACATTACATCTGTGTTGTCAATCTTCACTTATCCTTGACTCTTGGGTTCGGTTCCACATCTTGGATGTTACTCCAGCTCTTGCCCTCCAAAAACTCTCAAGTTAAGCTTACACTCATAATGCTCCTCCTCACAGAATAACCTCAGATCGAGTTTGCATAAAATGTGAGAGAATGGAAACAACAGACCAGAGGCCATACCTGTATTCCTTGCAGGAAGGAATCAATTTTTTAGAAAAGATTTGTTCAACCAAGAAACTGAAGGGCAGGTGGAAGGAGGGTGGGGATTGTCAAGGAAAGTAAAGATCGACAAAATAGATTGAACGTTATGGCAAGACATAACTTCTTTATCTGATGTTGTCGATCTTCACTTAATCCTTGACTCTTAGGACAGAGTCACCAGCTACCTAAATCCAGGGAGGTCTCATGGAAGAATATTTCTTAGCACCACCGAACCAAATGACACTCGTCCCCTAGAGACCAGATCTAGCTTGTAATGAGTAATAAAGTTACGAGGGGAAGCTCAGGTAGCTGCTGCACAAATGTCATCAATAGAAGCTCTGGAATGAAAAACTGCAGAAGCAGCTGCTGCTCTAGTCGAATGTGCTTTGACAGGTCCCGGTAACTGCACCTTCTTGTTATAAATGAAAGTTATAGAGTCTTTTAAGACATTTTGATAAGGCAACTTTAGAAACAAACTTTCCCACAAAAACAGAAGAAAAGGAAATGAACAACTGGTCTGATTTTCTGATTTCCTTTGTTCTGTAAAGGTAAAAACACAATTTACATGTAAACCACCAATGAATGAAAAATCGATGCAAAACTACACACACCTCCAGACCAGCAAGTCATGAACTCAAAGTAGTTGTAATCTTTTATTAAACAACGAACAAACAGTAAGATCCTCTAGCGCCTTAGCTTATACAAGCCTTTAAAGAATCTATCATTTCTTTCTTCTGAAATTCCTTTTATATCATCGGACACTCCTCTCTTCCAATTAAACAATTAAAATAATTAAAAAACTTAAAGTACCCTCATAAAAAACTTTTCCAGTTACATTTCTTATTAAGTCCTCTAGGTCAAAGTGTATTATATTTTAAAATAAAAACATATTCCTTTTTTCTTAAACTATACTCAATACCTTCTGATGTCAGGAATTCAGTCTTAAATCTCCCATGCACAAACATATCCTTAATACTTCTTCCCTTTTTATAAGAAAAACTTAACATTCCGCAAAGAAATTATTTCTCCTTTTACAAATGTCCATCAGTATTTTATTAAATTTTCCAACCTTTCTGATAACACAATATTTTGAAACAAAATATAATATCTCCCCTTCTTCCTTACTATCCTTCCTTCTATCACTACCTTGTCTACCAAATCAGGTCAATTTTTTATTGATTTTATTAACTTCTTTAACTTTATAATACCCTTCGTTAACTTTGCATTCTTCATATCCCCTATCTAGAAACACAGTGATTGCTTTTCGTGTTTCCATTTCGCATTCCAGCACATCACTGCACAATCTGTTAACTCTTAGAAATTCCCCGTAAGGGACTGAAGCTAAAATATGGGGTGGATGACAAATTGAACCATGTAATATATGGTCTTGTTTCTCAAACTTTCTATATATTCTCATTTTTACTTTACCAATCATTTCTCCTCCTATCATTATATCTAAGAAATTGACTTTTCTCCCTTTCTGTAACCCATCAAATTGTATTCCAAACCTATTTTTATGTAAATCTTCCACAAATTCTTCAACCTCCTATGAATTCCAATTAGTGAGTTGGGTCTAGATGTGACTTTTCAAAGTTTACAGTGATTCCTAACGTGGAATACATTTGAAGAAAGTAGTCTCTTGTCTTTAAAAGTAGAGGTCTGGTGGGAGCGGAGAGGAGCCAGTCATCTAAATAGGGAAACACATGGAATCCTTGCAGTCTGAAGTGAGCTGCTACCACTGCCGTGCATTTGGTGAACACCATGGGGGCTGTGGTGAGACCAAAGGGCAGGACTCAAACTAGTAATGACTAGCTCCCAGCTGGAAGGGCAAGAGTTTTCTGGATCTCTTGTCCATTTTTATATGGTAATATGCATCCTGAAAATCTACTGAGCACATCCAATCATCTTTTTCCAAAAACTGACATATAGACTGAACCGTGACCATCCGGAATTTGGTTTGTTGAACCGATTTGTTCAATTGGCTGAGATACAGAATTGGTCTCCAGTCTCATTTTCTTTGGCAGTATAAAGAATCTTGAGTAAATTCCAGATCCTACTTGGTCTGGTGAGACTCCTTGGATGATTCTTTTGTCGAGCAGCTTTTGAACTTCTAAGACTGCTGCATCCCTGAGACTGGGTGGAACATTTGGGATTCTCTTCAACTGTTTTATTTTATTTTTTTTTTGAGACGGGGATATAATAACCTCTTTTGATGATCCTCTGCACCCAGTTGTCCATTATCTTCAGCTAGGCGGGAAGGTGCAGGGATAATCGTCCCCCGACTTCCTCCAGAGGACGGCAATCGGGCCTCCTTTCAGGAGCGCTGATAAGAGTTTCCAGGGAAAGAATCCCTGATTGCGCGGGCCACCTCTGCCTCGAGCATGGCATCTTCCATTTTGACTTCCTCCTCTGCCCTGGGAGAAGTCATTGCTGCGCAAGTCTTAGAAATGTCTTTGGGACTTTTTGAACCATAGCTTTCCACTTCTCCAGTTCCTGGAGTAGGGCCGTTGAGGAGTGGAGAAGGGCACGCTCATGGAAGAAAGTGTCTTTTCATCCTTCTCACATACAGACAAGGTCTCTCTAACTTTATGGCTAAAAAGAGATGTTCTGTCAAATGGAGCACTGAGGAAAGATGGCTTACAAGGCTCCGCAAACTCACATAAGCGCATCCAGGTGCATCTTCTAATGGCTACACCTGAACCTGCTGTCCTAGTTATCCCTTCGGCTGTGTATGCAATGAGCTTCATGGATTAATTACAAACAGAATCAAGGGTTGCTAGCTGAGAAGTCAAGTTTTCTCTAACTCCTTCAGCTACTGCTCCTGTCACAGTTATCTGAAAGTTCTTTTATCAGATCTCGTTGAAGTCTCATGAAATGTACCATGCAATTCAAGGACCTTACTGCGAAGGTTGATGAAGCATATACGTGTGTTCCGGACTCTTTAGTAGGAGGATGAAAAGAGGGACTTTTATCAGCAAGTTTCTTTTTTGTGGCTACTGCTACCACCATGGCATCAACTGGTATTCCTTTCATCCAGTGCTGCTCATCTTGGGGAGCTGACAAAATACGATCTGGTCTCTTTGGGACTTGGATCGATAGAGTCAGGCATCTTCCATGCCCACTGAGCAATTAGCTTAATCAGACTGTCAGTGGGTGTAGAGCTCCAGGAGGCAGAGGGCTGGGCATGAAAAGCCTTTAGGTACATTGATTCCTCAGAGGAAGGTTGAAGGGAAGTCCAACCACCCCTCTGTTTCCGGATCTCAAGAATGTCACCAAAGGAGACATCTTCTGCTGGTGACCTTGAGGAACCTTCCCCTTCATCAAAATTGGTATCCTCAGTGAAAGACCCTTCAGGAGAGTCTAAGTGCATCCTTCCTCTTGCACTTTCGCTTCAGGGGTACCTCTTCAGTGAGATGGGTCAGAAAGGTATCTGATGAGATTAGCACAATGGTTGAATACTGAGGCTTCAGTGTCCGCTGTTCCAGGGTACAGGCTGGAGAAAGCTCTGGGTGAGGAGAAAGGCAGGGTTGTAGGTCTGACAAGGGTGGCATCAACTGAGTGCCCGCAGTGAACAATGCCCTCTCCACAGTCTGGAAGGCTGCCCCCGCCAAAGAGGAGTGGGAGCCCAGAGCTGAAACAGACTTCTTCGGAACCAAGATCCCACCCCACACCAAAGAAGCTGCCTCCGAAGCTGAAGTTGACGTCTGCCAACACCCCAAGAGGCATGGACGGCTCCGACAACCCAGGAGTAGAACCATGCCCCCTGCAACCAGCAATGAAGCTGTGATCCTGGAAGGCCCTCGGTTCCAAAAGAATCAAAGAGCTCAAAACCGGTTTTGGCATGGGAGAAGAAACTTGGACTGGCACAGATTCAGTCAAAACCGGGACTGACGGAATCGGAAACTCTGTAGGCCTAGCTGGGGTCAGAGGAGGAAAAGTTACTGGAGTCAAAAAGGGTAAGGTTCCCGAGCTAAGATGGCTGGGAACCACTGAAGTGGACAATCCCTTTCCAACCAAGAGCTGATCCACCAGCCTCAAAATATCAGATTCTGTAAGGCTCTTGGTGGAATGGACCAAAGTGACCTACGGGGATCTGAGTTTGTCCTAGAAGGGACTAGAAAGACGGTCTACAGAGGGATCCATTGAAGGAGAGTTTCTGGTACAAGGTAATTCTTTAAACAAACTGTTTTGGTTCCGAACTAATTGAAGGGATGACAGTATTGGACGGTGCAGAAGCAGATACAGACGGCACCGAAGACATGTCCATTTCCCTAAGGTAGTTCTGAAAGAGCTACTGGAACAGGGTATTTCTTAGGCACTTTAGATAACAGTGCCAAAGACAATGTCGGCACCAAGCTGCTCCTCTTCTTAGAATGTTCTGATGAAGAAAAAGGAGGAGAGCTAATATCCGTTTTAGACTTAGATGAACTGGATATGGCCTCATCGAAAGTTGTTTTATTAAGACCCTTCAGGACAAGCTTATTTCTCCTCTCAGTAAGGGCCCGGTGACTGAAGCCATGACAGATGGCACAGTCTTCTTGACGGTGCACCAGGCCCAAACAGTAAACAAATAAGGAATGTCTATCAGAATTTGCTAAATTACGTTCACACTTCTGGCATCTTTTGAAGCCAGAAGTTCCCTTAAGTTTGTGAGAAGTTTCTTTTTGCTTGTCAGACATTTCCAAGGCCACACACACACACACACACACACACACACACACACACACACACACACACACACACACACACACACACACACACACACACACACACACACACACACACACACACACACACACACACACACACACACACAAGGAAGAAAGGTGACCTAGATAAAGTTCAGACTTTTAAGGTTGGAAGACGTACCAAGAATGGTATGAAAGATTACCTGAAGGTAACGAAGAATGGAAAGAAGGGAAGGAAGGAGAAAGGGAAGGTAAGAATGATAGTATGAAGAGTTACCTTAAATAGTAAGAGAAAGAAATACCAACAATGGTAATATTAGATAAACAGAGATGTGTTAAAGAGTGATAGCAGGAAGAGGAGCCGGGTATTACCAAGAAAAGAAATCACAAAAAAAGCGAAAAAAAAAAGGGAAAAGGTTTTACTTACTAGCAAAGAAATAGCTTGCTCGAGAGCTGTTTAGATAAACCCGTCTGGCACTGAAAGCTGCATACAAGATCTGAGGTAATTCTGTGAGGAGCATTATGGGTATAAGCTTAGCTCGAGAGTTTTTGGAGGGCACAAGATGGAGTACAGGCTGAGTTGGTTACGAGATAAGGAACCGAACCCAAAAGGTAAGGATTAAGTGAAGACTGACAACGTCAGATCTGATAATGAAATATGTACTTGGGAAGAAAAGGGAAGTTAGATAAAGCTAGGGAGACTATTAATATGTCTAGTCTTAAAACGAAGTCCAAATATTTAAAGAAGTGAAGACTAAGCAACTTTATGGACCACGTCCAGGGAACTACCTAATGCTGTTGTGTGCACAACACGAAGCTGCACATATTAATTTGAACACATACTTTAACTGCATATAATGAGGAAAGCAGCCCTTTTGGCAGTGATGGGGGTTGTGTGGTATCCTTTCTTTGGTGCATGTTGTTGGCATCCACCTGATTTAACCTTGAGTTAGTGATCTGATAAGGACAGTTCACTTAATACTATTGGTATATCTAAGGAGGAAAATAAATCGAGAAGGTGACATAAGAAGGATTGAAGTAGGAGGACAGCAGTTAGATTAAATAGTAAAAATGAGGAGGTAAAAGAGGGAAAAAAAGAACAGAGGAGAAGTACACTAGTTGGGAGAAGAGAACAGCTGGAATCTGCAATACAAGAGCAGCAGTTGAAATGAACCAGACAAGAGGCATTACATTACAATAGCAAAAGAAGAGCAAAATAAAGCCCATTACTATGGTTCAGTTGATTAACAAAATTACTAATTGTACTATTACAGCCTGTAACAAATCAGGCAATGCACAGTAGTGGTCTGTTTTAACATTTAGAATAGTGTAGCCATACTCAAGGTGATGTAAACATTTAAAACAGACAGTTGGTAATAGCCATTTTCCCTACCATAGATACTGTTACAATAAGGGAGGCCAGTGTGTTAACACAAGAAATAAAACAAACCATTTGTGGTAATGCATTAGCGCATCCAAACTTAAAAATCAGCCATTAGTGGCTAACAGGAGAATCACAACAGCTCAAGCGTTTTGCGTTCACTCCAGCATCAGCTTTGTTATTGCAGTATAGGGGCACTAAATAGGAGCATTTAAGTTAAGAGTACAGATCTTGCCTTGAAATCTATAACAGAAATGTGACGATATGCATCTGTTAAACCTACAGTCACTAGAAAACTAAAATAAGGAAGAAAGTTGTGAAGTGACAACATTTAGAACTTGGGCACTATCACACACTGGTTCAGGAAGGAAAGATCCAGAACTCATCACCAGAATTCTTCTTTCTTAGGCACCAGAAACAGCCTTGAAAAAAATTCTTCTCCCAAAAGAGGAGGAGGAATATATTCTATTACCACCTGAGACAGGAAAGAGAAGAGTCTGGTCTGCGGGATGATGAGGAATCCTCTGGAAAGGAGAGGGGGACTCCGACTGCCATCTGTAGCTTTGATGGACCATATTCAGAACCCATATGTCTGAAAAAAAAACTATTGCTGAAGACAGACATGGTGGTGTAGAGTTTCTGGGAGGATTAAGGGACTGTCGAGAAGGGAAGTAAAGTTCCTCATACAGTCAATATGGCTTATTAGACTGTCCTTTCTTTTGGTGGGGTTTCAGTTTTTTTTTTTTTGATTCCCCTTGTGATTGCTTTTTAAATGTCTGCTTACTAGCATTTTGCTGGGACTGTTTATTTTGTTTCTTGGTAAAGTTAGGTGAGGAAGCAAAGGAAGAATCCCTTGAAAAACTTTGAGGAGGGCTGAAATTTTTTCCTTAGATCATCCCTTACCAAAAATTAGTTTGCTATTCATGGAAGAATTAAAAATGTAATTCTCAACATCCTCTGGGTGGTTCTGAGAACGCAGGTAGGTAAACCTCCTCAAAAGAGTTCCAGTGGCAGCAGCCCAGGAGGTGGCATCAGCAGAATCATATGCACATTTCAAACAGTGGGTAGTCATTTGAAACAGATGAAATGAAGTTAATGAAGTTACACAAAGTAGATTTCTCCTCAAAAGAGGAAAACAGATGCCAAAACATTCCTTATATTCTCGCAACTGGCAAGCATGAACTCCAGCATATGAGTTTGACAGCTGAGAATTCTAAAAGTTATGTATATACTATAATGATAGATCCATGCTGTCTCTTTTCATCTGGTTCATGATTAACTAAGATTGAGTTTGCCCCAACTGCAAAATCTTCCATCACTTAATCCCCAAATGAAATCACTAAAGACTAAAACAGAGGATGATGATAAACATCCCCAGCTTGGTCATCCCATGATCAAGCGTCTATATCACGTTATCGAAAGTTTACTTAATCGAATCAATAAAGATTGAACTTTATTGATCGATTAAGTAAAACATCGAATAACGTAAAAAAAAAAATTAAAAAAAAAAACTTAATGGCGTAGGCAGGGGGGCTAGCCCCCCTGCACCCCCCACACCCCCCTACTTAAATATACCAACTCTGAGACCGCACTACATTGAGGTAAACAGAAATCTCCCCTTACGGAGATTTCCATTTACTTGCAAGATGTTCTTCACTTTTGATATTGTCATGCCGACAATATCAGACTCGATACTGTCAGCTTACGACAACATGAAGTAGACCCCATGATCAAGACTCGCCAACAAGGTGGGAGCGTAAGGGAGGGAAGGTTGAACCAGACAAAAAGCGAAAACAAAGATCTATCATTATGGTAAATACATAACTTTCCTATCTGATCTTGTCTTTTCCATCTGGATTCACCCTGTGAGGCAGATTCCCTAGCCACATAAATCCCTAGGGAGGTCTTTTGCAAGGATACTGCGCAATATGGTGGAACCAAGAGAGGCCCTAAACCTCGACTGAACATCCAATTTGTAGTGGAGGACAAACAAGTGAGGACCTACCCAAGTAGCAGCATCACAAACATTGTCTAAAGCAGCTCTAGAGAAAAAAAATGTAGAAGTAGCCATAGCTCTATTAGAATGATCTTTGGTTTGCAATGCACGGCCTTTTCTTTCAAACTATATTCAAATGAAATACAGACAGACACTTGGACAGAGTAACCTTAAACACTGGTGTGGACAACTGGGCCTTAGGAAAACAAACAAATAATTGTTTAGACTTCTGACAGATTTGGTTCTCTTCAAATAAAACCTCAACTGTCTGTGAACATCAAGACAATGCAGTAAATATTCTTTTTTTTAGAAAATTCAGTAAAGAACACAGGTAAGTGAATGGTCCGATTCAAATTATGCACCATTGCCATATTTGAGAGAAAAGCAGGATCTATGTGGATAGAGACAATCTCTCTTTAAGAAAAAACATGGATGTATTGAGGATAGGGGTCAGCAGATTTGATATGCCTGGCAGAAGTAAAAGCCACCGAGCATAACGTTTTCCAAGACCACTTCAAGTCAACCAAAGTTGAAGGCTCAAACTGAGTTGCAGAAAGCAGTTGAAGCAAAAAAGGCAAGTCCCATAGCAGAAGAGGATCCAGAAATGGAGGACACAATAAAACATTTCCCTTGAGAAAGGCCTTTGATTAAGAGAAATCAAAGGGCATATTATCCTTGCAAATATGAACACAGGAAATAGCTGATTATTGTACCTTATTGGAATAACTGGAGCCTGAGTGAAACAAGACAGAAATAAAATCCAGAATCACCTCCAAAGCAACTGAGAGGGGTCCAAACGTTTAGAGTCAGTCCAACAAGCAAAATGTTTCCACTCACTAGCATATATTCTATGCATAGACATTTTTGGGATCCACTCTGTAGGATCTCCGTCCATCGGGGGAATTGGAGAAACTGTTCCATTAACCAGATGTGTCTGACGGTCAAGTGACTCCAGGCCCACAGAGTGAGAAATCAAATCTGGAATGGGATTCAGCACCCAAGACAGATACCTCAGAAGAGGCCAAAGAAAAGGGAACCATACATGATGGGGTCAAAAGGGAAAAATGAGGATTACAGTCGCTCTGCAACAGACTACCTTCTGCAGAAAGCAGGGTAGGAGGATAAGTGTACAGGAGACTTGAAGAACATCCCCTGGATGACTGAGGAGGGACCACGGCATAACAGCTGCTGTCCTTGATGTTGGAAGGGGATGCACACACGACACAACATGGAGTGCCCAGTGACGAAAAATCCGAGCTGCAACCCTCAAATTCAGGGACCACTCAAAAGGAAAAAGAATGTTCTCGCTCAGATGGCCTGACAAAATGCTGGATTTCCCAGGATCTGCGTTGCATCCAAAAACCATTGAGATGAAATGGCCCATTGCCAGACCCTCATGTCCTCCCAACAAAAGGGTAAGAATGGGTTCCTCCCAGTTTGTTCAGATACGAAACGACAGACATACTGTCTGTCTGAACTGAGATTACACCTTTGGGTAGACTGTCCTGAAAGGCTTGCAATGGAAGAAGGACTGCTCTCATCTCCAAGACGTTGATGTGAAGATTGTCTTTGTTCATGGACAAGATCTCCTGGATGGTCCTCTTTGAAATGCCCCATCACCACCATAGAAAAGAAGCATTCGTTGTGACTGTGCCGGTAGGGGGGCAAACAAGTCTCCCAGTGGACATGAAGGGAGACTCCAAACATTACCCAAGCTGATCTCAACACATTTGTCAGCATAATGGGAAACTTCATCGGATGCATCAAGCAAGATCATTACCCTGTAAGTGTCCACTGCAGAGCTCTTATGTGTATTACCTTCCCACAGAAACTAAGCAGATGATGACTGCCATATGCCCTAAAAGTCTGAGAAAAAGGGACACCAAAAGATTTCTGTAAAACAGCAAGGAAATGGATTGACAACATAGGGTAGAGAAAATGTGTCCAATTGGCAACATATGAACTCTAAGGCCTGAATGGGGGTGGAGACCAGACTTTTGATGATTGACCGTAATCCCCAAGGAACTGCACAGCTGGAGTAAGGTGTCTCTAGACCTGACTAAAGATGTTCTTGTAGTGGGCGCATAGGAGACAATCATCCAGGTAAGGGAAGACCTGGAACCCCTGCAGCCTAAGTCAGGCTACTATGACTGCCATGCACTTGCTGAACACCTAGGGGCAGTGGTGAGACCAAAGGGCAGCACTCTGAACTAATGATGACCGTCTCCCAGGCAGAAGCACAGAAACCTCCTGAAATGCCTTGATATCTTTATTTGATGGTAGGTGTTCATGAGGTTGATAGGGCACATCCATCCTCAAGACAGGCAGAATGGACTGCATCGTGACCATATGGAACCTGGTCTGCTTGACATATCAGTTTAACTTCCTCAATTCCAAAATTGGCTTGAGGTCCTTCTTCTTCTTTGGTAACAAAAATAACCTTCAATAGACCTCGGATCCTCTTTGATCTGGTGGGATGTTTTGGATGACTCAATTTACTAACAGCTTTTGAATTTCGATGGCTGCATCCCTTCTCTGATGGAGTAATATATTTGGGATTTATGTTCTGAGTTTCTAAAAATGGAATTGTATAACCTATGGGTATGACAACACCCATGCATCCAAGGTGATCTCCTCCCAAGCTTCTGGTTGTAGAGTGAAATGACCCTCAACTGCTTCCACAGCTAGTCAGGCAACAAACTAGGGCCACTGGAAGAGCCTCCTGGAGAAAGCTTGTCTGAAACCCTGGTTCTGAAGACCACACTTGTCCTGTGGCTGTGGGCGGTACCTATTGTTGTCACCTCCTCCCCATGCTACAGAGGGAGCCTTCAGAAGGAGCTTCCTGAAAAGGCTGTTGTGTTTTCCCAAAGAAGAGATGGTTTCGCCCCTTCTGGTTACAACAGAATGTCCATTGAGGGGGCAACAAAATGTACAGCAATGGCATCTTTCGGTCTTGCTCACTTCTGGCCAAAGTGTCCTCAACTACAGGCCCAAAAAGTGAAGAGCCATCACAGAGGGCTTTAAAAATGTTTCTTTGAAGCAGTCTGCAAAATTGCACAACTTCACCCAAGCGTGGCAATGCCAGCTTCAGCAGCTCAGGATATGCCATCAGCCCCATTAGACAGAAGATGCACTGACACATTGGCAACAGACTGCAAAGAGGATAACTGAGTCTCCAGAGTCTTCCAAGACTCTGGAGTCTGTTGTGTCTTAAATACCCTTGACACGTCTGACACAGTGTCACACTGAAGTCTTGTCAAGTGAATGAGACAGAATAATGCTCTACGTGTGAACATGCCTGAGGCTTACCAGCTCTTCCTTAACTGGTCCAATGCCCAAGGCTCTCTATTCAGGGGATGAACTGACAAACTCTCTTCAGAGATGTCCTCCTTAGTGGTTGCCACTACCCCAACAGCATCAACAGTGGGATACTTACCTCAGCATTGCTGGTCCTTGAGAAGGGTGAGAATCTTGTCCAGATTCTTTGGAATTGGTTTCACCATATCAGGCTCCTTCCACGCCATTGAAGACACCAGGTCAATAAGCACATTCAGAGGGGGAACCACTCAGGATGTGGATGGGTGCACCCCAACGGGCTCCAAAAATACTGATTTCTCTGGAGACAGGGCTTTGGCAGTCTAAACCCAGTGCTAGTGGGGCAGCTCAAAAAGATCACCACAGTGTGTGTGTGTGTGTGTGTGTGTGTGTGTGTGTGTGTGTGTGTGTGTGTGTGTGTGAGAGATTTAAAGGATCCCTCTCCTTCATCATGGTCAATATCCATGATGATGGATTCCTGCCCTGAGAAATCGGGGCGGATGGAAGAGGCAGGGGGCCCAGAAGGTAGTGCAGACTGGAGACCACCTAGAGTGGGCTATGCCAGAGCAGACTGACACATGTCCATAACCACAGGCATTGAAGAGGGAGGGATACTGATTGCAACTGACCACTCTTTTCCCTGATGGGAAAACATCTTCTCTATATCAAAGGCAGATGCAGAAGCTGACACTCTGGAGCCAGCACACCTAGAATTCAGAGATCCAAACAAAATATCAGACTCCAGAGGTGCTACGACCTACAGTGGAACTGAGCTACGTGAGGAGCAGATGAACCAAGCAGGAGGGACAACCCAAAACCAGCATCACACACCCAGACCCAGAAACCCTAGTCTTGAAACACTGGCTCAGAGGTCCACCTGTCTCTGTAGCTGCTAGAGTTGAGGAAACCCACACCAGGGTAGAAGCCAAGAAAGGCCAAGCCATCGGTCCAGACCCTTGGGATGGAAAGACAACTGGCTTCGATGACCTCAGAACTGCAGGGTCTGAGGAAGGAAACCAGCTTGATGGAGCCAGAGCTGCAGGGATCAGCCCTAACTGCATCTGAGCTTGATGGAAGGACCACATCAGCTGTTCCAAGTCAACAGGTCTTAAACTCCTGAGTGAACAGGATAGCTGAGCTAAAGAAGTCACCAATGGAAGTTTAGAGATTCACCTGCTAGATGATGGCTCCACGTACCAGAAATGAACTGGAGAAGCTTGGATCCAGAATGGAGACATGGAAGACTCCAGCAAAGAATATTGTGGAATAAAGGGTAGAAAGGAGAAAAAGTTATGCCCAAGGGAGCTCCCATTGACATGAAAGGACTCTGAACACTTAGAGTGGGTCAAAGGAGAGGTCTGAGATATCGGAACCAATGATGGTGCCAAAACCGCAGAAGAAGCCAAAGACCTTGGGACATTCAGAGCTGGTGGACTAGAAGAACAATGATCCAATAGTTATTGGTCCCCTTTTGATGGCCTGGGATCCTTACAGCCCTCCTCATGACCCTGATCACATTTGTCACCTTTGCTGGAAAGTACAGTTGTGTACACTTACCATAAATATAGATGTTCTAGTGCATTTCACTGTTGCTGTCATCAACTGTGGGTTATCCCTGGTGTGGTAGCCCTCGGCTGGCCCGAATACCAGAGTCAATGTTTTTCTGCATCGGCTGCTGTCGCTTGCTATCTGACGTCAGTAGTCAGTGCTATAAAGAAGGCAGCTGACGCCATTACATCAGTTCTTCTTGCCGTAGCCTGTCAGAGGACCAAGTAAGTATGATAAAGTGGTCCTGGTGGCTAAAAGCCACCGTTGGAAACGTATTTCTCCCTAAAAAAAGAAGATATAAGGGGGAAGGAGGGTGGGAAGCCAGGACTGAAACAGTGAATATACTCAAACATCTACATTTATGGTAAGTGTACACAACTGTACTATGTTCTTCGTTTTTCACTGTTGCAGTCATCACCTGTGGGATTCCCAAAGCTGAGGAGAGCAGTGTAGGATTAGTAAGAGACCTAGGAATGGGTTAGCATGCCCTGCTGAAGTGCAGAGGCAAACCCTGCCCTAGCCTTAGAAAACAGAGGTAGGTGGGTAATGCTTGGTAAAGGTATGGACAGAAGTCCAGGTGGCAGCTTCCAAGATGTCCCGGGTGGGAACTCCTCTGAGGAAAACTGTGGAAGTGGAGGCTGACCTAGTGGAACAGGTTTGAATAGACTTGTGGGGAGGGGGGGGTCCCATGCAATCTGTAGCAAAAATGGATACAGTCTGATATCCCTTTGGAAATGGTTTGTTTGAAAATGGGCTTCCCCTCTGCCCCTGGAGCAAAGCTGACAAGTAGTTGGTCTGTTTCCCTGAAGGGTTTAGTACAGTCCAGATAGTATCTGAGCTGTTTGTGCACGTCTAGTGAGTGTAGAGTTCTTTCCCCCTTGTTCTGAGGGTTAGGAAAGAAGGTGGGTAGATGTATGGCCTGGTTAAGAGTTACAATAGATACCACCTTGGGCATAAAGGAGGGATTAGTCCTCAGGGAGACCCTATCTGCATGGAAGATGATGAAGGGCCCAATGGCCATCAGTGCCTGAAGTTCTGAAACCTTTTTGGCTGAGGTGATAGCAAGGAGAAAAAGCAGTCTTCTAGGAGAGGTATCTTAGTTCTGCTGAAGAAGCAGATTTGAAGGGAAGTTAGTTTTTCCAAAACATAATTCCGGTCCCAGGCTGAAGTGGGTGGCCTTCTGGGAGGTTTGACATTAGAAGCCCCTCTGGGGAATTGTTTAATCAAGGGATGGGAGAACAGGGGGTGTTCTGTATCAAAATGAGCTGAAATGGCTGAGGCGTGGATTTTAATAGAGGAGAAGGAGAGGCCACTATTACGTAGCTCTGCTAGGTAGTTCAGGATAAGAGGGGATGGAAGATTGTGAGGTATTGCCCCCTCTGGACTGGCTCCAGGACAAGAATCTTTTCCATTTTCCTGCGTAAGATTTTCTGGTGATGGGCCTTCTGGCCTCTGTGATAATGTCTAGGTCTTGTTTGCTTAACAGGGGCCCCTTGTTTGCCTTTAGAGTATTAGCCATGCTGATAGTTTGAGAGTCTGCAAGTCTGGGTGTAGCACCCCCCCCCCCACCTGAGTTAAGAGGTCTGAGATCAGGGGAGGCTGTAAGGTCAGGCTCCGCAGTAAGGGATACCAATGTTGTCTGGGCCAATCTGAAGCAATGAGGATGGCATTTGGTCTCTCCTCCCTTATTTTGATCACTACCTTTGGAATAAGAGGCAGAGGAGGGAATGTGTACACAAAGAGGGTGTTCCAGGGGAAGGTCAAGGCATCCACTTTACACGATAGGTGGTGATACTCCCTGGTACAGAAGTTTTTCAGCTGACTGTTGAGAGGCGAAGCAGAGAGATCCACCTCTGGAGTCCCCCATGCTGGAGTGAGTTCTAAAGATTTATTATTTATTTATTTTATTTCCAGTTTGATTACCGGGGAAGTCCACTGGGCCAGAACGTACCCATTTTCAGTGGAGGCCCGGGGAGAAAAGCTCCAAAAGCAAAGCAAATACAATCTAAGTTACATAGTGTAAAAGATAGTAATAAAATATATACATTTGGAATAACATTACATTGAATACAGTTAGTAAAAAAGCAAATACACACAGTATACTTCAAAAAACATCAAAAAACAAGATTTTTCTATGGAGCTGCCATTTGTGGGGGTCCAGTAAGTTTCTGCTTAAGTGGTCTGTCAGGGTGCTGTTGATCCTGGTAGGTACTGGGCTATATCAGGTGCAGTCCCATGGAAGAGGCTGTCAGCCAGAGGTTCATGGCTAACATGCACAGAGGGTAAGACTGGGTCCCTCCCTGTTTGTTGATGTACCACATTACTGTGATGTCTGTATTGATAAGGAGAACCACTGGCTTGAAATGGGGTTTGAATGATGTTAGAGCCTTTTGTACGGCCATCATTTCCTTCTGGTTGATGTGTAACGGAAGGTGCTGGGCATCCCAAAGAACTTGGGTGCACCTGCCTTCTAGGCGAGTGCCCCAAGCTATGTCTGAGGCATTGGTGGTAATGGTCTGCCCGGTTGAGCGAAGGGTACAGGAAAGACCCTTGTTCTGGGCACAGGGCCCTGCCCACCAGAGAAACTCAGCCCTTATACATGGGATCAGAGGAACAGAGGTCTCTAAAGGTTGAGAGTGCTGACACTAAAGGTTCTTTAGGTACCACTGAATTTTTCTCATGTGTAGCCTGGCCAGAGAAATTAGAAGGACGCAAGATGCTATGCACCCCAAGGCTTACAGGAACTTCCTCGCAGTGAGGTGACTTCTGGAAGTCAGCTGAGTAAAATAGAGAGGCAGGAAGCTCTGCTTTTCTGGGGATATGAAGGCCATTTGGGATGGTGTGTCCAGCAGTGCTCCCAAGAAAATGATCTTCCTGCAGGGGGTTTGCTTTGATTTCTTCTCGTTGATGGGGTACTCTAAGGAGGTTAGGAGGGTTCTGACAAAGAGGAGATCCTTGATGAGCTTTTCTTTGCAATCTGCCTGAACGAGGCAGTCATCCAGATAAGGGTACATTTGTATATTTTTCTGTCTCCAAAGGCTATGCATTTGGTGAATACCCTGGGAGCAGCAGATAAGCCAAAGGGTAGTGCAGAGAACTGAAAGTGATGTAAGCCTGCTCTGAAGCGAAGGAATTTCTTGCAGGATTCACTTATGGGGATGTGAAGGTAGGCATCTTTTAGATCTAGGGTAACTAACCGGGCATTTTTTATCGGCATAGGCAGCAGCTGCTGCAAAGTTAGCATTTTGAATTTAGGGACCACCAGGAAGATGTTCAAAATGGATAGATCCAGAATGGGGTGCCATGTGCCCTCTTTTCTGGGAACAAGGAATAGTCTGGAATAAAAGCCTTTGCCTGTTTGATCTGAGGGGGCAAGTTCTACTGCCCCTTGGGATATGAGATTGTGGACTTGTTTCAGTGCCTCTGCCCACTGATTTGGAGGCAAGTCTGGGTACCCTCTTAGAATTGGGAGTTTGTTAAATGAGAATTTGTATCCCTGAAAAATAATCTTTAAGACCCATTGGTCCTTTGTTACAGAAAGCCAATTTTCTTTGCAGAGGGAGAGCCTTCTTCCTAGTTTTTGTTGAGTGAAAAGTGGGCAGAGGGGGGAGAGGGAGTCATTGAGAGCTTTTGTCATAGAGGGATGGTTTAGAACTCCCTGCCTTTGGAGTGGAAGTGTTCCACTGTTTGGTTCTTCGGTGTCCCTGGGATAGGAGTCTGGGTGGTCTGTCCCTGTAGGGCTCATCTTGCCCCTGTCTGCTAGGTGGAGGAAAGGACCAGTGTTTTGAGGAAAAATTCCTTCTGAACCTAGGAGGTTGTACCTGAAGGAAATATTTTACTGTTTGCATAAATTTTGCTTTGTCTTCCATACTTTTAAACACCTCTTCTGCTTTTACTCCAAACAAGTGGTCCTTATCCAAGGATGCATAAAGTAATTTAGATATGACATGATCAGGGAGAGGTTGTTTCTTCAACCATGCATATCTCCTAATGACAGATCCTGACACTGCTGCCCGGCTTGAGGCTTCTAGGGTGTCATATCCACAGTGTAATGAGTGTTTAGCCACTTGACAAGTAGAGTGCAGTAAATCTGCTAACTCTTTCGAACTGGCACAGTCAGGAAAGGTTGAAATATTTTGTTTTAATAGTTCCAAAGTGTGTGTTTGATCTTTTAACACGTGGAACTGGCAGGTGAGTGCTCTGATAGCTAAGGTTGCAGAGGTGTATACTTTTTTACCCCATCTGTCAACAGCTATGGAGTCCTTTCTCAGATGGAATAGAATTCTTTGCAGAACTAGCCTTAGCTTCTTTTGGTCTCTGTGTAATGACCTCCGGGTCTGCAGCAGGATTTCTGTACAGGTATTTGTGAGAATCCGGTACTTTGTAATACCCATCAGGTTTTTTGGGAGCAGGTGGGAGGGCATCAGGAGTTAAGCTGGATTCATGGAAGACATCATCAACCACCTCTAAAATTGGAGGGATGGCCAAGGGTCTGTGCTGGGGCAGGTCTAAAAACTCTCTTAGCCTTTTCCTAGACTGAGGGAAGTCCTGGTATTCCCAGTGGAAATGTTCTCTGAGGGTGTGAAGGGTTTCCCCAAAAGAAAGATCTTCTGGTAGGGAGGCAAAAGGAATGGATTCCTCTGTATCTGAATCCTCATAAGCAGTCAGAGGTTGTTGTTCCTCTTCAAAATCTGAATAATCAGACTCCTCAGAATCCTGTTCTGTCAGAATTTCAGGAGAAAAGTCTCTTCCTTTTAGAAGTTGTGGCCTGACTACCCCTGATAAGGGTGATCAGATCCTCTGCCATTTTAAGCATTTGAGCTTGGGGTGGTGGAGCAGGAGTAAAATAGTGGCTAGAGGTAGTTTTCCTAGTAGTGGCCTTCTAGGCCTAAGAGTATCGCTTGGTCTGAGAGAAACAGTGGTCGGAGGAGAAGACGTCGTTTTTTGTCTAGATTCGGTAGTGTGAAAAACCTCATCGGAAGCCGGTGCGCCTGCGTCATGGCTACGGACCCAACCAAGGCAGAGATAACCAAAGGCTCGGAAGATGAAGAATATTTCTGCAGCATACTGGACTCCAAAAGGATCTCAGTAGAGGCCTGTGAAGGTACTGAATCGGGCATCAGGGGCTGCGAAGGCACCTCACTGAATTCTGGAGAACTGAAGACCTGCTTAGCGGTAGAGTCATCGGAAGGCTTAGCCTTGTGTGGTCTGTCTCTATCTTTATCCTTACATTTTTTGGAATGTCTATGAACTGTTGGATGATGGACGCCATTTTGGAATGTGAAGACGGAAGACAAAAATATCTGGCAACAATAAGAGCTCTAAGCCAAATGGTTCTCATGTTAAAGAGGGCACAGAACTAGCAATGGGGGACGTCGTGATCTGGGCCTAAACAAGTGATGCAGTATGAATGGAAGTCTCGGTGTGGTATTTGTTTTCCACAGGCGAGACAATTGTCAACTTTTTCGGACATCGGTTAGTTCAAGAAAAAAGGATCCCCAATGGGGTACTTAGCTTTAGACGTTTTCAGCTGTAATTCAAACTTTGGTTTTGACCGACTGGCATACTTGTGAACTGCTTCTGCTATGGGCTCCACGGCAAGAAAGACTGATTAATGGCGTCGGCTGCCTTCCTTTACAGCACTTACGACCTGACGTCAGACAGCAAGCGACAGCGGCCGACACAGAAAAACAATGACTCTGGTATTCGGGCTAGCCGAGGGCTACCACAGCAGGGATAACCCACAGGTGATGACTGCAACAGTGAAACACAAACAACATCAGGAGTTGCCATCTGTAACAGACCCTTCAGGATCAACTTGGCCCTTCATTAATTTACAGAATGAGTGCAAAAGCTCTTGCAGATGGCACACAACAACTTGATCTGAGTGGTCCCAAGACAATACACACATCTGTCGTGAGTGTCTTGAGAAGGGAGTGTGTGACTGCGCAACACACATTTCTGAAACCCTTTCTCCATACCTGCTAAAGAACAAAAAAACTAACACACTAAGAAAACTACCACTAACAACCTGAAAAGCCACAATACTCTGTTAAAAAAAAAAAAAAAAAAAACGAACTCACACAAAATGTGAAAAGCCCGAATACAAGAAAAGAGCAAACACACTCCCTAAACCTAACTACCTATGCTACCTAACTACCAGAAAAAACACATACCTGGGGGTGTGGCCAAGATGGGGGAGCAGTTAACAGCACTGTTTTTAGCTCAGTTTTATTTTAACATCTCTGACAGAATTTTTACTGAAAAACTCAACTAGAACATTTCAATACTTGATGGATTTACATTTTAACATCTACTGAAAGATTTACTACAAAAAATAACAAGCTTGAAACTCTTTCAGTTGCTTTTTCCTGTCAAGAAAACTAGAAAGAACTAATTATCTCAGAATGAGACACCCTAAGCCCAGTGCACAGGGCAGTACTGTGAAAAAAGACATACAGTCTATACTAAGTAACATCAGTAAGTTATCTGTAAAGACAGATAAATTAGAAAGCAAAATTGATAATTTTAAAGAGGAATGTAAAACACAAGTTGAAGTGCTGAGTAAATATCTTAAAAATCATCACAAATCTCGAGTATAGAAAAGACAATGTCTGAGTTTGATGGAAGATTACTTGAAAATGAGAACATTGAATTTCTTCCAAAAGAAAACAACTTATTCCAGGATAAAATCGAAGACTTAGAGAACAGATCTAGAAGAAATCATATCAGGATTTACGGGATTCCTGAAAAGGAGAGAGAGACAGTATGATTCAATTCCTTAACTGGCTGCTTAAAACTTTGAACCTGCCTGAAGCTTTTTCCTTTGGCACCAAAAGGGCACATAGATCACTTTCTAACTCATCTTTAAAAAAACATCTTCATCAAAGTCAGGGATCATACAATTTTTCTCAAGTCAAGATAAAGATTTAGTCTTAAAAGCTGCATGGACTAATTATCCAATTAAAATTAAAGGAAATCCTATAAGATTTGACGATAACTATTCTACATTAGTGATGTCCAAGAGAAAAACATAATCTGTGTTGTCTATTTTCATTCTTTCTCAACATATGGGTTCGGATCTGATACTCTAATCCAGCTCCGCCATTACTCTAGCTCGTGGCCACCAACAAACTCTCAAACTCCTTCCTACCAATAATGCACCACCAACAGCCCTCAGATCTTGTTTGCAGCTTGACATGAAGATCTTAATTGTCATAATAAGAGTTTAACATATGGAACATTTAGTGCCCCAAGAATTTAATTTCTCCAGAAATCACTTGTGAGAAATGGAGGGGGTGGTGGTTGAAGAATGAAAATGGACAACACAGATGGAATGTTCTTTATCTGATGTTGTCAATTTTCATTCTTCCTCAATGTATGGGACAGAGTCCCCAGCTATCCAAATTCCTGGGAGGATGTTAATGAAGGATATTCCCGAGTACAGTTGAGGCCAAGGTCTCTGTCTCTCTCTTGAGACCGGCTCCAATTTGTAATGAATGATAAAAGTATTAGGATTTGATCAATGAGTTGTCCCACAACTAGACTCCATTCGTAGTCTAGACTGAATATAGTAGAAAGAAATGGTCATATGTGCAGTTGAAAGAGCCTGTATTGGTTTGTTAGGAGGAAAATCAAATTAGTGGAGACAAAATATAATCGGTCAACCGCTAGAAACGTCATCATCTATAAACATCTAGTAAGCACAGCATATCTCTCCTTTATCTCAACAGTCTAGGACAAAATAATATAATGGCAGGTTAATTTGGTTGGTTAATGCTGGATTCTGACACTGTCCTCAGTAGGGATGAGAGATTGGTATGTGAAGTGCCCCTATCCATGTGGAAAAGACAAGATGGGGACTTAGAATATAATGCTTAAGCACTGACATTATCTAACAGAAGTAAATGCAAGTAAAAGGATAGTGTTCCAGGTACAGAATAAGAAGTTATGTACTCACCATAACGTTCCATCGGAGTAGGTGGCTTCATTTGTCTGCAACCAGTGGGTCTTGGATCCGAGCCGGCAACTTGTTTCATAGCTAATGGATCCGAGCTCCTAGCTCCTCCCCTCACCCATAATCCCCTGCCAACCCTCCATGACCTCAGATCAAGTTTGCCCGTCTATAGATACCCAAAAAGGGTATTCCAATAAAACAACTCACATAGATCCACTGAAGGCCAGGGGGAAGGTGGGGGGGGGGGATGGTTGCAGACAAATGAAGCCACCTACTCAGATGGAATGTTATGGTGAGTACATAACTTCTTAATCTGAATTAGGGACTTCATTTGTCAGCAACCTGTGGGAAAGAGTCCCCAGCTACCTGAATCTTGGGTGGCCATCATTGAAGGATATTGCGGAGCACCGCAGAGCCAAAGGATGCTCTCCCTCTAGAAATTATGTCCAGTTTGTAGTGGTTAATAAAGGTATGAGATGAGGCCCAAGTGGCTGCCGAACAAATATCATCCAACGGAACTCTAGATTTGAAGGCCGCAGAAGTAGAGATGGAACGAGTGGAATGTGCGCAAACTCCTTCAGGTGCGGGTCTCCCAGAAGCTTGGTACGCTAAAAGAATACATTGGGAAATCCAGCGTGACAGGGAGATTTTTGCTATTGCTTTCCCCAAATTAAATTTGGCAAAGGAAATGAACAGCTGGTCGGATTGCCTGTGACCAGCGGTTCTACGAGTATAAAAACGCAGCTGCCTATGAACATCTAATGAATGCAGCTTGTACTCTCCTTTATTCTGATATTTAGGAAAGAAGACCAGTAGATTTATGGATTGATTTATATTGGTTTCTGATGCTATTTTGGGAAGGAAGGAGGGATTGGTTCTGAGGTACACTCTGTCCGGATGAAAGATCAAGTAAGGAGGTTTCACAGAAAGAGCTTGAAGCTCTGAAACTCTTTTCGCTGAAGTAATGGCTACAAGGAATGCTGTTTTCCAGGACAAGTATTTGAGATCCACTGAAGCGGCAAGTTCAAATGGTGGAGCAGTCAGGGCTTGAAGAACTAGTGAGAGATCCCAAGGGGGTACGGCTTCTTTTATAGGGGGTCTAAGCAAAAGGGTGCCCTTGAGAAAGGTTTTACACAATCTGGCCGACATCAAGGGCCCTGTGTCATGTCCCACATGGTAATGGGAGATGGCAGCCAATTGTACTTTGACAGTTGAGCAACTAGCGCCTTCCTGAAAAAAATTGGTTAGGAAGTCCAGTATGGATGGAAGAGGAGCCGCAAAGGGATCTAGATTATGATGTTCCGCCCAGACGGAGAAACGTTTCCATTTACTGCGGTACACTTTCCTGGTGGAAGGTTTATGCGCTGCCACGAGGATGGCTTTTGACTGGTGAAGAGATACTGGGAGTCCTAACTAGGAGTGGAACTGGAGCAGCCAAGCTGTCAGCTTCAGACTGTCCAGATTTGGGGTCGGTAAGCCCGACGGATGGGAGATTAGATCCGGACTGGGATCCAGAATCCAGGGGGGATTCACTAGGTGAGACCACAGGTAAGGGAACCAAATTTGCCGAGGCCAGAATGGGGCAATGAGGATCATCCTGCTCCCCAACCGTGAGGCTTTCTGTAAGAGCTGCAGCATCAGGGGTAGAGGAGGATAGGCATAAAGTAGACCGGGCGGCCAAGCATGCACCAGAGCGTCTCTTGGAGTTTCCCCTGGAGGGGAAATCAGAGCGAAGAAATTGTTGCATTTGGTGTTTGAGGGAGAGGCAAAAAGATCGCAGCAGGGTTGCCCCCATATTGCGAATATCTGCTTAGCTACTAGTGGGTTGAGAGACCACTCATAAGGGGTAAGAAGGGTGCGGCTGAGTTTGTCCGCTAGGATGTTAGCACACCCCGAAATGTGCGTTTCAATCAGAAAGCGGTTGGTGGAAATCGCCCATTCCCACACTCTCATGGCTTCGCGGCATAGAGGGTAAGACCTGGTTCCCCCCTGTTTGTTGCTGTACCAGACAACAGACATGTTGTCAGACTGAATTGCAATAGTTCCTACGGGGAGGAGATTCTGAAGTGCTTGCAACGCGTACAGCACTGCTCTCATCTCCAGAACGTTGATATGCAGGGAGGCCTCTGTATCGTTCCACGTGCCTTGGACGGTCCTGCCTGAATAATGCCCCACCCCCACCCCAAGGCGGGAGGCGTCCATGGTCACCGTGGCGAGAGGGGGAGAAGTGCAGAAGGGTCGGCCCGTATGGAGATCCGGAGCATGAAGCCACCATAATACGGCCCTCCTGCAAGCCTTCTGATAGCGATGGGTTGATGGAGAGGAAAGGACAGAAAGGACCACTGTCTAGAAGGGTCCACTGCAGTACCCTCATGTTCAGACGGGCGCATGGAAGGAGCGTTATCGCTGTTGCCATGGAGCCCAGCGCCCTCAGGACCAATTCCGCCGGTGGTGCTTCTGACTAGAGGATGGCCCGCACATGAAGTTGCAAATTCCGTAGTCATTCCGACGTCAGGAAGGCTCGTAGATCTCTGGTGTCTATTCTGGCTTCTATAAATTCTATGACTTGTGTCGGGGCCAGAAAAGATTTGTCAGCATTGATGGTGATGCCTAATTGGGGGGCTAGGATGAGAAAGAAATCTATGGCTGAGCAAAGTAGATGCCTTGTTGGTGCGGTCAGAAGCCAGTCGTCCAGGTACGGGAAGACCTGCATTCCCTGGAGTCTCAGGTGGGCCGCTATCACTGCTAACTCCTTGGTGAATACCCTAGGGTCTGTGGTGAGGCCAAAGGGAAGGACCCTGAACTGGTAGTGACTGGTTCCCAGCCGGAAGCGGAGAAACCTCCTGGATCGTCTGTCCATTAGAATGTGGTAGTACGCATCCTTGAGGTCTATAGAGCACATCCAATTGTTCTCCCTTAGAAGGGGAAGAATAGATTGAAGAGTGACCATTTGGAATTTTTCCTTGGTTACTGACAGGTTCAAACAGGACAGGTCTAGAATTGGTCTAGAATCCCCCGTCTTTTTTGGCACCAAAAAGAACCTGGAGTAGAACCCTAATCCGAGCTGGTCTTGGGGGACGGGCTGGATGGCTCTTTTTTTAGCAGCTGCTGAATCTCTGCGGCTGCAGCCTCCCTCTGATCGGGTGGTACATCGGGGAGGTTCTTGAATTTGGGGACATGAAGTAATGGAATTTTGTATCCTCTGGATATAATTCAAAGCACCCAGCGGTCTGTCGTGATGGACTCCCATGCCGCTAGGTGCTCCGAGAAGCGCCCCCCGACTGCCTCCAGAGTGGAGCAGCCGGGCAACCCTTCAGGGCTGCTGCGTGGGCCGGTCAGAGAAAGGTTCTCTGGACCCAAAGTTCCTGAGAGCCCCTCTGACCCTGGGGCTGCGTCCTCCCTGTCCTCCTCTGCCACGGAAGGACTGGTTGTCCGGAGCGGGTTGGGAGTGTTGCGATTTCCGGAACCACATCTTCTTCTGACCCTTTTGGTTCTTCGAAAAGGACCGCTGGGGAGCAGAGAAGCGGACTCCGATGGCAGACGTCTTCCCGTCCTTCTCGCTCTGGACTAGTGTCTCGCGAACCGTTTTGCCAAACAGGGCAGAACCATCGAAAGGGGTGTTCGCAAAGGATGCTTTAAAAGGCTCCGGAAAGTCACAATGACGGAGCCAGGCCTGATGTCTCATGACTAGACCCGCTCCGCTAGCTCTAGCGGCTCCCTTGGTGGCGTGGGACAATAGCCGCATAGAGGTATTTGAAATAGATTTCAGAGTGGCCATTCGGGTGGAGTACAACTGTTTGTCCTCCGCCGACATGGACTCAGGGGGGAGGCACCGTATTCTTTGATAAGATCCCGATGCATCCTGATGACGTGTGCCATATAGTTCAGAGACCTTACCGAAAAGGTCACTGAACTAAAAACTCGCTTCCCCAAGCGATCCATCGAGTGGGACTCCTTGCTCGGTGGATGGACTGAGGGGCTCTCCTGAGCTAGTTCCCTCTTCGTGGCTACCACCGTCAACATGGCATCTAAGGGGGGACCCTTGCTCCAGTGTGACCGGTCTGCGGGGGGGGGGGCTCAGTATCCTGTCTGGGCGTTTGGGGACTGGCTCCACGGTGTCTGGGTCCTTCCACGCCCTGGTGGTAAGGTCCACCAGGGGGTCGGCCGGAGGGGACACCCAAGAGGTAGACGGCCTGCTTCGAGTGCCTCCAGAAACACGGACTCGTCGGAGGAAGCCTTGGGGGCAGACCACCCACCTCTGATCCTAATCATTTCCAGGGGTGATCTTGGGGAGCCTTCCCCTTCATTCAAGTCCGTGTCCTCAGTTAAGGACTCAGGGGAGTCCACGTGCCTCCTCTTGCACTTGTGCTTGTGAGGCACTTCCTCGGGGGGGCTGTCCGAGGAGGTCTCGCCAGCAACATCCTGTTCCAATGGAACAACCTGGGACATCGAAGCAGGCTGTCCCTGTAGCCGGGTGATGGAAGCCTGGCCCAGCAGAGAGGGAGTGCAGGGTGGAGCCGAGACAAGGGCCAGGGGTCTGGATGCTCTCGACAGAGCCTTCTCCACTACATCGAAGGCCGAGGGGGAACTGCTCTCCCTGGGCTCTGAGAGCCGACTCCCACTCGGATCCGATGAAGGGATCGGAGCCGGCGCCGAGACCATCGGATCCGAAGGACCAGTGTGCTCCGACCTGGACGGAGCCGAAGGCACACTGAATCCCTCGGATCCGAAACTCGGCCCACGGCTCCGAGAGGTTGGATCCGACAGATTCGAGGGCAGGGTCGGATCTGAAGTACCAAGTACTGTCGGTGCCGACCCACCCCCGGCTCCGACGCTGCCCGGCTCCAAACCCGGGTAGCGGGTCGGAGAAGGAGCAATTGGAGCAAAAAAGGGTATCAAGCTCCCCCCCGAAGGGGGGGGGGGGCAAGAGCACTCCCATCTGCAGCTGGGCCTGGATGAACCTTCGCATCATCCGGTCCAAGTCTGCATATGACATACTGAAAGTTGATCTCGATGAGGCCACCGAGGCAGGCCTGGAATGCCGTCTCGATGACCTCGATGGAGATCGGGCCTCCTCCTCCTCGGGCCCTGGGGAGAAGCAAGGAGATCGGAGCCGAGGAGGAGGAGACCTAGAAGCTGTGGAGGGAGAAGCCTGCTTAGCTGGCGGGGCCGAAGCGGAGGCCTAAGCCCACCGCTTGTGGTGCTTCTCCCTCCATTTCTCCCTCCTAGCCTCCCTGTCCTCCGGCGCTTTAGCGGGAGTTTGAGTCCCGGCCGGAGGAAGGGGGCAGGAGTGGCAATGACCACAGCCTTTGGTAGTGCCACGGGAGCAGCGGAGGCCAGAGCCGAGTCCGGGGGCAAAAGTCCCGCCAGGACCAGATTCGACCTCCGCTCTTTCAGTGCCCTGGGGTTGAACGCTGCACAAATGGTACAGCCTGAGGAGAGGTGTTCAACCCCAAGGCACTGACGACAGTGTGGCCATCAGCCAGGGAGAGCTAATGGCCACACTCGGTACATTTTGAAAAAATGGCTTTTGGGGCCTCAGCCATACTTGAAGAAAAAAAGTGCTACACAAACACACAGGCCCCAAAACACAAACACACACACACACACTCACTAACGACCAGCGAAGGGAGGGAAAAAACTATATAAAAAATATATAAAATACAGGGAACCTGACTCTTTCACACTTTTTAAAGTTAGCGATAGAGGAAAATTGAATAAAATTACACTTAACTGACAAATTCACTAAGAGCTCAAAAGAATCCAGCCATCCACAAGCGTGGCAAACTAGATCTGAGGTTATGGAGGGTTGGCAGGGGATTATGGGTGAGGGGAGGAGCTAGGAGCTCGGATCCATTAGCTATGAATCAAGTTGCCGGCTCAGATCCGATATCGGATCCAAGACCCACAGGTTGCTGACAAATGAAGTACCTACTTCAGATCTTTAGATTACATTTGGCTGCACTTTGAAAAGTTCACTGTACCAACTGTATATCCATGGTGGTATGGGATTCTTTGTAAGGAGGTCTAAGTAGAAGAAAATCATTAAAAATGTTTTGTAAAGTTTAGAAGAAGCCAGACAAGAATTCTGAAAATCAAAATAGAAATTTGAGAAAGGTTGTGAGTACAAGTTAGACATTCGATAAACAAGAAAACTCTTAAAATAAACTGGCTAGAAATTCAAGGACAGAACATATCAGAACTGTGAAAGGTTCTACCCGATACTGCTCTACTCAACAAAGAAAAAAATCTTCTCTGTAAATTTCTGTAGAGATTCCTCGTATACAGTTGTTATGGGAAGGTGACAGGAAGGAACGGAAGGGCAAAAAAAAAAAAAACATAGGTTGCCTAGCTATCAATATAATGAGAAAAAGCACACAGTCAGTTTTAGTCTAGAGATGTGCGGATAAATCATGCCTGTCAGGGAAGAAAGAAGTTCTGTACACAGATCTAAAATCAAAGGTGAGTACAGAAAAAAAGAGGTCAAAGGAAGGGGAGACATCTTAGTTGAGGTCAGTAAGATACAGTGAGGATGGCTTATTCTTCAACATGACTGCTTTCTGAGATCATCTTTATTAAGATGCACTGTAAATGCCTATCACATTTTATATTCTTCCACCTTGTTGTTGTACATGTTTAGCTTGCATAAACGGTTTCTTCCATTTAAATATGCAATTTCATTTGCCACAAGTCTACTCCTAGCCACAGAATGAAAGATTGTCCTTATGATAAGTGAATGAATAAACAAATAAGTAATTAAACCATGTCCGTTACTTTTTTGCTTAGATACAGTGGTGGTGCTGCAGTAGCGTTGTCGCCTCACAGTAAGACGTTGACCTGTTCGATTCTCAGCTAGAGCGTCTTCTGTGTGGAGACATGCGTGAATGGGCGTACCTTCGTTGAAGGTTGTGCGTCAGGGCCAGCAACTCAGCACGTAAAAATCTACTGCCAATCATTAGTGGACTGGAGTTCCGCTGTGGCGACCCTTAACCGGGAAAAGATGAAAGACACAACAACAACAAGCCTTGAAGTAAGATGGACCTGCTCAAGTTGACAACTATCATGTTAAACTTACTTGAAGAATGAGCTACAATTACAATTTATTTATTTATTTATTTATTTAAATTTGTTGACCGGGAGTGTCCGACTGGACGTAGGTCCATTTTCAGCGGAGGCCCGGGGAGAAAAGCTCCACAGTAAAATAAACAGACAGTAGTTACACTGGATTACATAGCGATTAACAATTTAACATAGCAATTACTTACAACATATTTACAGATGTAGAACGTAGTACATCAGTAGACAACTAGAATCTTTTTCTGTGAAGTACATAACAGACATTAACAAATGTTACAATGAGAAATTCCTGCTGTATAATAAGTACTAGGCTTATGAGCATCTGAGCTTGCTATAATCAAGGTAGTTAGTGGAGTGGAAAGAAAGGTAGTGGTTAGATGGGTGGATGATATTAGAGTGGGAGTTGCAAGGGCATAGCCAGCATGTTTTTAGGTGCGCTTTTAGTAAAGTTTTGAAGTGGGTGCATGATGGTACGGAGGTAATTGTGGGTGGGAGTGAGTTCCATAATTTGGCTATGGCGCAAGAGAATAGTGCTTCACCAGCAGAGTTATTGGCTTTAGTGATCTGCAAATGATTTTTGTTGCTGGATCTTAGTGGTCTGGTGGTGCGATAGGGTTGGAGTAGATTCTGGAGGGATGGGACATTTAGTGGATGATTTACTAGTTTGTGGGCAAGTGAGAGTTGATACCACTGAAGGAGGTGAGGGAGTTCAAGCCAGCCCAGTTCAGCAAGTGAGAGACAGTGGTGACTACAGTAGGATGCCCCTGTGCCGAATTTGGCGATTTTGTTGTAGCAGGTCTCTAGCTTGTTTAGATCACATTCCCTTAGGTTGTTATATATTGGAGAGGCATAACGTAGGGTGGAGAAAAGGTGGGAATTTGCTATTGAAATCTTTGCTGCTTTGGTGAGAAATTGCTTATTTCTGTATAACGCTCCTAGTTTTTTGTGGACTTTTTTTATGGTCATGGATATATGAATGTCAAATTTTAGTTTCTCTATTTCCACTCCTAGCAATTTGGTGTGTTCAGTTGGGTATATATAGTGGTAGTGTCTTTTGCTGTGATGTTAAAGTGAGAGTTGTTTTGAGTATGTTTGCTGGGTTGGAAGAGGAGTAGTTTAGTTTTGTTTGGGTTGAGTATTAATTGGGCATTGGATAACCATGTTTCAACAGAGGAAAAGGCTTCCTGTGTGACTTTTTGCAGTTTGGGTAGGGACTGGGCTGAGCAGATGATGGTCGAGTAATCTGCGTATTGTATAAGTGTGCCATGTTTGGTGGCAGAGGCTAGATTATTGGTGTAAACAGAGAAGAGTAGGGGGTCCAAGGATGGATCCTTGGGGAACCCCTATGGAGACAGGTAGTTGGGGAGATGTGTCATTCTGCCATACAACGGATTGTTGGCGGTCACACAGGTAACTCTGAAACCAGTTGGTGACTGATTGTGAGAAGGATAGGTGATTGAGGACAGAGATAAGTTGTTTGTGTGGGACCATGTCAAATGCTTTAGATATGTCTAGGAAAGTAGCAGAGGAGAGATAGCCATTGTTTTTATGCTGAAGGATAGTGTTAGTAAAGGAGAGTAAGGCAGTGGTGGTGCTATGGTTTGGTCGTAAACCATGCTGAGTACTGGAAAGGAGGTTGTTAGTAAGGAGGTAGTCTGAGACCTGAGAGTGTATGCATCTCTCTAGTATTTTGGAGAGTGGAGAGAGAATAGCTATGGGGCGGTAACTGGTTAGTTCTGCGGAGATTCTGTGTTCTGAGATTCTGTACAGAGTTCTGTGTACAAAGCGGTTGGAAGAAAATCACCCATGCCACAAATTCAGTATATGTAAGCTGGCCTTCTTGGGGGACCAAATGCCCAGGATTGTATTCCCCAGGAAGTGCCCACTCCATCCAATCTGAAAAGCATCCATGATCACTGTGGCCTTCGGCAGATAAAGAAGAAATGACGAGCTAGCACAATTGTTTAGCCTGCATCCACCTGGAAAGATTACAGTAATTCAGTTAGGCAAAGGTTATCTTTATCGACATGGTTGAGAGAGAGTTTATCACTGTGTGCATAGCATCTATTCTTGGTAAGAAAGAAGGACTACGGGCATTGACATTGATCCCAAACTTGCAGAATCAATCCTGCTAATATTCTAGTACTGTCAAATATTTTCTGAGCTATTGTTTATACTCTGTAAAGGAGTAAAAATGCTAGGACAGACACCGTGTTGAAAACTTGTTGCTATAAACTTTAATATGTAGGTCGATTAGAATTGTGACTTCTTATTATTGATGGATATCCCAAATTGTGAACAAGCCTATTGCATTTGATCTCAAATGTGCACCAGTAAAAGCTTAGTAAGAGTGGTAACAAGCCCATCATCCCAAAACGGAAATGCGTGGAATCCTTGCAAACTTAAGTGAGATGCCAGTACTGTGAAACACTTGGTGAACACCTTGGGGGCTGTGGTTTGGCCAAAAGGTTGGATTCTGAACTAGTAATGACTGGCACCCAGCCTAAACTGTATCTACTTTTCTGGATCGTCTATTCATTGTATGTGATAGTACTAACCCTGAAAGTCAATCAATCTCATCCAGATGTCCTGCTCAAAAGGGAAAATTGGACTAAACCAAGACTAATTAGGACTTAGTGTGCCGAACAGAATTGTTCAACAAACAGAGACTTAAAATTGATCACCAGTATCCTATTTTATTTAGACACTAGAAGAACCATGAGTCAGTTACAGATTCTATTGGTGTAGAAGGAACCTTTGAATGACTCTAAGCTGCTTCTTGGGTAATGGGGGTGGAAGGGAAAAAGGAAATGATATAATCTCAGCAAAAGATTCTCTGCAAGGAAATGTCCTTCGTTATGATTAGTCATGCTTCCTGATGTAGAGATAACAGATTCCAAACTGTCTGCAGAGGAGGGCACTGAGGTCTGCTTTCAGGAGCACTGGCAGGGTCTAACACATTAAGTATCTCTAGACTCTCAGAATTGTGCGAGTCCACTGCCACTGGGGAGTTTTCAGCTATTATTGCTCCCTCCTGTGCCTTGGGGCAAACTAATTTCATGCGTATCCTGTAAGGGACCCTGAGACTTCCTGTAACACATACCTAGACCTCACGATTGACTACGGGGAAAAAAAAACATTGAAAGGATGGAAAAAGGGGGACCCACGTCCTTACCTGTGGGGACAAACCAAAGAGAACTGTCAAAGGTAGCACTGACGAAAAATGACTTGAAAGACAGCATGAAAATCAAGGCTCATCTAGGCATGTACCCTGATGGAAATGCCTGAACTGCAGCCCTAGAGATGCCTTCTCCAGTATGCAAGACAAACCTCATGGACGAATAGGATGTTGTCTGTAGGGTAGCCTAAGAGAGACTACTGAGGATGAGCATCAGAAATTTTGGTTCTAGAAAGAGAATTAGTCTTTTAATTAAATCTGTTTGTTTATAGTCTCTTAAAATGTACTTTAGGATTGAACAGCTGTGGTAGGTGGTACAAGTTGGGTAGGATCCAAAGATAGGTCCTATACAAGACAAAAGTGACATAACCAGAGAACCTCCACCTCGTTACTCAGAACTGGAGCTTTCAAGGAAGGAAGGTAAAAGGTCAGGACCAAACCAAAAAAACTCTTAGATCTGGTGTTCCAGACCCACTCTGATCTGAGGGTATCTGAAAAGAAATGGTCAGGTGTATCTAAACAGTGAATGAGAGTACCTTTCGTTTATATGATTCTGAATCTCTCGAGGGTTACCACTGGCCTGGTAGGAAACGGGGGCAAATTAGACTTGGCAGAAACAGTCACAAATCCAAGAGATGGCAGAAGTGGTAAGATTCCTTTCTGGATTTGAGACACAGAAAATTCACATCATCTTATCCACATCCTGAAAAAAAAAACTGAGTGGGATGGGAAAATTGGAAGGAAAGGAACGAATCACCACAGGAACCGAGCCCATAGGATTCGTGAAGGACTTAGGAGAAGGAGGCTTTAAAGGTTTTTGCATCCCAAGAGTTTGGATGCAAAATTTTTCAAATTTGTCTGTCAGGTCCGAAGGCTTAGGATCCAATGAAGAAGTAACAGCAAACCCATCAGATCAGAGGAGGACTTAAGCCCAAAAGAAGCATTAGGGCTTTGGATTCAAAGTCTTTCTAGTTTTTCTCTGGAGTTAAAAACTCATCAATTATAGATGATGGGTTAGGATGCAAAGGAGGTTCTAAAGCCTTTAGATCATAAGAGCTCAGATCTGAAATCTTTCAAATTCTCTGGAATAAGACTTGTGCCTGTTGGATCCAAGACTTAAGATCCGATGTAGAAAACCTGTTAGAAAATTAGAAATTAGGATCCAAAGAGGACCCTAGGGGCTATGGATTTGAAAAACTTCCTAGTTTCATTGGAGTCAAACTTCTATCTGTCAGATCTGAAAGCTTAAGATCCGAAGGAGGCTGAAAATGCTTTGGATCAGGAGAGCTTGGATTCAAAATCATCCCATGTAACTGTAATAAGAAGGTAGTTAGCAGCAAACCTTTCAATATTAATTTATTTCTTCTTTTGCTGAAGTTCTGAAGAACTGTGTGTACAGATCTGATGATGGTCAGATCAGACGTAGCTTTGGATGCAGTTTTTGTTCTTTCGTTTTAGTTATGAAGAAACAAGGACTAAAGAAGCTGAGAAACTAGACCTTTTGACAGGTCTTTACATTTTGTATGGGGGGGAGGCAGTTGAGCCCCAATAAAGGCTTTGGAAAAAAGATAATGGCAGTAAAGCCTTTAACATCAGTTTATTTCCTGTCTAAAGACACTCAATTTGCATTAAAATAAATAAAACAGTTCAAAAGGTAAAGAGAAGGAGATTTTTCCAAGAAGTAAAGGAGAAACTTCGATAAAGTCAACTTCAGATTACAATTGAATAAATAGTAATTCATTAAAGTTAGAAAGAAAACAGAAAAAGGAATAACTTTTATCTTTCACAGAAAAGTCGAGAGCTGAAGGTGACCATGCCTGAACTCTAAAGTGGGAAACAAGATGTGAGGGATGTTAGGGGAGGTGCATTATGGGTAGGGAAGGAGCTTGACAGTTTGTTGGTGGCCACAAGCTAGAATAACGGCCGAGGTGGATCCAAACCCATACACTGGAGAAGAATGAAAATTGACATCAGATACTATATTAAAGCACAAATCTTGATCTGAAGTAGTTAACTTCATTTGGTCATCAACCTGTGGGTATCGGATCCGACCTGTATCCGAGCCGGCAGCTTTCCAAGTTAGAGATCCGAGCTCCAAGCTCCTCCCCCTTACCCATAATACCCAGCGACCTCCTTCCAATCCTCAGATCTCGTTTGCCGCGGCTTTGTCAAGCACGAGTTTTTGAGCTCCTAGCATTTCAGGCAATTTGTAAGTGTTTTTTTGATTAAAATCTATCTTAGTTTTAATGTGTGTGGTTAGTTTAATTTTATAGTTAAAACCCCTGAGATTTACTCCCTCGTTCCCTCGTAGTTTAAATCCTAGTAGGCTCCTCCGTTAACTTAGGTGTGTGTTTTTGTTTGAAAGTCATAGTCAAGGCCCCAAAGGCCATCTTTTCTAAGTGCACTGCGTGTGGCCATAAGCTATCCCCAGCAGATGGCCACACTCAGTGCGTCCTCTGCCTGGGGGTACCACATTTGACCTCGGGCTGCCAGATTTGTGCAGCCTTTAACCTCCTGGCCCTGAATACAAACGGCAGCTTACACAACACGCTAACTGCCTCCACTCTCAGCAAAAATCCAGCTTACACCAGGCAATAAGTAATAAAAATTCAAACTGCCCTGAGGGATAGGAGGAATAAGCTGATTCTGGCGGGTCTCCTACCAGCGGAGTCTGCTTCTTCTGCTTCTCCCTCGGTGGCTACAGCCGAGGCTGTGGCTGCTCAGCCTGCTGTCCCCACTCCCTTGGCTGGGACTCAACCTCCCACTTCTTCCCAGGGAGTAAGGGACTCTAAAAAAGAGGAGAAAGAGAGGGAGAGGGAGAAAGATAGAAAGAGAGGCACAGAAGCCACAAGCGGCGGGCCGACTCAGCCCACTCAGCTCCGCCTGCCAAACTTCTCTCCTCAACCCAGAAGCTCTCCGGGCCTTCCTCCCCTCGGCTCCGTTCTCCACGCTTCTCCCCTGAGCCGGAGGAGGAGATCCGACCATCTTCAAGGTTGTCGCGGCGGCCTTACTGGCAGCCGCTTCAAGGTCGACCGTAGCCTCTCCAATGCTGATATGGACCAGATGATGTGTCGCTTTCTCCAAACCCAACTGCAAATGGGAGTGTTGCTGCCTCCCCCCTCCGGGGGGGTGAGTTCAGCCCCACTTTTTGCCCCGATAGCTCCTTCTCTGATCCACTATTGGGTTTTGGAGCCTTCAGATCCAAGGAGTCTCGGAGTCAGGGAGTCAGCGCTGATGGTTATCGCTACCTCGATGCCGGCCATGCCCTCGTGTTTGTTGGATCCTTTTTCAGATCTGAGCTCCCAGGGCTGAGAGTCGTGTGTCAGATCTGAGGGGGCCAGTGTGTCTTTGGCTCCATTTCGGTCGGAGCACACTTCCCTCTTGGGTCCGAGCGCTTCGGCTCCGATGCCGATCCCCGTGCCGGATCGGAAAGTATTAACCACGGAGCCCAGAGAGATTGGTTCACCCTCGGCTTTCAACGTGGTGGAGAGGGTTCTGTCGAGAGGTTCGAGACCCCCTACTCTTTCTTCGGGAACCACCCTCACTCCATTGCAGCTGGGCTCGTCTTCCATCGTCCAGTCCCAGGGACAGCCTTGCGTTGACGCCCCAGCCCATTCCACTGGTGGAACATGACCCTGTTGGTGAGCTCTCCTCGGATAGCCCCACCGAGGAGGTCCCTCACAAACGTAAGTGTAAGAGGAGGCACTTGGACTCCCCTGAGTCCCTCACGGAGGACACCGATTTGGAGGAAGGGGAAGGTTCCCCCAGGTCACCCCCCCCCCGAAGACGTCTCCTTTGGAGACATTATGGAAATGCTTCTCCAAAAGGCGGGGTGGTCAGCCCAAAAACCTTCCTCGGATGAGTCGGTGTTCCTGGAGGCATTCGACGCAGGCCCGTCTACCTCTTGGGTGTCCCCTCCGGCCAACCTCCTGGTTGACCTCATCACTACCAGAGCATGGAAGGAACCGGACACTGTAGAGCCAATCCCCAGGAGGCCAGATAGGATTCTTAGTCCCCCTGTGGATAGGACGGCTTGGAGTAAGGGTTCCCCGGTAGATGCCATGGTGGTGGCAGCAGCTACCAAGAAGGAACTTGCCCAGGATAGTTCCTTGGTCCATCCCCTGATAAGGTGTCTCGGACAATGGATTGTATTGAGAAGCGGATGTTTGCTTCAGCTACCTTTTCCATAAGGGCGCTGAATTATTTACCCCATGTAATTAGACTTCAGCAGGATCTGGTGAAAGAATACGCTGAGTCTACCCCTGAGTCCATGACGGCCGAGGACAAACGGACTTTCTCGGCTCGCATGGCCACTTTGAAATCTGTTTCAAACACGTCTATGCGGCTAGTCCGGCATCACCTTAAGGTGTCACGCCTGGCTCCGGCTTTGTGACTTTTCGGAACTTTTCAAGGCATCCTTCGCGAATGCACCCTTCAATGGTTCTACCCTGTTCGGGATGACTGTCTGCGACACATTGGTTCAGAGCGAGAAAGACGGGAAGACGCTGTCTGCCATCGGAATCTACTTCTCGGCTCCTCAAACGTCCTTTTCCAGGAACCAGAGAGGCCAAAAGAAGATGTGGTTCCGAAGTCTCAGCAGTCCTGTTACGCTCCGGACCCTTCGTCCTTCAGAGGCAGAGGGAGACAAGGTGGATGCCGGCCCAGAGGCAGAGGGGGGGGGCAAAGAATTTTGGGTCTCGGGAACCTTTTTCTGACCGACCCATGCAGCAGCCCTGAGGGGTTGCCCGACTGCTCCTCTCTGGAGGCAGTCGGGGGGCGTTTTTTGAAGCACCTGGCTCAATGGGAGTCCATCACAACAGATCGCTGGGTGCTTCGAATAATATCCAGAGGTTACTCAATCCCTTTCATAAACCTACCGCCTCTCCCCGATGTACCACCCAGTCAGAGGGAGGCTGTAGCTTTAGGGGTAAAAAATCTGCTAGAAAAAAAAAGAGCCATCCAGCATGTCCCCCCAGGCCAGTCCGGATTAGGCAATTACTCCAGGTTCTTTTTGGTGCCAAAGAAGACGGGAGACTTAAGGCTGATTCTTGACCTTTTAACAATGAACCTCTTCATTGCCAAGGAGAAATTCCGGATGGTCACGTTTCAATCCATCCTGCCCCTTTTGCAGGAGAAGGACTGGATGTGCTCCATAGACCTCAAGGATATGTGCTATCATATTCTCATGGACAGGCGATCCAGGAGGTTCCTCCGCTTTCGGCTAGGGGCCAGTCATTACCAGTTCAGGGTCCTACCCTTCGGCCTCACCACAACCCCCAGGGTGTTCACCAAGGTCATGGCAGTTGTAAAGGCCCACCTGAGACTTCAGGGAATACAAGTTTTTCCTTACCTAGACGACTGGCTCCTTACTGCCCCCACCAGGCATCTACTCTGCTTAGCCAGGGATTGCTTCCTACTACTAGCATCCCAATTGGGGATCACCATAAACTTCAAGAAGTCATACCTTCAACCAGTTCAAGTCTTGGAGTTCATAGGGGCCAGAATAGACACGCTTCAGACCAAGGCCTTCTTGACATCAAACAGACTTCGCAGTTTGACCTTACACGTTTTAGCCCTTCTTCAATCACCTGCCCCGTCAGCGGAGTTAGTCTGGAGAACTTTAGGGTCCATGGCAGCAGCAATCAATCTCGCACCCTTAGCTCGCTTGCACATGAGGGTTCTCCAGTGGACTTTGCAGGTTCAGTGGTCCATCCTTCACCACCCATTGGACCTATCGATTCCTATCAGCAGAGTTTGCAGACATTCCCTCATGTGGTGGATCCAATCTCAAGAGCTTCGGGAAGGACGACAGTTTGTTAGGCCGCAACCCCAAGCCACGATGACAACGAACGCTTCCCGCCTTGGATGGGAGGGGCATTACACGGGCAGAACGGTCCAAGGTATGTGGACTCATACTGAATCAGTTCTGCATATAAATGTTCTGGAGATGAGGGCGGCACATCTAGCGTTGCAAGCCCTTCATGCCTTTCTCCGTCCAGGGACTATTGCAATTCAGTCAGACAACATGTCAGTGGTCTGGTACATCAACAAACAGGGGGGAACCAGGTCTTACCCTCTTTGCCAAGAAGCCATGAGAGTTTGGGATTGGGCGATATCCACCAACCATTTTCTGTTAGCAACGCACATTCTGGGTCAGTCCAATATTCTAGCGGACAAACTAAGTCTAACTATCTTCTCGCCCTACGACTGGTCTCTGAATCCTTTAGTAGCGAAAAAGATCATCCGCAAGTGGGGTCAGCCTTGCTGCAATCTCTTCGTGTTGCCTTCCAACGTGAAGTGCAATGAGTTTTTCACTCTAAGCTCCCCTCCGAGGGAAAGCCCCAGAGACGCTCTAGTCCATGCTTGGCCACCCGGTCTTCTTTATGCTTATCCACCTCTTCCGTTGATGACAAAATTCTTACAGAAAGCTCATCGGTTGGGGAACAAGATTATCCTCATAGCCCCAATCTGGTCTCGTCAAGCCAGGTTCCAGTGCTTCCAGTCTCATCTTATAGCTCCTCTCTGGATATTGGATCCCATCCCGGATCTAATATCTCATCCTTTGGGATTGAAACCCCTGAATCTGGTCGATCTCAAGCTCTCAGCTTGGTTGATCCAGTTTCATTAATTGCTAGGACTCCCAGTATCTTGTCTGCAGTTAGATCTATCCTGGTAGTGGCGCATAAGCCTTCTACCAGGAAGGTTTACAATAGTAAATGGAAGCGGTTCTCCATTTGGGCATCTCATTAGAAATTTGGACCGTTTCACTGCTCCCATCTGAGCAGTGCTCGATTTTCTATCTCATATTTTTCAGCAAGGGGCCAGTTCTTCTACTGTAAAGGTTCAAATGGCTGCCATCTCCCATTTTCACATTGGAGACAATCTCAATCCCCTCGCTTCCACCAAGATTTGTAAAGACTTTTCTGAAAGGTACGTTTCTCTTGAGACCTCCTATTAGGAATTCCGCCCCTCCATGGGATCTAACTTTGGTCCTTCAGGCTCTGACTGGACCATCTTTTGAACCTGCAGCGTCTGTTGATTTGAAATTCTTCTTCTGGAAAACTGCCTTTTTGGTAGCTATTACCTCAGCTAGAAGGGTGTCGGAGCTTCAGGCCCTTTGTGTTAACCCCCCCTTACCTCGTATTCCATAAGGACAGGGCCTCTCTCAGGACTAAGCCATCTTTCCTACCCAAAGTGGCCTCCGAGGCGAACATCAATCAGTCCATTAATCTCCTGGTTTTTTTTCCTATCAAAACAAGGGGGAGTACAAACTTCATTTGTTAGATGTTCATAGACAGTTACACTTTTATTTACACAGAACAGCTGCCTTCCACAAGTCTGATCAGCTCTTTGCTTCCTTTGCAAAACCCTTCTTGGGTAAGCCAGTTTCGAAGGTGACTCTGGCCAGATGGATTTCTAATTGCATTCTGCTCACATACAAACTATCTGGCCTACCAGAGCTTATGGGGTTCATGCTCATTCTACTCACACTATGGCTACATCTGCTGCATTCTGGTCTAGAGTTCCCTTGAATGACATTTGCTCTGTGGCTACTTGGGCATCCTCTCATACCTTTATCTCTCACTATAAATTGGATTTAGTGTCCAGAAGAAGGGCGGCTTTTGGCTCTGCAGTGCTCCGGAATATCCTTCCTTGAGGACCTCCCAAGTTTTTTGGTAGCTGGGGACTCTGTCCCACAGGTTGATGACCAAATGAAGTTAACTACTTCAGATAAAGAAGTTATGTACTCACCATAACGTTCCATCTGAGTAGGTAACTTCATTTGTCAGCAACCAACATTCCCTCCTTCCCCCCTAACCTGGTTCTTTGATTACTTGGACCCTAGGATGGTTTATCAGGTCCTTTGCTAATCCTTAGGTTAGGATTCTTCAGGTTGTTGTTTGTGGTTGTGAGGTTATATAGATGGGCAAACGCGATCTGAGGATTGGAAGGAGGTCGCAGGGTGTTATGGGTAAGGGGAGGAGCTTGGAGCTCGGATCTCTAGCTTGGAAAGCTGCCGGCTCGGATCCAGGTCGGATCCGATACCCACAGGTTGCTGACAAATGAAGTTACCTAACTCAGATGGAATGTTATGGTGAGTACATAACTTCTTTTTTCCTGCAAAAATAAGTATTCACCTTCCAGAAGGAAAGAAGATTTTTAACACATTGGAAGATGCAATGGAATGAAAAAAACAGAAGAAATGGACTGGAATCTATCATTGGTCTTTGAAGACAAAAACAGATGGTTGGTTACTAAAAGAAAAAAACAGTAAAAAAATGAAGGACAAATGAAAGTCAAACTGTTTCATGACTATGAATCCTTATTAATTTAAATAAGTGCTTGAATACTTGAACAGGTGATGTACATTACTTTTACTAGGTAAATAATTTTTTTCTTTCTTTCACTACTTCAAATGGTTACTAGTTCCCTTTCCAAAATGTTAGAGTTTGATTATTTTAGCTATATATATGAAATTAAAGCCACTTATTTTCACTTCGAGTTTAAAAAGGTTAAACTATTCATCTTATTAAAAGTTAATCATTTTTTATCAAACTTTATTAAATTTTTCATAATATGAAATCAAAAATGATATACAGAACAGTAAAAGTTGTTGATGTTATAATTTGCTTAACATGAGCAAGTTATTAAACTAGGTGTTCACACACTGTAATAAAACAATTTCAGTTTAGCTAAAAGTTAACAGAGGATTACCACGAAGTTACGACTGTGTTATGGTTCAGTAAGGAGGTATGAATATAGTAAAACAAGTGACCTATACATTATGGTAATACAATAACAGTATATCTTGAGACATAACACCAACTTAGTGATACACAAAAAATCTAAACTACTATACATATATACAAAAATGTCACCTTAGTTGATGCTGTCACTATTCTTAACTAAAGAGAGTGTTTATTTTCCCATACTTTGCCATTCAGGATAGAATATCAATTAAAGCTTTACAGTAGTTCTGATAACGTTTGGTTCTTCTGACTTTTGATATACAGCTTCTTAGCTAATACAAGTTATCAGAACTACTGTAAAGCTTTAAGTATTAGAGTAGTTCTGATAACATGTTTGGTTCTTCTGACTTTTGGTATACAGCTTCTTAGCTAATACATGTTTTTTGCCATGTTCTTATATTCTGTCCAACTAAGTTTGGATCTGTCCAGCCATTTTTTGGCTATGTAAAATTTTAATAGGGCGTATAGTGTTATAGTGGGGCTATTATTATTGCTCTTGAAAATATGTAGTATCGCTGTTTCCCATGACAGAGTAGATTTTGAGTAGCCTATTTCTAAGAGGAATCTCAGTCAGCACCACAGTTTATAAACTTTTTTGCAGCTCCAGAAGATATGTAGAATGTCAGCTTCTTTATTAGGACAAAAATGATAAGGTGACTTAGATGGATTAAATTTGTTAAGATGGAAAATAGGATTGTATTTTGATATTTCATTTTAGTTATTAATTTATGTGTGTTTGAGAGCATTTTCTTTTTGTATAAAAGCAACTTTTGAATTTGTTGTGCCACCTTGATATCTTGCTCATTTACAATAATATCCTAAGTATAAGATTTGTTTTATCATCACATTATATTTATTACGTGCTTTAAGCATGTTCTTGATGTTTTTCATTGATAAAAAAGTTAATCATTATTATGATGAAACCTATGTAAGATGACACACTTTCTGAAATCTTGGCATAGTTGAGTAATGTACTATTAAATGTAATACAAGGTGCAACAAATGATACCAAAGAGGTATGTAAGTTATATTCTGGGTTCTTAAAATGGTCCAGTAGTGTGTTACTGATAGTATACTTGACATGCAATATTAATTAATTAATAGTGCAACAGGTTATAACTGTATACCATGTGAATATAGTGACAGAAATCGATCGTATCTATTGAAAACAGTTCTAATCGAGATGCACAACAGGAAGTTAATTCAGCATTGGTTCACAACAACAGTATTTTACATTAAGAGGGTTCGTGGTCTGCACTCTTGTGGGAGGAGAGGCTGGAATCTGCCCTTCTGAGCTGGGAATTTCTGGTTAAAGGCTTATAGTGCATCCATATCTGAACTGCTTCTTACTGAAATTGGTACACCTTGTTTGCTGTAGCATAGACTAGATCCAGGCCTGCTGAATCTAGCTTTGTTTGTATAACTTGAGCACTAATCCAGGCATTCTTTAAAGTATTCAATTGTATTTATTACTGCTTGGTAGCAACTTGATTAAAGTGTAGCTATCATTCTAAGTCTTTTGGATTTAGCACTTGGGCTTCAGACCATTTGTTTTACATTAGGAAGGTTTGTGGCATGCACTGTGGTGGCAGGACAAGTAGCTTTCATCCTTCTAAGTTGGGAACTGCTGATTGAGAGCTCAGTGTCTGTTATTCTTAAAGTGTATTAGTTCTGGTTTAAGCACTTGTGCTTCAGGCCAGTTATTTTACATTAAGAAGGTTCGTGGTCTGCACTCTTGTGGGAGGAGAGGCTGGATTCTACCCTTCTGAGCTGGGAATTTCTGGTTAAAGGTTTATAATGCCTGCATATCTGAACTGTTTCTTACTGAAATTGGTACACCTTGTTTGCTGTAGCATAGACTAAATCCATGCCTGCTGAATCTAACTTTGTATGCTTGTTGTTTGTTTGCTTGTTATTTCCCTGGAACGCTAATTCCACCTAAAACGCAACTTTGCAGCGCTTCTGTGGATCCCTAGTGATATCTGCATTGCTTACTGTACTTATTTCCTTGTTTCACTTGAAAGAAAGTTACTGTTTGTCATTTTTGCATTTAAGTTACCCGTAACACATTGCACTTAAGTTACCTGGCACTTGCTCACTAAAGCAATTATGTAAGTCAGCACTAAAAATTAAAAGCACTACACCCTCACTCCCCATTGGCCCTTGTTTTCAATTATAAAGGAATTCTCAATATTATTCTAGCATGTCCAAAGGTCAGTTGTCAATCTCCTCTCCGGACCAGCTGGTGAATCTGGGAATCTTGAGGCAATGTTACAACTGCCTCATGTACACAGACAACCCTCTCCTCCCAACAAATTCCAACACATGTGAGAGATGCAACCATATAGCCAAACTGGAGGCTAAGCTCTCTCAACTTAGTACTGGCATAACCAGTCAGGAGAAGAAGGAAACCACACTCACTACAATTCCAGTCTCACATAGACCTACCACGACAGCAAACCAAACACAATCACATAAAAACATACTCGGAGGCACTAAATAAAGATCTGCCTAAGCAGCAGAGACCTCCAAAGCAGACACCCAAGCAACCGCTACCCCAAAACAAAACACGTGCAACATATATCTCACAAAGCCAGTGTGCCGAACAGTCACAGCCCTTAAGGCTAAACAACACACCTGATACACTTATAATAGGTGACTCTATCGTCAGGCACACTGACGTCCTGCTCACCAGGCTGAACAAGGAGAAGGTCATGGTGAGCAGCCTGTCGGGCGCTAGGATCCGCCATATAACACAAGCACTCAGGTCACTCCAAGGCAAGTACAAATATGACTCAGTCATTGTCCATGCTGGTGTGAATGACCTGAGACGTACCTCCCTGGACTACATGAAAAGAGACATAGAGGAGCTCTCTGAGCATGTAGCCCAGGCCGGTATGACCCTGACCTTGAGTAGCATCTTACCCTCACCAAGAATGATGCCACAACATGAAGACAAGATGATCAATTTCAACAACTGGCTTAAGTACTGGTGTCATTCAAAGGGGATCCAATGCCTGTCAGCCTGGGATGATATGCTCGACAAGCCATGATGCTTCACTAGGGATGGCTTGCACTTGTCACCCCTGGGCTTTTGGATATTGGTAAAGGCTCTTGCTACTCCCATAGTGCCTTTTTTAGGCAAGGCTCAAAAGACAAACCCACCTCCATAGGTATCACAAGGGATAAGAAACTAAGAGTAATGCTACTCAACGCCAGAAGTCTAAACCTCAAGATGCATGCACTCAAAACTCTCCTTAGCATGGAGAACATCGATATCTGTGCAGTAACAGAAACCTGGTTCAGGGCTCCCGAGAGCACCCCAGCACTACCAGGTTATACCTCATACCATGCGTTTCGGCCCCAAAACTTGGACCGAACCACAAAAGGAGAGGGAGTATCGATATTCAAAGATACCCACACCTCCAGGTTGGTGGCAAAGCACGAAGCATCAGAGACTATCCATGTGCAACTAACAGTGGGTAAAACTGCCTTCCAGTTTATAGCCTGCTACAGACCACCCTCCCAAACCCAGGAACCCCACTCGGCCTTCCTGAGAACACTGGAAAATATGAAGGTCTCTCCAAACACCATTATATTGGGCGACTTCAACTACCCAAACATAGACTGGGAGCATTACTCTAGCTCCAACACCCTAGCCCAAAGGTTCCTAGAATTCATAAACTCAAATGCTATGGAACAACTTGTTACCACTCCCACAAGAGGGGAAAACATACTGGACCTGATCATCACCAACATGGGGACTCTATGCTCCAGACCAGAAGTGTATCCCTCACTGGTAAGATCAGAACATAAACTGATCTCACTGGATACTCACATCCCGACCCCACCCCCTGCCCAGAAAACCACAGTGAAAAACTTCTCTAAAGCAAATTTCACACTCCTCAAAACTGAAGTGGAATCCTTCAAAACCCCTGGACCTGTGGAAAATACGGCCCAGACCACAGAATCCTTTATAAATGCATTCTATGAACACCTTCAGGAATGCATGGATCATGCAATCCCAAATAAAACCAAGACCCAATCCTCCAAAGGCAGATGTCCTGTCTAGTGGACCCCAGCCATAAACAAACTATACAATAGGAGGAGGAAGCTACTACATGATAGAGCAAAATCCCAAAAAAGGGAAGGCATCTCTGATCAGTATTAGCAAAAAACTAAGGACACTCATAAAATTGTCTAAGGCCAGCTTCGAGAGAAAAATTGCACAGGACACTAAGGATAATCACAAGGCTTTCTTTACTTATGTTAGGAACCTGGGTGGGAATTCCCAGATATGCTCAGAATTAGTCCAAAATGACAAAAAATACACTGCACCCACAGACATTGCCAACATCCTAGCTGACAGGTTCAGCGCAAACTTCTCCCCCCCCCCACCAAAAGGGCAAATATCTATCCCAGCAGAGTGCTGCCCCCCTGACATCTCAGATGCTCAGGTAAGAGCCGTCCTCTCCAAAGCAAAAAACACAGCATCAATGGGACCAGACAGTGTCCCGGGCTGCATCCTACATGAACTCCAAGAAGAGCTAAACCCAAACATAAAACTACTGTTCAATCTCAGCCTTACTACAAGATATGTACCCAAAGAGTGGCGTACAGCAACAGTGGTCCCTCTCCACAAAGGTGGTGCCTCAACGGACCCTGGAAACTATCACCCCATAAGCCTGACTAGCTTGGTCTGCAAAGCTATGGAAAGGATCATCATGGACCTCATAAATAAAGATATTGGGGACCTACAGACACTGGATCTTACCCAGTTCGGCTTTGTTAAGGGCAGATCCTGCCTCTTAAACCTGGTCGACTTCTTTGAAACAGTAACCAAGGCCATTGACGAAGGGAAGGTGGTCCACACAGCCCACCTGGACCTCGCAAAAGCCTTCGATACAATACCCCACTTGGGCATTATAGATAAGCTCACCAGCTTAAATATAAACCCCTATGTCACCAGATGTGTTGCAAACTGGCTCAAGGACAGAACCCGCATGGTTAGAATTGCTGGAGCCATGTCAGACTCCAAACCAGTTACAAGTGGCGTCCCACAAGGCTCAGTCCTGGGACCTCTCTTGTTCGGTATATATTTCTCGGAGGTACAGGCCAACACAGAAGGACTGTGGCTGACCAAGTTCGCAGATGACTGCAAACTGGGCGCCATAATCGACTCTCCAGCCGACACAAGCATCCTCCAAAAGGGCCTCATAGAAACAGACAACTGGTGCCAGAGCCATGGCCTCAAGCTAAACGCCAAAAAGTGTATAGTCATCCCCTTTGACAAAAACAAAGTGCCCACAAATTACCACATAGGTGGTAATCCATTAAGTACAGAAGAAGTAATGAGGGACCTGGGGACCCAAGTTGATAGCAATCTCTCATTTGACAACCACGTGGCCAAAGTGGTTAGAAAAACATTTTATATAGCCCACCTATTCATGAAGGGATTCACATCTAGATTAGGGGAGGTCATCGTGCCTCTTTACTCATCCCTCATCAGGCCCATAATCGAGTACAATGCCCCTTTTGGGATGTACCTTACCAAACACCTGCAGCAACTGGAAAGACCCCAAAAGTACCTCACCAAGAGGATCAAAGGGCTCAAACAGATGCCATATGCTGCCCGGTTAAAGAAACTCCAGCTCTACTCAGTGGCATACCGCCTGCTCAGAGGCGACCTGTGCCTGACGTATAAAGCCATGTCCAACCCGGAATTAAGGGACATGCTGCACCTCAAAAAATCCAAATCCCATCGAGCTACACGCTCGAGACTTGAACCTCAGCACTGAAATAAATAGGGCATGCTGGAGGGACAGATTCATAACCCAGAGGCTCCCTTCACTCTGGAATAAAATCCCAGTCCAGGTTAGGCAGAGTCCCTCATTGACTCTCTTCGGAGGAATCTTGATGAGTGGATGGGAGATCATAGGTTTACCCTGGGTATCACTTCTGTGTCACTGTTAGACAGAGGCACAGTATACTAACCTCGAAAAAGGGCATAGCAAAATTAATTTAAAATGGGTGGCGAAAGCCAAACATACTCTGGCTAGGCTTATAAATGCCCTAGGGCAGATAGGTTCATAGGTTCATACTAGGCTATGTACGAAGAAAGCTTGGAAGGGACTACTGCTGATGGTATGGCTAGGAATGCTGTATTTGAAAGTCAAAATGTTAATCAGGAAAATTTTGCTTTAAATAATACTCAGGACACTTGTATGGATTTAAGCGTGCATTCAATCAATGATAACGATAATCCATTTTTATATAGTAATAATCTTGATGGCATTTCTGAATTTAGCGGGGACAAAATTATGACAAGCAATTAATGAATAATGAAATGTTTTTTAATCATCAAGGAAATAATGAAGTTAGTATGACAGTTGAATTAATGTGTAATCAATTGGAAGGAATGTTAAACTCAAATGCACTCAGTGACCCTAAAGTGATTCACAATTTATATGGTGATTTTAAAGTTTATAATTATTCCAAATGTGAATTTAATACAGAACATGATAATTTATTATCTAAAGGGTTCACATTTGTTCCTTGTAGGAAAGGTAATATCACCGATATGCTAACAGATTTAAAAACTTTTGTCCGAAAAATGAATTTAAGAATGTGGTTCACAGAGAGGATGGAAAATAATGGATGTGGGGTGTTAACAAAACTGAGTCAATTTAATCCACCTACCAACCAGACAGTTGCCCTATTTGAAAAGGCATGTGAAATGGATATCAGAGCATACATGAACAAGTCTGGTAGACGGGGATATGCTAACCTGACAAAAGAAGAGAGTGACCTGTTGAGTCTTTTAGTTAGTAATAAAGAAATACGAATAATGTGACCCGATAAAGGGAATGGGGTAGCAATAGTTGAAAAGAATGATTATATCAATGCCATGATTGATATGTTAATGGAAGACAGTTATACCGAGAGTAGCATAAATGAAATTAACATTAGTTATCAAAAAATAGACTTGCTCTTGGATGATATGTTGTACCAAGGACAGCTTAATGAAAAAGAACACGAATACATGAAAAATTATTTTCCAGTAGTGAGTAGTACATTTGGGATCCAGAAATTACACAAAGGCCTTAACAATATAAAATTTAGGCCAACAGTGGATGGAAAAAGGAGTAAGACATGTTTTATCAGTCAATTTTTAGATCACATGCAAAGGGGATTGACTTCTTTTAAATATATTACAAGAGACTCGTGGAATCTTTTGGAAAAATTAAAAATGGTTAATATCAATGATAACAGTATATTCCTCACGATTGATGTATGTAATTTATTTACTGTAATTCCCCATGATACGGGTCTAAGTTGGCTGGAAATACAATTGGCAAAAACAGGATTAGATAAACAAGATCAAGTCAATATATATATTACACTCATGGAAGCTGTCCTTCACAACAACTATATATACTTTGAAGGTTATTTCTTTAAACAGATAACAGGAGTGGTTATGGGGGCAGCATGTCCCCCCATATATGGAAACTACAGTATGGCATTTTGGGAGCAGGAATTTGTGTTCTCGACCATCCATTTCAATTACATTAAACAATATACACGTTACTTGGATGACATTTTTATCATATGGGATGGCAGTTTAGAGCAACTTAAAACTTTTATTAGGTGTATAAATAACACTGTAGAATTTTTAAAATTCACTCATCATTTTAGTAAGGAGACAATATCTTATTTAGACGTAAAATTAACTATTGATAAGACAAATAAATGTATAAAATCAGACATATTTAGAAAAAGTACATTTTCCAACTCCTATTTGGATTTTAACAGCTGGCATCCTTACCACCAAAATAGAGCCATAATAAAAGGTCAAATGGTAAGAGCAGCAAGACTGGTGAGTAACAGTGATGCGTTTATACAGGAATTAGATTTTAAGATTACTATGTTCAAAAGAAGGGGTTACCCCGACAATTTGTGTAATAATGTAAAGAAAGAGGGGGTTCATAAAAGAGAAATAGGTTTTTATCAGGCCATAATTAAAATGAATGTAAGCAATGATGAAAGCAAAATTTTGAGAATGAATCAAGATGCTAGTAGATTGAATAAAAATATGAATTTAATATACATAACTACCTACAAAATCAGGATGTGGAATGGTATATAGGGATGCTCAAGAATTGGGGCTTCCTAAGTTTGTATTTCAGAAAGACCAATTCCTTAAAGAACTGTTGCAGAAGGATGCACAGTTAAACTCAGTTACAATAGGAAGGAAGTTTGTAAATTACAAATGTGGTAGATGTTCCACATGTAAATTTATTATGGTAACAGAGGAATATATTAGGGTTAACCATAACATTATTCCCATTGTAGGACATTTTGACTGTTACACGCAAAATGTGGTTTATATTGCACAATGTCAAAAATGCCCCATATTTTACGTGGGCAAGACATCCAGACATAGAGAAAGAATAAGGGAACATACATTGCATATAAAACATAGTAAAGTTACTAATGCTGTAGCCAGACATTTAATGGCCAATTCTGACCATGATTTTAAGTTTTGTGTGATACAGCACATCAAAAAAGATATACAAGGAAAAATTTTAGACATTCACCTTGATATAAGTGAGTTAAGGTGGCAATTGCGGTTAGATGCCCAAAAATATCCGGGCATCAATGAAAGCATTAGTATAGCACCCATTTTAAAGTTGAAATATATTTTAGGATAATTTTATCTATTTTTATTCATACAATGGTTATTTATTAATAGTATTTTATGCACTACATATATTTATCTGTTTACACATTTATCGACATATTAATGGACATTTTTAATACTAAATGAATTATTTTAGTAGTAAGTTTGTACAAGTTCATAAAGAGTTTATACAAAAATTACACGGGCAGTAATCAAATGTAGGGAAGTAGCGTATTGTATTACATTATGATATCACAATGTGGCTCCTTTAAGAGGTTTTAAAAACTATTTTAAAATCAAATCACAGGTTTTAATGAATTAATTAAACAACTGAATCAATTAGTGATGTACTAGAAGGATATTTAAATGAAAATGTTGGTTTGTTCATTGTTCTGAAGAAGTCCTTATTGATAGGACGGGTTAACCAGTGGACAGAGTTTTATTTTTTTTGTCAAATTGTTTTACTTGGTTTGCTGCTGTTGACATTAAACATTTTTTGGATATCCATTTCTCCTCACTTTCTTCATGCAATATTACCAAAGAAAGACATGCCATGTTATAAGCAGAGTATGAAAATATAGCTTTTTACATATGTAAAAGTTGTAACTGGAATTATATCAAATAATTAGAGTAACATTCACACTTTTACAAGTTAAACCTACATCACACATAACCGTCAATCTTTTAATGCACGTTTACATGCGATGTCTCTAGAAAATGACAGTCTGCTCTATATGAAACATCTCATACACAGTGTCTGCTGAATCATTAAATGTTATTTCTTTGAGTGCAATGGCTTTTTAGTGGTTGAGATACTTTGAAATGGTTTTTGATGTTTTTTGGTGATTTGGAGGGGTTCGAGGGATTTATGTGTGGTGTGGAGGTGACTTGGATTAACTTTTGAGCATTTTTGTGAATTGTAACTGAAGGACTGTTCATTTTCAAGCCCTTATCATGAAAACCAGCCTGAAACAACTTAACAGTCATGAGCACTTTTGTGATGCTGCGGGAGTTCTAAAATTCTAAGAACTGTCCAGGTTACTTCTTCCTGTCTAAAAGTAAATAATCATAATATTTTGAATCATATGCAAAAATGTCAAATAACCCAAGTTAAATAATAAGCAAAAGAAAGTGAATTGCATTCTAAACCACTGCCAGTTAAAAGTTCTGAATACTTGCTACTGATAGTATACTTGACATGCAAGAGCACCCAAGAAAGTTATACTATGCTATAAACAAAGTATAAAAAAAGAAGTTATGTACTTACCATAACGTTCCATGTGAGTTGGTCATCTCGCCTTTATTCTTACACGTGGGTCCGGAGCTCAGCCATCGCCTCCGAGTCGGCCGCTTTAATAGCTAAAGATCTCAGAATAGTTTGAGGCCAGGCCCCTATCCCATGATGCTCTCTGTCCTACCCCAGATATAGTTTGCTGAACTCAACAACAATAAAAAAATAACTCAGAAGTACTCCAGCCAGAGTAAAAATCACAGAAGAGACTACCAGACCCCAAGTCTACCCGTTCTTCGATACCCTGGAGGGGGGATGGTGGGTGGGAATGTAAGAATAAAGGTGAGATGAACAACTCACATGGAACGTTATGTTAAGTACATAACTTCTTTATGTGAAGTTGTTCAATCTCGCCGTTTATTCTTATATGTGGGTAGCGTCCCAAGCACCCTAATCCTGGGTGGCTCACGGGAGTATATTCCTGAGGACAGTGGAACCAAAAAAAGCCCTGTCCCTGGAGGCGTTGTCCACTTTGTAATGAGTGATAAAGGTATGAGGCTTAGACCAAGTTGCAGCTGCACATATACTATCCAAAGGTAAACGAGCCATATAAGCCGAAGACGTGGAGACAGCTCTAGTTGAATGGGCCTTCACACCATATTCTAATGTTTGGTTGGCTGAAGAGTAGATAAATTTAATGCAGTCAATTAACCACTTGGAAAGGGTAACTTCAGAAACTGATAATCCTTTCTAGGCATCCGCATAAGATACAAAAAGTTAGTCAGATCTTCGAAATCCCTTTGTTCTGTCCAAATAGTATCTCAATTGTCTGTGGACATCAAGTTTATGCAACATGCACTCCAACTGACTAGAATGATTACAGAAAAAGGTTGGAAGCTCAATAGTTTGGTTCAGATTGGTCTCGGAGCATATTTTTGGCAAGAATGAAGTATTAGTCGTCAGTGAAACCATGTCCGGATGAAACACCAAATACGGTGGTTTGACATTAAGAGCTTGAAGCTCAGATACCCTGCATGCTGAGATAATGGCCACCAAGAAAATAGTCTTCCAGGATAGAAACTTCAACTGATGGGATGATGCAGGCTCAAAATGAAGAATAATAATGCGGGACAGTACAAAATTTAGATTCCAGGGAGTAAAGGGCTGTCTAACAGGAGGCCTGAGATGAATGGTACCCTTAAGGAAGACCCGACATAATCTGTGCGACATTAAGTTAGAACCCTCAGCTCCAAGATGAAAATTCGAGACTCTAATTGTGGCAGCCACAGCACCTTCTTGAAAAAGTTTAGAGAGAAATTCCAGAATACTAGCAATAGGGGCCAAATAGGGATCAACGTTTTTTTTGAGAAGACCAAAGGGCAAAACGCTTCCATTTACTAGCATATAACTTTCTGGTAGAAGCTTTATAAGAAGATACAAGAATGTGTTGTACCTCCGAAGAAAAGTCATGTGACCTGGCTAGGAAAGGAATTGGAGCAGCCAAGCTGTCAGTCTGAGGGAACGAAGACAGGGGTGTAGGGTCCCTGACAAATGTGTTTGAAGGTCTGGAACTGGGTCCAGGATCCAAGGTTCCTCCAGTTAGTAGAGTCGGAGAAAGGGGAACCAAATCTGATGAAGTAAAGCGGGGCTATTAAGATTACCGTCCTGCCGAGGGCTTTGGCTTTCTGTAAGAACTTGGGAATCAGAGGAATAGGTGGAAAGGCATACAGGAGTCCCAGGGGCCAACTGTGTATGAGCCAAGTCCCTTGGGCTGTCCCCCGGTGGGGGATTCAGGGCAAAGTAGCTTCTGCATTTGGCATTCATAGGGGATGCAAACAGGTCGCAGCAAAGCTGCCCCCCACCTATGGAAAATTATCTCTGCAACTTCGTTTTTGAGGGACCACTCGTGAGGTAACAGAATGGCTCTGCTCAGTTTGTCCTCTATTACATTGGATTTCCCCGGGATATGTGTTGCTATCGGAAAGCATCCGGTGGACACAGCCCACTGCCATATTCTCAAGGCCACTCGACACAGGGGGGAAGACCTGGTTCCTCCTTGTTTGTTGATGTACCAGACTACCGACATGTTGTCCATCTGCATGGCAATCATCCCTAGAGGCAGAGAGCCGTGAAAGTGCTGCAATGCCAAAAGCACCGCTCTCAGCTCCAGAACACTGATGTGCAACTGTGACTCTGTCTCCGACCAGGTGCTTTGGGCATTACTTCCCTGAAATAGCCCCTCCACCCTATCAGGGAAGTGTCCGTGGTCACCATGGCTGATGGCAGGGGGAGAACAAATGGACGACCCATCGTAAGTTGTTGGCTGGTCAACCACCAGCGAAGATTCTGCTTGCAAGAGTCCGTAATCATGATTAAGGATGACATGGGAAGTTGTTGGTATGACCACTGGGTGAATAGTTACCAATGAAGAATCCTCATGTGCATTCGTCCCAGAGGAACTGTGATGAGCGCAGCTGCCATGGTGCCTAGGAGTTTTAGAACTTGATATGCCGGTACTTTTTTCTCTGCAGAATGTCTGAGACCTGAATCCGTAAAGAGGCTATTCTGTCCAGGGGTAATCTTATCATGGCGGTGGCAGTGTCTAGTTCTGCAATGGCTACAATGCAGATTTTTCAAACTGATAGTGATACCTAGCTGAGAGCAGAGATTGAGAGTGTGATCCCTGGACAGAATTAGTTGATGCCTGGAAGTTGCGGTAAGGAGCCAGTCATCCAGATATGGAAACACTCGGAATCCTAGACACCTCAAATGAGCCGTAACCACTGCCATGCATTTGGCAAACACTCTGGGGGCTGTTGTAAGTCCAAAGGGCAGTGCTTGGAATTGGTAGTGACTGGCTCCCAGCTGGAAATGCAGATGATCTCTGGATGGCCTGGCCATTTTGATGCAGTAGTAGTACACATCCTTGAGATCTATGGAGTACATCCAATCGCCCACTTCGAGGAATGGAAGGATAGACTGAAGCATGACCATCTGGAACTTCTCCTTCTTTAAAAATGTTTTGAGTCTGCTGATATCCAAGATGGGCCTCTAGTCCCCGGTCTTCTTTGGAACTAAAAAGAATCTGGATTAAGTTCTGGATCCTATCTGGTCAGCTGGGACTCGCTGGATGACTCTCTTTTCATGCAGCCTCTGGATTCCATGGCTGCTTGATCCCTGAGACTGGGTGGAACATCTGGGATTTTTGTGCTGACAGGCGGGCTTCGTAGAAATGGAATGATGCATCCTCTGGTAACTATGCTTTGTACCCAAAAATCTGTTGTAATTCTCAGCCAGGCATCCAGATACAAAGCCAAGCAACCCCCGACTGCCTCCAGAGCAGGACAGTCGGGCCTCCTCTCAGGAGCACTGGTAGGGCTTGCCAAGAAACTGCTCCCTGTTGCCTTGGTTCTGCGGACCCCCTCTGCCGCTCGGGTGGCATCTTCCGTTGTTGCCCCCTCCTCTGCCCCTGGAGAGGGGTTCACTATGTGTGTTCTGGAAAGCTCCTTGAGACTTTCAGAACCACATTTTCCCACCTTTCTGCCCTTTGGGGTATGGTCTAGTAGAGGTGGAAAAACGGACTCCTATGGCAGTCTTTCCCTCCTGCTCACACCTAGTGAGAGTCTCCTTGACTTTGGGCCCAAACAGGGAAGAGCCATCAAATGGGGTATTGACAAAGGAAGACTTGAAGGCTTCCGCAAAGGAGCATAAGCGCATCCAGGATTGTCTCCGCTGAGCTATCGGTGAACCTGCTGCTCGACTCGATCCATCGGCTGCATAAAAAATGAGCCGCATGGACAAGTTCACAATAGAATTAAGGGTGTTAAGCTGTGCCATCACCTTATCAGAGACAGTTTCATCTGTGTTGCCCTTTAGAGTATCTCCAAGCTCTTTGAGGAGATCAAGTTGAAGACGGGTTAAATAGTAAGCGATCTCATGGCAAATGTCGCAGAACTAAAGATGTGTTTCCCGTATCTGTCTATTGTCCTAGAGTCTCTATTAGAAGGATGGACAGTGGAAGAGGTTTCTGACATCTCTTTCTTGGTGGCCACCATCACCAACATGGCATCAACAGGGACTACCTTAGTGAGAAACATCTTGTCTTGGGGGGAGGTGATAAATTTATTAGGCCTCCGAGGGACCGGTTCCATAGAATCAGGAGACTCCCACGCCCTTCGAGCGACCAAATCCATCAGTTCATCGAAGGGCGGAGTAACCCAGGAGGTGGAAGGTTGAGACCCAAAGGCCTTCAGGAGCGCCGACTCATCCTCAGTAGGGCTAACGGACTGCCAGTCACACCTCTGCTGATATCCGGAAAGGAGATATCATCCGAGGGGGACCGTGGGGATCCTTCTGATTCCTCTAAGTCAGTGTCTGATGTCAACGATTCCTGAGGGGAATCTATATGCCTCCTCTTGCATAATCTCTTTCTGGGAACCTCATCAGTGGGGCTTCTGGTGAAGTCTCAGTAGAGCAGGAGTCACTCAATGGGAGTACCTGAGGCTCTAGGTCTCGACGCTTGACAGGAACCTGCTATGTAGAGACAGAACTCGGCACTTTAGGTGAGGAAGAGGAGGGACCTGATGAAGTGTGTGTCTTAGACGACATAACCCTCCTCATGGCATCGAAGGCACCGCTGCTTCGACCCAAGGAAGCAACTTGTTCTGAAGAAGATGGCAACCTCCCCAGCGCCAAGACAGAAATCTCCGAACCAGGGGACAGAGCCAAGTTTATCTGCACCGAAGCCCCAAGAGGAAGGGTCAGAACCAATGCATCGGTTCGACTCTCCCCCACAGAGCCAACAAGAGAGTGTTGGCTCAGATACTCTTCCAATGGAACCGAAGAAGTCAAGGTTGACAGAGCCAAAGGCACTGGGGCAGGCCTAGGCTCCGAAGGCTCCACAATCATCAGATCCTCTTCCTCTAGCTCCAAAGGCCCTGCTCAGCTTGGAGGAGGAGAAGTCACAGCCAGTGAACTCTGCTGATTGGATGGCTATAATTGCACATGAGGTCCAGGTGGAAATAAACCCCCCAGTTGGATAATCTATTTCTTTTCTTTATTGTCAAGTGTATTGTGGCAACCAAGAAAGCAGCGGTGGTACAGCGGTAGCATTGTTGCCTCACAGCAAGATGTTCTTGTTCGATTCTCGGCTGCACTGCCTTCTGTGTGGAGTCTGCATGTCCTCCCCGCGGTCGAGTGGCCACCAAAAGACATGCGCAAATGGGCTTGCCTTCGCTGAAGGTTGGGTGTTGGGCTGGCAACTCAGCACCATAAAAATCTACTGCCAATCATTAGCAGACCGGAGTTCCGTTGTGGCGACCCCTAACCGGGAAAAGCCAAAAAGACAAACAGCAACCAAGTTTATTAACTCTATCACCTAGAATTTTATCAATGATGGTAAACCTGAAATTAGCTGTCGTGTGTGCCAAAGTATGTTTGTAAAGTGCACTAGTAGATGTTTTTAATCTGATGTCACTCATATGTTCAGATGTCCGTAATCTTACTGGTCGAGAGGTCTGGCCTATATAGAAAGCTGAACATGAGCATGTGGCTAGATATATCACCCATTCCGTACCACAATTTGCCAAAAATCTTATGTTATCTTGACCAGTAAGATTACGGATATCTATCTATCCCAGCATGCCTAGCAGTAGTTACCCAGATCTCGTTTGTGATAACCTACAACTAGACCATACAAATAGACCAGAGATGGACTCTACTTTACATATCAGGTGACACCTACATATAAAGGTGTAACCCCTCCACAAGAGTAATAGAAGTAGACTGAGAGTAACCATAAGGTATGGTATAAAGGAACCCTAGCCAGAGTAACCAATAAAAACAAGGGACTCCTCTTGATCCTCCAGAAAGGGGGAAGGAGGGAGGGACACAAGAAGAAAGGCGAGATCAAGGACAACAAACATGGAACGTTATGGTGAGTACATAAATTCTTTATGTTATTCTGTCCATATCTCGCCTTCATTCTTGCTCTTATTTGGGACAGTGTATCCAGCACCTGATTCTTGGGTGGCTCACTGGAAAAACTCTTCATGACCGTGGAACCAAAGGATGCCCTGTTCCGGGAAGTCACATCTACATTGTAATGAGTGATAAAGGTATGAGGATTAGCCCATGTAGCTGCTGCTCAGATCGAATCCAAAGACAGTCTGGCTTGAAAGGCAACAGAGGTAGCAAAGGCCCTTGCTGAGTGCCCTTTAATTTTCCCTGGAAGTTTATGTTTACGCAACTCGTAGACATGCTTTATAGTGTCTGAAAGCCACTTTGATAAAGCCACCTTTGAGACTACACAACCTTTTTTATTGTTCGCAAAGGATGTGAAGAACTGGTCAAACTTTCTAAAGTCCTTGGTCCTGTGTAAATAGAAAGGTAACTGTCTATGAACATCCAACTGATGGAGCTTATACTTTCTGCCTTGTTGTCATGATTGGGGATGAACACAGGAAACTCTATGGATTGATTCAAATTGTAGTCAGAACATACCTTGGGTAAGAATGAGGGGTTGGTTCAGAGAGAAACCTGATCCTTATGGAAAATCAAGTATGGGGGATGAATAGATGAGGCCTGTAATTCTGAAACCCTTCTAGCCGAGGTAACTGCCACCAAGAAAAGGGTTTTCCAAGTCAGAAATCTGAGTGGACAAGAAGCAGATGTTTCAAAGGGAGAAAGAATCAGAGCATCTAAAACTAAATTTAGATTTCGGGGGGGGTGGGGAGGATCTCTTATTGGAGGTCTTAAGAGGGTAGTACCTCTTAGGAATGCCTTGCATAACCTGTGGGACATGATACTGGACCCCATTTCTCCCATATGGAAATTAGAAATGGCAGCTAACTGAGCTCAGATAGTAGCTGCACCTGCTCCTTGGTCAAAGGTTTCAGCAAGAAATTCTAGAATCTTTGAAATGGGAGCAGTAAAGAGATCAAGCCCAACAAGAGAACCTCTTCCATTTACTAGCATAAAGTTTCCTAGTAGTGGGCTTATGGGAAGAAATCAAAATGTGCTGAACTGCCGGAGAAACATCGAGAAGCCTGGCTAAGACTGGAAGTGGAGAAACCAAGCTGTGAGCTTGAGAGTTTGAGTGGAAGGATGGGGAGCCCCCTACTTATGTATCAGAAGATCTGGCACTGGGTCCAGGATCCAAGGCTCCCCATACAGGTGAGGCCAAAGGAATGGGAATCATATCTGACGAGGCCAGTAAGGGGCAATGAGGATTAGCTTGCAACCCAATGACTGTGCTTTCTGAAGAACCTTGGGGATCAGGTGGAAAGGTGGAAAGCAGTCCTGAGGGCCAATCGTGAATACGTGCGTCCCTGGGTGACTGTCCCGGTGGTGGGACTGGGGCAAAGTAGCTGCTGCATTTGTTGTTGAGGGGGGTGGCAAACAGATCGCAGCATGGCTGGCCCCATCTGTGAAAAATCAAGTCCGCAACTTCCTGTTTCAGGGACCACTCATGACGAATCAGGATAGCCTGAATGAGCTTGTCCGCTATCATGTTGGATTTCCCTGGGATGTGCGTTGCAACCAGAAAACATTGAGAAGACATTGCCAAAGTCGAAGAGTCTCCTGACATAAGGGGTAAGATCTGATTCCACCCTGTTTGTTGATGTACCATACTACCGACATACTGTCCGTCTGAATTGCTATAGTCCCTGTAGGTAGAGTCCTTAAGTGCTTGCAACTCCAGAAGCACTGCTCTCATCTCCAGGACATTGATGTGCAAGTGGTACTCGTGTTCCTGCCAAGTCCCTTGAACAGTCTGTCCCAGATAATGCCCCCCCACGCTATCTGGGAAGCGTCCATGGTCACTGTGGCTGCAGGTTGAGGGGGTAGAAACGGCCTGCCTACTGTCACCATAGGGGAGTGAAGCCACCACTCCTGATCCTTTGTGCAGGATTCCATGATCAGAATCTGATGTGACATGAGTAAATCCTGGAACGCCCATTGTGCAAATAGAAGCCACTGTAGAATTCTAATATGGAAGCGAGCCATAGGGACCAGAGTGCTTGCCGCCGCCATAGAACCCAGGACCTTGAGGACAAATCTTGCTTGAATTCTCTTTTGTATGAACAGCATGACAACTTGCCGACAGATCATTAATACTCTTTCTTGAGGCAGCTTTGTTATTATGGCCCTTGTGTCTAAATCTGCCCCTATAAAGGTAATATATTGACAAGGCAACAAGGCAGATTTTTCATAGTTTATGGTGATCCCAAGTTGAGAACAAGAGTGAATTGTGGCTTCCCTTGCTCTGATTAGTTGATGCTCGTGGTGGCAGTAAGGAGCCAGTCGTCTAGATATGGAAACACATGGAATCTCTGATGCCTCAGGTGAGCTGCAACTACTGCCATATATTTGGTGAACACCCTGGGGGCTATGGTGAGACCAAAAGGCAGCACTCTGAACTGATAGTGACTGGCTCCCAGCCGGAAGCGTAGATATCTCCTTGACCGTCTGTCCATTTTTATGTGGTAGTACGCATCCTGGACATCAACAGAGCACATCCAATTGTCCTGTCCCAGAAAGGGAAGAATTGACTGCAGTGTTACCATGAGGGACTTTGTTTTCTTGACTGACTTGTTCTGCCTGCTGAGATCCAAAATGGGTCTCCAGTCTCCTGTTTTTTTTGGAATTAAAAAGAACCTTGAGTAAGTTCCGGATCCAATTTGGTTTGTGGGGACTTCCTGGATGACTCTTTTTCTTAGCAACCTTTGAGACAAAAAAATGTTTTATACACCTGACGTCATGGAAGAAGGGACAGCAACCGACGCAGGACCCAAGACTTTGTTAATCAGGCCGACTGAGGGCTACTGCTAGCAGATAACCCAAAAGTGATGACTGCAACAGTGAAACACGAAGAACATTATCTCTTAGGCAGGACTATCACTTCTTTCTCACCGATCAAAGTCCTCATGACTCAATTCAAAAAAAAAAAAATTGACCTTTTATCTGCAGCTAAGGTATGAAGGGATGCAACAGTTTGAATTCTGACCTAGAAAGCATCAGTATTAGTCACTACCAACACCTAATCTTCCAGCAACACTCAAACACTATAAGGCATGTGTCTATACACCCCTCAGGTCACCCAGTGTCAAACGTTCACTGATACCTTTGACACTACAGGTAAAACTCTACCTTGTGCACAATTTCAAACATTTTACAGCAAGGTTCCTGAGCCTCTAACTGCATCTTATTCACAAAGAAAGGTCCCAGTGACAGATTAAGTGTACCTTGGCTATGGACTGTTTTCAAACAATAAGCCCCTGCACATACTTTTTGGAACATACATAAATGCACGTCTCCTTCTAGATTCACCTCGCTGATTGCTTTATATTAGATTCCTTGTTTAATACAGCAATAGCTGTCATTGTGTGTTTTAAATTTGTAGTTTTGATATTTTTTCACTAAGCAGTGAAACAAAATGTTTTTAACTAATAATGACAAAAATAATCATTTTCAGAACATTTTGGCTGTAAAAAGCCACTCAAAACTGTTGTCATAATAACACAGCAATATGTGTACTCATCAATCACTGCCACTTTACTGACTGTGTACATATTACATGTCTGATTGTGATTAAAATGGCCACAGTACAATATTGCAATTTGATTTATGCATCTGTACACACACGTCTTACAAAGACAGACTAATGACTTTTTAACTTTATCAACTCAGCAGGGTCAGTCTCTTATTGACAGACATGCCCCAAAGCCAGCAATTACAACTACATTTTAACTGCATCCTTCTCAGATTTTTCTGTGAAAAAAACAATAATAATGACCAAAGTAACATATTTCAAATTTGTTTCACACATGCATGCACACTGGTCTGAGAAAGCTAGAACAAAGAATGCTTAAAAACAATGAGAGCATAAGGTGCTTTTATCCACAGACAGGCAACCTATCAACAGTTACAGCCACTTTGTTGACTGTATGCACCCCTTACTGTTACAAATAAATTATATATAGATTATACAATTTCATGTAGTTCATCCAAAGCTGCTAATAAAGAACACTAGCATCACACCACAGGACCCAGCATTGTATGATGACAGTTTAAGAAACATTAACCACCTGAAAACATTACTGATAACATAAGCTAAGTCGATATGCACATTCTCTGCAGAAGTAAATGTCATTTGAATAATTTCACAATAACGACAGCTGTCACTAATGCAGATATTGCAGTTGGCAAACAGGTTTGCATTTCAGTTTTTCATCTACAAAGGCAGTGCCTGCTGCCCTTAAAGAATAAATGGCATGTGTCGCATTAAAAATTGGTGCACTGATGATATACTGCCTTAATATTTCCTGAACTACATCAGCTATGCAATAGGGAATTACTAGCAAAAAAAAAAAAAAATTACATGTTCATAATTAGTTACTAGGCATACAGTCCAGGAGACCATTAAGGGGCTTATATAAACCTCACAACTACCATAAAGTACTGTCTGATTAAGTGACTTGCCCAAGGTCACACAGTAGCTAAGTGAACGTGGAAAGATTCAAACCATGCACCCTTGGATCATGAAGCAGTTCATTAACAAGACAGAGCTACAGTCCTCTATGCTAACTACCAGACAGTACAATTGCGTAAGTCCTGCTGACCTGCAAAAGTAGAGATATGAATTCCTCACTGCCTCAGTGGCATTTTGGGTTATCTGCCAAGGTAACCAGGTACTGGCCAGCTTTCAAAAGCTCAGACTCTCCCTTTCTTCCTGTGGCAGCTGACTAGCTAAGCATATCATGAGACAGTAGCCCTTCAGCTGTCACAGGAAGTGCTCAGGTGTTTACTCTTCCACAAAGAAGTAGAGAAAAGTACCTGAAGCCAAATCATCAAGCAAGAGTAAATTCACAGCCAATCACAATACCACATAAAAACCAAATCCAACAACAGAATCAAAAAGGATGAAACCCAGCTCAACTTTGCAAAATCCAGGGAATTGTGGGTGTGTGGGTGCGGCCACTGAAGCAGTGAGGAATTTGAATATTTACAGTTACAGGTAAGGAGGACTTACACAACTGTGTTACATTCATTACTCAGTGGCATTTTGGGTAGATTCCCAAAGCTTACCTTACCTGAGAAGTAGGATAAGGATCCAGGAGCCCCTGGAGAATACTACTAGCAAAACCTGCTCTGAACCTTGAAAAGGAATCCAGTTTGCAGTGTTTTGAGAAGGTATAAAAAGAGGGCCAGACTGCTGCTTCTAGAATGTTTCTTGAGTTCACCCCTTCCCAATATGTCATCAAAGAGGATAAGGCACTAGTTGATTGAGGCTTAAGCTTTCCTGGAAGAGATTTACTATGGTAGGGAGAAAACAGTAAACAATAGCAGAGGACAACCGATGTAAAATAATTTGTTTAGAGACTGGTTGGCCTTTTTTAGCCACTATGAAGGAGACAGAGCTGTTCAGAATTCTTAAATGGCTTTGTTGTGTCACAGTAGTACCTCAGCTGCCAAGTGCGTCCAAGCTATTTAGAATCTTTTTTCCCTTGTGTTTTGCACAGGATAAAACACTGGGAGATTGATGACTTGATTCAAGCTAAATTCAAAAACAACTTTATGCATGAATGATTGAGTAATGTGCACCACCACCATATCCTTGTGGAAAATCAGACAGGGTTGACCCACCATGACAGCTTGCAGTTCAGAAACTCACCTTGCAGATGTCAGAGCTATAAGTAAAATCTTCCACATAATGAATTGTAATTCTGCCTGTGAGGAAGGTTCAAAAGGAGGTAAGGTAAATTTTTGAGGAACAAATCTGAGATACCAGGGAGGAGGAATTTGATTTCAAGGGGATCTCATGTGCAACACTACTTTCATAAAATGACTGACTACAAAAAAGACAAAAGGAGAAGATCCATGGGTGGGGCAAGCTGAGAAAGCCACAAGATGCACTTTAATAGAAACATATGACAAACTATCTCTAAGTAGCTCACACAAATATTTTGAAACCAGAGAGGTTGAAACCCTTTTGGAATCTCTGTTATTGGCTAGGCACCACTTAAAACATCTCATCCACTTGTAAACAAAAAATGTTCTAGTTACAAGTTTTCTTGTCTCTTTAAATACCTACTGTACATCCTCATAGAATGACTGCCTGAAAGGTATCAAAATAGAATCATCCAGGCTGACAGCTGCAATTGCTCAAAGTTGAGGTGTAACACCACCCCAATGCTGCGGCAGCAGATGAAGTCTTTGAGGAAGCTTGTGGTAATTGCCCTTGGCCAATTCCATTAAAAGGGAGAACCAACTTTGTCTTGGGCAAAAGGAGGTTACCACAATGATCTTTGGTAATTCTTTCTGAGTCTTTAGAACTGCCTTGGGAATCACTAGAAAAGGTGGAAATGCATACAAGAACATTCCAAACCATGGGAATTTTAGAGTTTGTCTTTCAAATACGGCTGCAAGGACATAATGAACAGCATATTTTCAGTTGCCTGTTTTGAACTGAGGCAAACAGCTCTAGTTGAAGAGTTCCAGACACCTGGCTGAAGTCATGCAAGATCTCAACATAGAGATTCCACTTGTGAGGTTCTGTCCAGGATCTGCTTAATCTGACTGCCATTGTTTTTTGCTCTGACAGAATGTATCAGGTCTAAAGAGTCAGAGAATACTGTACAGCCAGCTCCCAGGCCATTTGCCAACAGACAAAAAGGATATGACCATGTACCCCCTCTCTTGTTCAAGTACTACATTACAGTATTGTTGTCTGTGACCATAAGAGGAGGATCCGGAATCCATAAATGGTGAAGAACTTTTAAGACATGAATCACTGCCAGCATCTTTTTTTTTTTACATATATTTATGTGCTTTTGCATGTATGGAGGTATGTATGCAAGTCTTGCAGCTGAACTCCCATTGACACTGCTCCTGATGCAAAATCTGAAGAGTTCATCTTTACAGACTGGACTGGGGTCTGAACAAAGAAAGGGTGTCCTCGACTGAAATACAGTTGATCCCTCAACCAATGCAGCTCCTGTTTCACAAATCCCAGTACCAGTACCCAGAAATCCAAGGCATGAAGGTACTAGGTCAAACAATTCGAGTACCACTGAACTTTTTTTCATGTGTAGTCTGGCTAGTGGTATCATGAGGGTCACTGATGTTGTAAAACCTATAATTTTCAAGAACTCTCTTATTGAGGCCAAGTCTAGAAGACAGAAATCTAAGAAATTGCCCTGATATGTCATCACTCTGTCTTCTGTAGGAAGGCCATCCATTTTATTGCGTCTATCCAGCACCCAGGAAAACAATTTAAGTGTGTTGTAAGGAAGGACTTTTTAACATTCAATTTGAAGCCAAGGTGGGAAAGGAGGAACAAAACCTTATCTAAGGACTCCAAGCACCTGGATGCAGAATCTGAACAAATCAGCAAGTCATCAAATAAGTAAAAAATGTGGATGCCTAGGGTTCTGCAATGGGCAACCACTGGGGCCAGACTCTTTGTAAATATTCAAGGTACAGTATATAGTTCAAAGGGTAATACAGAAAATTGATAATGTAAGCCAGATATACTAAATCTCAAAAAATCCTGAAATTAGAAACAACAGGACTTTGAAAAGAGTCTATCAGATCTACAGTCACCATGAAACAGTGGTCAGGAAACAATGCCAGGAGCAAATGTAAGCTGAGCATTTTGAATTTCAGAACTTTTACAAAGGTGTCTATAGAAAGGATAAATCTAGGGTGGGTCTCAAGGAGTGCTTTTTTGATGATAAAAGATTGTGGATTACAATTCTTTGCCTCTATGTATTACAGACACTGGTTCTATGACCCCTGCCGAGAGGATTTTTATACACTGCCAAGTGCATCCTCTATAAAATATTCTCAGAACCCTTCCATCTGAGACTATTTGTGGCCAGGCTGCAGGGTTGAGAGAGAGCCTAGGGAAAAGAGGAAAAGAAAGAAGGGCAGGGCAGGAGGGGAGTAGGGGCGCTCTGTGACTCAGCATAGTCATTCCTTTACAGGGGGGATGATCCTTTTAGAAAAAGAAACCCCTCTTATTTAGTTTTGAAAAATTTTCTTCCTACCAGTTCCTTTTGGATCCCTGACATTTGCTTGGCTGGGAATTTTTTCTGCACTTTGAAGGAACACACCTTGTTTGGGAAGAACTTAGATACATGAAGCATCCTAGACACCCCCGTGCATTCATTTCCCTCTAATATCCCAATGTTTGAGAATCAGTTTAAAAGAGGGCCAAACACCAATTCGGAACTTAAAGCTGCATTCAGAATTTTTGGCTTTTAAATCATTGGAGAAGTTCTGATTATGTAACCAAGCATACGTCTTAACACAAGAAAAGCTGATGCATTTCTCAAAACTGTATTTGTACATCCAAGCATACCTCTCAAAGCATGTTTTGAATCCTAAGTCAAAATAGAAACAATTTCATTCATATAAGACTTTTGCTCTGCAGGCAATGATGCAGTAAAATCATCCAAACTATGTGCACAACACAGTAAAAAAAATCCACATACAGCCTTGATAATTAACATTCTAAAGACTAGATTACTAGACACAGACATCCTTTTGTCATGAAGATCTAACCATTTTCCCTCTATCAGGGGGTGTTTAATTAGATGAAATCAAGGACTTCTTATATGAACAGACAGTTGGGGAGACTGCAGCTGTGTCAGGAGTCAAATGACAAAGGACCTGTCATATCTAAGGAGACCCTGTATTTTCTCCGAGACCTTTTAGGTACTGCTGGATTAGATACTGATGTCCTGCATGCATCTTTATAAATATCTTCCAAGGCTGACAGAATGAGGACAGTGTCAGAATTGGGCATCTAATCTTCTATAAGGTCATACACCCTACCTAGATCTGGGGTAGATCTTGACTGCTCCCAAGCAAAAACGCACATTTTAGCAACGACCACAAGAACACCAGTGAGTAACAGCTCAACTTTCTAAAATTTAATGAACAGAAAAATTTCACTTCTCTAGCGCCTCGGCCGAGGCGCTAGAGAAGTGAAATTTTTCTGTTCATTAAATTTTAGAAAGTTGAGCTGTTACTCACTGGTGTTCTTGTGGTCGTTGCTATTATATGATATTTCAGAAGTGTTGTCAAAAACGCACATTTGTTTGGACTTAAGCTCAGGTTCACCTTCAAAAAAATCAGAAGTGACGGGACAGGAAAACCAACAGTGTCCATGTCAGGTTCCTCATCATTCCCTGAAAGTCTCTAGCCAGACTACTACTACAAGCCATGTATGGGAACACAACCACCAGATTTAGCTGTCTGCAGAACACTCTTAGCCAAGGAAACCACATCAGTCTTATAAACTGCTATAATTTTATTATCAAGCTGTATAATGAAGCTTTTTTTTACTTTTTCTTGTGAAATCTGCTATTAATAAAATATCTGTAAACAGAGTATAACATCTGGCAAGGTCCCACTACACAGTGGCAGACGTTAAAGAATTTCCAGTACAGAAAGTCCAAACATCAAATAACCAATATGCCAAACAAGTTTTAAAAATTAGCTCCACACTTTAACCACCATAAAAAACATTAATAACAATGTAAACTATATTTTTCTTGTTAGAGATGGCAAAATAAACACAGTACATTCAAATAACTTCATCCAAAGTAAAACAGTGATTCGATGTTAAAAACTCACACAGCACAGTCATACATGTAGCAAACAATGTATAAATACTGAAAAAAAAATCCATGTTCTGCAATATTTTCCTATCAAAAGATGAAAATAAATCAGTGTAATAACAGTAAAGACAGGCACAAATATTTTTTTGGTTCTGACTGCATGAGACAGCTCCTAGTGTCTAACAACACACACTGCAATTCTGAGAGAAGTGCTGAAAGTTTTCTCAGAAACGGTAAAAACAAGCATCTGTCAAAGACAGAAGCTGAATAAACACTGCTACAAGCAGAAATTCCCACAGGAATTGCTATACAGTACACACTGACAGAAATAATCATTAGCGGACCGGAGTTCTGCTGTGGCGATCCCTAACCAGGAAACGCCGAAAGACACAAACAAACAAATTGACAGAAATAAAATATTAAAATATCTTTTTAAATAAACATAAAGATAGAAAGAAACACAGAATAATAACTCCAATTAAATTAGATGAAGGTGTCCCCCAACCTGAGCAGTAAGCCAAAAAAATCATTACTGGATCCTGTGAAAAGTTATAGGACTTTCTTCTTTGGATGGCAGAAAAAGACTGAGCAGTCAGACTTCCTGTGATAGCTGAATGCTTCCTTCTTAGGATATGCCCAGTCAATCAGCTGTCACAGGAAGAGATAGGGAGGGACATTTGAGTTTTTGAAAGCTGGAAAGTACTGTGTTACCTTGGCAGATAACCCAAAATGCAACTGAGGCAGTGGGAATGATGAACATTAACAGTTTTTAACTAAATGCAGAAATACTTTTAAATATGAAGTTGTAGAGAAGGCTATATCACAGTAATATGCAACAATGACTGTATAATAGATGCCGAATATCATAATGCAGACTGTATGACCTGAAAATGTCAACCTCTTTGCAGTTGCTAGAAGCTGAGAAGATGGTATAAAATATATTACTAAAAGACAACATTGTTTAGACTATATTACACAATCCAGACCTGTTAGTGAATTCACTCATTCTTTACAAAAATGAATAATGCACAACAATTAATGATAATATCAACAACTCATGTCATACAAAAATCAGAAATATTACTGCATACAACATACTTTTTTTTGGAAGAGCTAAAATGTTTGCAGGACACCTACATTTAATTTCTGACCTTATATCTTCCCTATCATCAAGAATAACATTCAGTACAGGTCTGATCTTTCAGAATACGCCTGATAATACCTTATTGCTGCAGAATACAACTCCAGAGATGACAGCCAGATTATGGTCGAATGGGCCCCTATGCAGAGTAATGAACCAGGTCCCTGCTAGTCATGCCAATCTCCCATTACTTGTCTGTCTCTCCTAAATTATGATAAAACACTGTTCAAACCTGTCACAGAGACACAGGCAAACATGCATTAATATAAAAGAAAACAAACCATATTATCATGTTTCCAATTACATGCATTATACATCACATATGTTCTTTTTCGACTATCATCAGTCCAACATTACACAAATTGCTCAATTTCTGCCATTCCTTAAACCTCATTCCTCTTACTCAACACTATTCTGCATGTACTGTTCCCACAACTTCCATTTATTTCAATGTAATGGGCTCCACCCTTTTCAAAACATCCCACTTCCAGTTCTTTTATCTCTGTTACAATATTTAGTACTTCAAATATAGTTGATTTAGACTGATCTAGACTGATTTCCATTTTGTAGTAATTGCTGTTTGGCAGCCACCAGAATTAAACTTAACAAGGCTTTACTATGTCTAAGCAATTCAGATCCTGGGTCCCACCTCAAAAGAATAATTTCTTTAGTTACACCCATTTTCTCAACAAATATTTCTGACATTTAAAGTCTGCCAACTCATTACACACCAACAATATATGTTCCCAGTTACACCTTTCTTCCCCATCACCCCTCCAAATTTGCCATCTACCTGAGGAAAAAGTCTTTGGAATCTGCTTGGGGTATAAAAATACAAATGCAAACATTTCCTAGCAACAATCCTAAACCTTGTAGACTTTATTGCGTACTTGGGAGCCATACATGTCATCCCATTGTTCCCTTGTAAACTGCCTAACCAATCTCTAGTCCCAATATATTCTAATCTCCTCTGATTAATTCTTAAAGTTATTGTGCAATATTTTACATGCCCAACTAATTATTCCATTTTTAACAACAGGTTGTGTTTTAAATTTAAATGAAAACTCTATCAGAGAAGGTCTTTCACTTAGGATTCCCGTATCCCTTTCTCTTTGCCTATACTCTGACATGAATCACTGGCAGGGAAGGCAATCTCTAGTTTGCAGTCCAAATGTCTTCTTGGCTCCCGTTCTATTACCTTTCCCTATGTAGTTATATACTCCCAGTACCATGGCTCCTTTGTCAGTTTTCTCCAGTAAATTCCAAACCCCTCTTGCCTATTCTCTGTATCCCTACTTGCAGTCATTCCTATCAGCAAAATTTCCTTTTTCCATTCTCGTGTTGCCTTAGTTCTTAGAATACTTACTGCCACTTTATCAACATACTATTCTGTATGGCTATTGCTAATATCCTTAAGGATTTGCATCCAAATCTCCACTCTCTCTCTCCTTATTTCTTGACCCCCCCCCCATTTCATCAACATCCCTTTCCACTATGAATTATACCTTTCCGTTTGTGTTATGTATATATGAGCCTTAGTCATATAGTTCTAAAATATCCCTTCAAATCAGGTAATCCTAAATCACTTTGTTCTATTGGAAGATCAACTTACCACATCTAACCCTTGCTCTTTCCCCTTCCCAGATAAATTCTTTGACTCTATTAATTATTATGTACAACTTCTCCTCTGCTTGATAAAAATATGCCTGACCTGTAAATAAAACTACTCTTCTTCTTTCGGCTTTTCCCGGTTAGGGGTTGCCACAGCGGATCACCTGTCCGCTCATGATTGGCAGTGGAGTTTTACAGTGTCGAGTTGCCAGCCCGGCGCCCAACCTTCTACAGAAGGCACACACAGGCACACACTCATGCCTAGGGCCAATTTAGAGTGTCCAATCCACCTACAGCATTGTCTTTGGGATGTGGGAGGAAACCAGAGCACCCGGAGAAAACCCACGCGACCACAGGGAGAACATGCGGACTCTGCACAGAAGGCACCCAGCCGAGAATCGAACCGGAGAATCTCTTGCTGTGAGGTGGCAACGCTAACCGCTGCACCACCGTGGCCGCCCTGACCTGTAAATAAAACTAAAGGGACTAAAAACAAACATTCTCACTGATTTTACCATACTATCCAGATATATAAAGAGCAGATTCAGTTTTGCACCGTCTTCTGTTTAGTCTCTTCCCAATATATTTAGCTGCCATAACAGAAGTCTTTTTAGTCCATATGCCTAAATACTTCACTTTGTGTCCCCATAAATATTGGTATTGGTGAACCAATTCAGTGTAGGTACATAATTTCTGGCTATAGCCTTTGTTTTATCTTCATTAATTTTATATCCTGAAAAGACTTGAAACTATTTCAAAATGTTCCTCAATATCGAGATGTCCTTTTCTGGTTTATATGGTACAAAATTATATTGTCTGCAAATAAAGCCAACATTTCTTGATTACCATACCGATTATAGTCTTGAATTTCTGAGTCCCTTATTGCTTTACCAATGGCTCTAAATATAAAGCAAACAACAAAAGGGAAAGACAATATCCCTGTCTAGTTCCTATGTTCAGACAACCTATCAGAAAGGTCCCCCCACATATACTCTAATTCTTACCTCTGATCCCTCACACATCTTCCTAAATAACTTTAGTATTGTATCAGGGAATGCAAATGTTTCCACTGTCCAACTCTTAAAATATCAGATCATTGTGTCATATGCTTTCTCTGCATCAAGACCCACCAACAGCAGTGGTATTTTCTTGTGTTCTGCTTCTCTCTGGATAATCACTGTTCTATTAAATGTTGTCAAATATTTGCCTCCCCTCTGCAAAACCACACTGATCCATATTGATCAATTCTGGCAACATCTTTGCCATTCTTTTAGCTAGCATAAACAAACACCTTGTAATCATTGTTTAAAATTTAAATGGGTCTATACACAGCTGGGTCTGATGGGTCTTTACTGTGTTTACATATTTCAAATACCACAATTTTTTTTCCAAGAAGTTTGTGCTTCCCCTCCTTTTAAAAATCACTTTTCCCTCCTAACTTCCAAACTTCCATAGGAATACCATCTGTTTCTGGAGACTTTCCTGCAGATCGATTAGAACCATAGTTTTTATCTCTCCTCCTCCTATCTTAACTGGCAAATATTGAGCCTCATCTACCTCTAATCTTGGCATACTAAGTCTTCCAAAAATATTCCCATTTGTGCTCTTTCTTGATTTCTATAGTGCTTTGTACAAGCTTCCATAAAATTTCCAAACTGTCTATAATACCTCTACAAGATCTCGGATTATTTTCTTTACAGGCTCCATAGGTTTGACAGCAACTCTTTCTACTTTCTGTTGCCTAAGTCGTCATGCTCTGGAGTTACTATCAAAAAACAATTGCTTAACAGAAATCTTACTAAACTTATACATATTATTCAGATAACTTTTCTCGCAAGTAATCTGCACTTTTACCTCTTGTTCTGTAAGACTCCCCGTATTCTGCAATACTTTATCCTATGTCAGCTCCTCTAAAAAAAAATCATATTACTTCTTAACTATCTTTCTCTTTTATTTCTACCCAAAGTTTTAAGCTCCATTTTCATTTTATCCCATTCACTAGCTATAACTTCTGAAGAAATTTTAATCTTCCCTAATAACCTTTGAATTTCTACTATCCATTCCTTAAATTCTTTTTAACAAGTAGGTGGAAAAATACCAGAGTCTCATTTTTACTTCATTGCCCTGCATTTTTATCTTAGTTTTTAATGATGTTTGACCTGAAATCGCTATTGGTTAGGTGCTCCTCTGAAATATAATTTCTGTCTCGTCTAGACTCTTATTTTGTCTTGGGGAATAAAATGTAAATTCTCTCAGAGTTGCTACTACTGAATTCACTTCTTCCACAACAAACATTTTTAAAAATTTCTTCAGAAATCTACCCTCTTTTGTTACATTTTCCCTTCTATGTCCCCAAGATACATCCTCACTGTTGCAAATTAAGTCCCAGTCCCTACCAATAAGTAATACTCTCCACTGAAAGATGATTATTTCTCCACAAAATAGCTTAAGCTCCTTAATATCTGTTTTTGGTGGAATATAAATACATGCTAGCATAATACCTCTTTCTTGCTTATAGCCTCTTACTACCACAAATCTACAATTATCTCTTCCCTCATTCTATTATAATTTGTATAATTACTCTCCTTTTCTTTTGCCCTGATATTCTGCCGAATATCCATCCTGAAATCCTATTCTTGTCAAATTTATATGCTCACTTCTTTCCAAATGCGTCTCCTGCAGCATTGTTATTTGCACTCTGCTCTTATTACTATAATTCAATACTCTTATTTACTCTGTAACTATATGGTTATTTACATTCCAAAATAATGTGGATAGTGTAGTCATTATGATAAGTTATTGTTACTAGCTGTTATACACAAAAACTTTTTTTGAATGTGTAGTTCCAGATTTTGTGTTACATGCACACACTAATGTCTGGAAGGCTGATCCTTTATAGAGTTGCTTCTTTCATCTCTATTTGTACCTATGTCACATTTTGCAAGGCATTTTATTTTAATGAAAACTCTCAAAATAAACTAAACATATTTTCAGAAATTCTCCCTATAATTTCTTAACTTAGAAGAAACGTAAAAAACTATGTACATCTTCAAAAAAAATGAAGTTTAACCCTCATGACAGGAAAAATTGCCCCAAATAGACAGCTGAAAACACAGGTATTACCTAATCTAAAATTAAGGCTAACCATGCTAAAGGGCATGTTATAGCCTGTATTCCCACTTACACTGACTGGACTGCTGTCTGTTCTTTTCTTCTCTCTATTGCTCTCCCAGAAGTGAAAAATTGCTTGTATGCTTTCAGAAAACATTAACTTTTAGGGTTAAGAAATGGTGTTCTGGCTATCTTTAAATAAAACTAAACTCTAGACTGTTCTACTAAATGCACTGGTATATTAAGGCTGCTAGGGAAGTTGCTTTCTGTTATTCACATCCAATTTCAAGCTTTTTTTAGTTAACTGCTTACCCCTGTACTTTTAAATTTTGAATTGCCTTAAGCAAACTATGCTCAGAACTCTGAAGATTGTTTGCTCTTGTAGAGAACTCATTTCCATGTAAACCAAAAAAACAGAAAGTTCAACTGCCCTCAGTTGCTGACTTCTTAACCCACTGAATATTTGCTAAAGGAAAAAATAACACACACTAATATCATTGCATATTTTCTTATTTTTCAAGCCTGCCTACTTACAGAAAACACTTGTTCTCAGACTAAGCCAAGAGCATTAGTCCTGACATTCACCTCTGCAAAAATAAGAGAAAGCATCTCACCTGTACATATAGTATAATCAGTGTACTTGTATTATCCATCCCCCAACAACCCAATATTGTACAGCATATTAACTTAAACTTGCTTATGTCCAGTATTCCTTCACTTTTTACATTGTAATGCCCATATTTCTTAAAAGTAACAAAACAAAGTACTTACTTACATTAATATCTTCGTCACAAACAGTTACTAAAAAATAACTCACCCACACCTCCACATGTAAGATAACCCTGCCTACATACTACACAAATCTGCTTTACTACATAACATGCAATTTACATCATGAAATATTTTATACAAATGCTATTAACAAAAATTTTTACTTACAGTTACTTTTTTCTTTTAGTGTCCTTTTAAACATTAATGATATAAAGTGGCTATATACTTTACAGTCCAAGTTTAACAAAGATAACAAAAGTCCAATCTTTCTCAGCTACTTTTTCATGCAAAGCCATATTTCACAAATGCAATTGATACTTCATAATGTCACACTGATGCACTAATTTTAGTGCTGCTAATCTTTTTTCTGTTCATATCCATCTCCGAACACCAGAATCTGGTTCAAGTCCAAGGCACTCAGATCCTTCTAATCACTTCATGTATTTCTCTCTCTCTCTCTTTCTCTCTCAAGCATTTTTCTTAGCAACACTGGAAAAGGTTTCACTGGCAAAGTCTCTCTATGAACTTTACTGTCAGAAGAATGAGAAGCAGAGTCCCCTCTATTTGGTGGTTTACTTTTTGTTGGATTAACTTTTGTACTGCAACCCCCCCACCAGAATCTGGTTCAAGTCCAAGGCATTCAGATCCTTCTAGTCACTTTATGTATTTTTCTCTTTCTCTCTCAAGCATTTTCCTTAGCAACACTGAAAAAGGTTTCACTGGCAAAGTCTCTCTATGAACTTTATTGTCAGACAAATGAGAAGCAGAGTCCTTCTATTTGGTGGTTTACTTTTTGTTGGATAAACTTTTGTACTGCAACCCCCCCCCCCCCCCTTAGCCTGTTCTGCATCAAAATATGTCTTTGATCCGCCAGGAAAAATATTCTGAATACAACTTGCTGCAGCAGTTTGAAGCTTGCAACTGCCTCTAGACATTCCCTAACTGATGGGATAAATTTGCTTCTCTCCTGCCTGGTGTACAGTAAATAATTATTTTCCACAAACACTCCTCTGTCTCTACAGATTAATACTTTGCCTTTTTGCCACAGTTGTGTCAGGATCAACTATTTATACAAGTATGACTTCATCTTTACTAATAGAGGCCTTCATTCCCTTCCCATGACCAAGTTTACAGCATACACTCAATATGCTCTTTCAATTAACAAATCCTGCAGTGGAATACTAGACCAGTTGCTTATTTGTGCTTTCATAAATTTAAAACAGTCTGTTCCTGCCAGTTTCTCTGGTACAGCAGAAAATCTCAGGTTTTCACTGTGAGCTTCATCTTCTAACTCTATCATGTTTTGAAAACTGCTCTTCTTGAGAAGTCTTATTCTCAGCCAGCCTTTTCTACATTTCAACCTCTGATTTTTGCAGTTTTATCAGTTCATTTGAATAGCTAGTTAATGCTTCTTCTGTATTTCCCAGTCGTTTGTTATATGAGTTGACATACTACCTCAATGCTTCATTTATTTTAATTAGCTCTGTGTACATTTGATTTAGATCTCCTCTAAATTACTGGAAGCCATCTCATGTACTAAAGCTGGAGCTTGAGCTGCACTTTTTTCGTTTTTTGCTAAACAGGCTAAACAGGTACAGGACTCTTCCCATTCAATATTTTCTTTTTACCTTTTCTAGTTGACTTCCTTTCAGTCTCTCTCAACTTTTTTTTCTTTGTTGGTTTCCAGGCAGTGGACTTACTAGCCATGAAATGAATTTTACTCAAACTGGCAGAATTAGTAGCACTTATTTCTCAGTTTCTTTTTTCACAATGGGAGAGCTGAAATTAAGCTGCTGATCACAGCACAGCCACCTTGGAAGACAGCAGTGTGCATATTATTTTTGTCTTCACTTTTACAATCACAGTGATCTGCAGTTGATTTAAAAAAAAAAGTTATGTGCTCATCATAACTTTCTATCTGTGTTTAGATCCAGCTCAGCAGCTTTTTACCAGCTCCTGGAACACAAATTCTCGAGTTCCTCCCTTACCCATAATGCCCTGGTCCCTCAACATTTCTCAGATCTTCTTTGCTGCTCCATAAGGTTGTACGGCTCAGTAAAATAAGAAACAGCAGCATCTGGATCTCAAAGGAACTTATGTTCCTACAGCATCTGTGAATCTTTCCAAAACTCAATAAGAAGGGGGGTTTAACGGACAAAGTTGAGGAATAATGAAAATGTCATTTTCATTCATTCCTCAACTGTTAGGACAGATTCCCTAGCTACCTATATCCCGGGAGGACTCTAAAGAAGGATATTCCTGAGCACTGCTGAGCCAAAGGCTGCTCTTCCCCTACAGACCAGATCCAATTTGTAACAAGCAATAGATTAGCCCAAGTAATGGCTGTGCAAATATCATCCAATGAAGATCTAGATAAAAAAAGCTGAAAAAGTTGCCATAGACCTGGATGAATGAGCTTTTGGTGGTTTTGTTAAACACAAACCCAATTTTTCATAAACAAAATTAATGCTATCAGTTAACCATTTAGCCAAAGTCACTTTAGAGACTGATTCGCCAATTTCTATTCTGAAAAGGAAGCAAATAACTGTTTTGATTTTTTCAGATCATTAGTTCTGTGTAGGTTAAACCATCATTATCTGTGTACGTTCAAAAGGTGCAACATACTCTCCTTTATTTGAGAAATTTGGAAAGAAAACCAGAAAGCGATAGCCTGATTAATATTGGCTTCTGACACTCCCTTAGTAAGAAAAGAGGGAATGGTTCACAAAGACACCCTATCCTTATGAAAAATCAAATAAAAGGGCTTAAAAGACAGGGTCTGTAGTGCTGAAACTCTCCTAGCTGACGTAATGGCCACTAAAAATACAGTTTTCCAAGGTAAAAATTTTAATTTACACCTAGCTGATGGTTGAAAAGGAGATTGTGTCAAGGATTGTAAAACAACACTTAAATCCCAGGGAGAACCAGGGTCTTTTAAAGGGGCCCTAAGAAGAGAAGTCCCCCTTAGAAAGGCTTTACAAAGTTTGGAGGAAGCTGAAGAATAGCATTTACTCCTATATGAAAATAGGAAATGGCAGCTAATTACACTTTGACAGTAGAAGAAAATTGAAAATTGCAGCAGAAATTCAAGAACTTTACGAACCGGTGCTGTAAAGGGGTCTGTGTCTTTTTGTTGGAAACTTTATGGGAAAATAACAAAGTGGCAGAAGGGGAGGAGAGCCTGGGCTGTCTTGGAATCAACATAAGTGTAGAAACCATGCAGTCAACTTTAGGCCAGGAATGTCCGGATGTGTCATGTCTGCTGGATGAGACAGAAGGTCTGGAACTGGATAGACACTCCATGGCGACTGAAGTAGATGAGGCCAGTAAGGGGTAATGAGGATAACTGCGCTCTTCAATTGAGAGGCTTTCTGAAGAAATTTGGGGATCAGAGGTAGTGGGGGGTACACAAAGAAGACCGTGAAGTACAGTCTCCCTTGGTGACGCCCCCAGCAGAGGAATCAAAGCAAAGAACCTGCTCCACTTGTTGTTGAGGGGAGATGCAAAGAAATCACAGCATGGCTGTCCCCATCGGCAGAAAATCCTTTCCGTAACCTTCATATTGATCATTCATGAGGCATTAGAATGAACCTGCCTAACTTGTCTGCAATTACATTTGATTTCCCCAGAATGTGCATTGCTATCATAAATTGGCTGGGTGAGAACACCCACTATCACACTCTCATAGCTTCTTGACACAGGGGATAAGATTTGGTTCCCCCTTATTTATTGATGCAATGGACCACTAACATATTCTCTCTCTGGATCGCAACAGCTCCAGGGGAGAGAATGTCTTGGAAGGCCTCCAACACTAACAGGACAGTCATTTCCATAGGTTCATAGGTTCGCACTAGGCTATCTGCCCTAGGGCATTTATAAGCCTAGCCAGAGTGTGTGTGGCTTCTGCCACCCCTTGGAATGATAATACTGTGCCCATTTAGGGTTTAGTTTACTGAGCCTCTGTCTAGAAGTGACACAGAGATGACCCCCGGGGTAAACCTACGATCTCCCATTCACTCATCAAGATTTCTCTTGAAGAGAGTCAGTGAGGGGCTATGCCTAACATGGACTGGGATTCTGTTCCAGAGTGTAGGGAGCCTCTGGGTTATGAATCTGTCCCTCCAGCATGTCCTATTTATAACACTGACGTGCATGTTAGCCTCTTTGGGGGACCATGTGGCTTGCACTGTCTTTCCCAAGAACTGCCCTCCCCCACCTGATCTGGGAAGCATCCATGGTCACTATGTCCTTGGGCAGAGGGAGAACAAACGGACAACCTTCTTTTACCTGATGTGAAAGAATGGCCCACATAAGGCAATTTTTGCAATCCTCTGTTATCTTGATCTGAGTTGATAAAGGTTGATGGAGAATGGATCATTGAGTCACTACTGTCCACTGAAGGATACTCATGGGATACCTTGAAAACAGTACCGGAATGACTGCTGCACACACAGACCCCAGGGCTTGCAAGATCTATCAAGCTGAAAGAGAAAAGTTTTCAATGATCTTTCTGACTTGGAATCAAATTGTTTCAACCCTTGTGACAGGGAAAGAGGCTGTTATAGAAACTGTATTGAGCAAAGCTCAAAATGAATACCTGAGTTGGTTCCAGCTGAGATTTCTTGTGCTTGATGGTAATTCCCAGGTGACAGCATGAGTATATGGTCTCAAGCTTTGATTAGATGATGCCTGGTCAGAATGGTTATGAGCCAGTAGTCTACGTATGGGAACACCCAGTATCCTTGTAGGCTCAAGTGAGCTGTTACTACTGCCATGAACTTGGTAAATACCCTGGTGATTGTAGTGAGACTGAAGGCAGAGCTCTGAACTGGTAAAGACTGACACCCTGCCAGAAGCGCAGATATCTTCTGGATCGTCTGTTTATTTTGATATGATAGCACGGGCCTAGGTCTATTTCAGCAGACTAAAATCCCACTTACCCAACTTTTAAAAGACAAACAAAAAACCCGAAATTCCAGAAGACTGATTGCTTGGTACACTGACAGAGCACTATGGGAAATTACATTCCTGCTTTCACCTAGCGAAGGCCTTTTGCCTTGGGGCCAAATAAAGAACTTCCATCAAAGGGAGCACTAATGAAGGAAAATTTTAAGGGTTCGCAGAATCACAAAAGAGCATCGAAGCATGTCTCCTTATGGAAATGCCTGAACCTGCTACTCTTGAGGTACCCCCTCAGCTGCATGGAAGACGAGCCTTATGGACGAATTTGAAATGGAATGGAGGGTAAACAACTGCGAGGCAATGGTACTCTCTGCCTCAGCAGATAATAGTCCCAGAGATGGATTTGGTGAGTTCCTTAATCAAATCCCTCTGGAGTCTAATGAAGTGCTCCAAATAATTTGGCGACCAAAGAGCAAAGGTCAGTGAAGCATACACACACTTCCGAAATCTGTTCAGTGCCCTAGACTCCCTGTTATGAGAGTGGAGAGAGGAGCACGACATCAACAGGTTCTCCTTTGCTCCAAAACTCTGTCTTTTGGGGGGGGCCAGGATCCTATCTGGTCTCCTGGAAATAGGTTCCTTCCATGCCCATCAAGAGATCAAATCAATGAGCTCATCGGTGAGTGGAGTCACCCAGATGGTAGATGTGCCAACTCCAAAAGCCTTCAGGAATATCAACTCCTCCTGGGAAGGGTTGACAAGAGACCAATCACCCTTTTTACCTTTACAAGTTCTAGAATGTCTCCAAATGAGACTTCATTGGGTGGTGATATAGTGAACCCTCCTCCCCCCTTCAAAGTCAGTATTCTTTTTGACCGATGCTTGTGGAGAGTCTAACTGCCTCTTTTTGCACTTTTTCTTTCCACGAACATCTTCAGTGGGGTGCTCCGGAGAACTATCTGAAGAAATTAATATACCGTGTTGGGTATCCTGGGTAGCTTGCCTGGGTGGCACAGGTGGTTGAGGCTCTAGACACAGAGACGAATGGAGTTGGAAGTTGGAACTGACTGGGGGGAGAAGTTTGGATTCTGGGAACAGGAAAGCTCTCACCACTACCTCGAATGCAGAGTGCCTCAAGAGAGTAGGATGCCAACAGTTCCGGGAAAACATGTTTCCAAATCGTAGGCAAACCACTTGAGGAGGGAATTGTAGCTGATCTAATGCTGAACCTCCAAGGAGCAGAGATGGCTCTGACAATTTTGATGTTGGCTCCAACACCCAGGATACAGTGGTGATGCTATGACTCTGACAGTCATCCTGCTCAGAAGTGCTCGGCACAGTTCCACTCAGGGATGTCACTGGAGTTGAAGATACCACGATTTTCGGATCTGATGCAGATGACTCCAGAACCTTTGGCTCTGACTGCTCCAAAACCAATGGTCAGACTGGAGAAAGAGCAAGAATTGGTGGGTTAGTACTAACAAAGGTCTGCGGACCAGATGGGGTTGGAGCTAGAAGGACCCCATTTGAATCTGCATCGAGAAGAACTTCCTCATCATCCTGTCCACATCAGCTTCGATCAGACTTCTGCAGGAATGAGTAAAAGACGCTGTTGATAGTGCTCTTGAATGATGGCACCTAGGAGACATAACCAAGAAAGGAGAAGGTAGTCCAGCTGAAACCAGATCCAATGCCAATGGTGGAGATCGGATTCGAGGAGACTTATCAGATTTTGCCTTCTGATCCGAAGAGGTCGGATCCAAAGGTTTCATAACTTTGTGAGGAGGTCCTAAACCTGGAGTCGAAGGACAGGTCAGTTCTGGGGAATGCTTCTGTGCATTCTTTTTATTGGATTTCTTGGAGGGTTTGAGCCCTAGATGATGCTGATGACTTGGAAAGAAGCAAACCTGTTAAGATCAGTTTATTTTTTCAGTCTATCAAAGCCCTTGGATTAAAGGCTTTTCATATGTCACAATTTGAGTCTAAAAGCACAGGGCCTAGACAATAAATGCATTTAGAGTGCACGTCAGACAGGGGTATCTTACGGCTGCAGACCGTACATTTTTTGAAACCAAAAGGTTTCTGTTCAGACATTGTAAAGTACAAAATCCAATAGCATCAAAAATGCAAATAGAAAGGGAGAGTTTTTTTTTTCTTTTAAACAAAGAGAAAAGAGAAAGAGGCTGCCAATGATGGTAAACTGAGAAGTACTATATTAGTACAAGGAAAGGGGCACCAGCAGTGGTAACAAGATCTACAATCAAAAGTGTAATAAGAAATAGGGAGGAAAGCTATAAAAAAATAGGACTAATATAAGACAGGGATAAATCTAAGAGAAAAATTTGAAGAAATGTTTATACTCACAAAAAATAAGCTAGCCAACCTGAGAGTCTGCAGTGACCATGTCTGTACGCTAAGGTGGCAAATGAGATTTGAGGAATGTTAGGTTATCGGCGCATTATGAGTAAGGGAGGAGCTAGAGAGTTTCAGTGTTCCACGAGCTGATAAAAGCATCCAAGTTGGATCCAAACCCAACAGTTGATAAATGAATGAAAATGATATCAGATCTTTTATTTCAGATTTTACAGCAAAAATGCTGACAGACATTTTTTTAAACAAAACACTCTCAAATTGAAAACAAACTTAGCATGAGAAACAGCAAACCTTGCTTCCCATGAAGCACATTTTGTGAAAAATCTTCTGGCAACCCATTCAACAACAGCTAGAATTGATAATCAAATAGCATACATCAAATCACTAGTTAGCAGATATGAGAAGAATGTAGGAATTCAAAAGCCAAATGTGTTACGCATCTGTTAACAGCCTAGGACAGCCCACTGGACACAAGTCTCTCTTTTCATGAACAGCCACTGAGTACCATCTGATGAAGTAACTTGGTTAGAGAGATAAAGAAGACAGATGAGGAAATCAAAGTAGCTTTTTAATAACCCGTGGCTTTACTCATCCATACCAAGTGACAGACAAGTTGCTGTAACACAAATTTCATACTTATGTGCCTGCAAAAATTAAGTTAAATTAAAAATGCATTTGCATAATGCACATGCGCATAATGTGCATATTTCATTTATTTATTTACTTGACATTTGTTTAATGAGGCTGCCCGACTGGATTAGTAGGCCTGGGGAGAAAAGCTCAAAAGTACAATAATAAGACAATTACAAAAAAAGTGTATATTCTGCTTGACAGCATAACACTGATCTACTATGGTTGAGTGGTAAGCAAACTTAATGGCAACCTTATTAACTTTAAGTTTATAAGAGCAATATTTAAAATCTGTCCCTATTATCTGATTCTGTTAAGCATACCTCTCAGCTGTATAGATTTTTGCAGAATGTCCAGATTTTTGCCTCATATTTTTGGTCTTTTTCTCAAAATTGTTGTTTTCTGGTAAATCACTGGCAGATCATTGAGGTTGAAGTCAGAAAATAATGACAGTTGAGTTTCATACTTCATACCCTTCCAAAAATTCATGCTAATGCACAACCTGCATTTCTATCAACTTTCTAAGCTTGTGAGAGCAGTACTTAAAAGTGTCCCTATTTTGTGCCTTTGTACCCCCACTATTTTTGGCGTTGTCCCGATTTCTTGATCTAAGAGGGTGAGAGGTATGTGTCCAGTGGTATGGTCCAGACTTGCCCAGACCTCATTGCTGCTGCTGCCAGGGATCACTCTAACTCTTCACTCTCTCCCCGTGACACACACACACATCGCTCTCACTCTTTTCCGATCTCTCACACAGTCATTAGTCACTCCCTCATTCATACCTGCATTCACTCACACATCAATCTTACTCTTCCAATCACACACACAGACACACACACACTTGCATTCACTCACACATCGCTCTCACTGTCTGTCACACCCACATGCCACACACCCACTTACGTATGCATTCATACATCCCTCTCACTCTTCCGATCTCACACATACACACACACAGTCACTTCTTCATTCATACCTGCATTCAATCACACATTGCTCTCACTCTCCCAATCTCATACACACAGCCACTTCCTCATTCATACCTGCATTCACACACACACACACACACACACACACACACACACACACACACACACACACAGCCACTTCCTCATGCATACCTGCATTCACTCACACATCGCTCTCACTCTCCCGATCTCGCTCACACACACACACAGCCACTTCTTCATTCATTCCTGCATTCTTTCACACATTGCTCTCACTCTACCGATCTCATACACACACACAGCCACTTCTTCATTCATTCCTGCATTCATTCACACATTGCTCTCACTTTCCCGATCTCACACACACACACACACACACACACACACACACACACACACACACACACACACTTCTTCATTCATTCCTGCATTCACTCACACACTGCTCTCACTCTCCCGATCTCTCACACACAGACTCTTTTGCTTTCATGCAGACATTCACTCACACGTGCAGACAGACACACACACTCATACAGGCATTCACTTACCTGACAGCCCGGTTCCAAGTGCTCCACAGCCTGGTGGCTGGGGACCGCTACTATACTTGATGCCAGTTCGGCTAAAAAGCTACAGTGTAGGTCTAGACTTAGTTTGCTGCGAACTAATAAGCTTAGCTGCAAAATAAACCTCAAACTGTTTGCGGTTTATTTTGCAGCTAAGCTTATTAGTTCACGGTGCCCCTGTGAGGAAGCCACGGTGCACATTTTGGGAACCCCGAAAATAATAAATATAATAATAATAATAATAATAAATAAAATAATAAATATAATGTCAACATAACAAAGAAACCAAGGATCATATTATGATGTTCCAGTTCACTATAATCAGTTTCTTTTATAAAATAACTCCTCTAGTTCATACGTAGTTATGCTTGCAGGCCAGAGGACAAATGAGGAGCCTAGCCCAAATTTCTAGACAACCCAAAACACTATCTGATTAAGTGACTTTCTTAAAGTCATCCAGTAAAGTAAATGAGGGCTGAGGGAATCAAATCCTTCACCACAGGAACTATAACTCACAACCTTAATCCACTGCTCCAAGTGCCAGACTAATGTAAAAAGATAAAAGGGTTTAAACCCCACACCATTCCCACAAGAAACAGCAGCATTAACCCACTACACTAATTTGTAAGTTACAAGTGGAATACTGGGATGCAGGAAACGCATTTTATCTTGCTCAAAGTCAGACAGTAGGCAAACAGAGTTAAAAGGGTTAAAACCTTGTACTTCTGACTACAGGACACAAGCACATAACATCACACAGTATTTTAAAATGACCATTACTCGTGACTCATTGCTCAGTAACTTTTAACCTTTAATGATTTATCAGAAAATGAACTGTGTGAATGTGCGGCAGTTAGTGCTGAAAATTAAGGTTTGAAGATCTTTATGAGCTCCTTCCTGTAATTAGAGATGATGCACAGTTCTTCCTGTAATTAGAGATGATGAACAGTTTGATTCTTTCTACCTCCATTTGCCTGTTCTGCATCTCTGAGCAAATCAATTAATCAGTAGGCTCTTCTACATAAATTAACTAGGGCATTTCTTCTAGCTACAGAAAATAAACAAAAAAATAACTAGGGCATTTTACACAAATCACACACACACACACACACACACACACACACACACACACACACAAAATACCTGGGACACTGTGCTTGCTGCTGCAAACTCCCCTCCATGCAGTAGCAGGAATTCAAAGCTTCTCAATAGTGCAGCAAACAGAACAGTACCAAGCAATGAAATTCCTCCATTCAGTGGCAGCAAGCACCAATTCAAAGCAGCCATTCTCCCGCATTTGGTACTTCCTGTACTATGCAGAAGAATGGCTGATAGTACCACCTGTACTATGCGGTGGCTGTGGAAGTGGAACCTGGAACCAGTGCATGCTGGAAAAAGAGGAGCAAAAGAGTATTCTAGCTAGAAATGTGCTGGAAAATACAGAGATGGTTGTGCTGTAGTGTAATGGTTTTGCTGGCTAGCAGGTTCCCCTGATGCTGTGGGCTCTATACGACCACCCATTTCAACCCTATTATAATCAGTCTTTGAAAGGGCCTAAAGAACACATGGCCTTTTGTGAACTGTATTCAGATTTGTACAATTACAATCAGACTACCATTACTATTTTATAATGCAGTAACTTATAACGAAAGTCTTTGTAAGCAAGAAGGTGACACTTTGAAGTCCTCAAACGTCATGAAAATGCAATATTTTAACTCTCTGTCTAAAGTTAAATGAATATGCATTCCACCAAAGAAAATTTCAAATCTGGTAGGGTACTCACCTTCTCGTATGGCTGTACATGGTGCTCCCTCTTCATGCTCCAGTCTTATTTCTTTTAGAGCTACCAAGTTATCTGTCAGCTTACTCCTTCCCTTATAAACTGTTGCATATGTACCCTTAAAGTGGAGAGAGAAATACTTAAAATAAGAATTCCATTACAAGTGAAATCAAATTATGGTATGGCATTTTAGAAATATGACTATTTAAAAAATGCTACAGTGCATTGTGTAAATAATGTCCTGTGGTCTTCTGAACGTTAAAACACTTGTCAGCAGCCCTGATGTAAACAGAAGCAAAAGATCCAAAGATTTCTGTCAACCCTAAGCAACATTAAATGGTTGTGGTTGCCTGTTCATAAGCATGGGCAGTCTTCACTAAAGAATAACCACAAAATATATGCAAAGTATATGGAATAGGTCATAGGAAGTAATAAATGTGTTAACATGCTTAGCATAATGCTAGCTCTGGAAGAGAAAATGCATATTTGGGAACTCTTGGGTGTAAGACTACACGCACTAGGACCACTCAGTAAAACAAACTTCCCAGGCTGTTCAGTATCCTCCCACTATACCACAAAGCAGCACAGTATTTATCTCCAGAATAGAGGATAGCTGTGTGAAGCTAAACAAATACTGATGCAACCTTCTTCAATGAGAAGGGAGAATGTGAGTGGGTTTGTGTTAAGGATGGAATACTTTTCCAGGGTTACTGTTACATAAAATACATAACTTTAACCAAGAGGAGGCCATTTAGGTAACTTACAATACAGACTCCATGGTCTGTGGCATTCCGCGGTGGTGCAGCGTTAGTGTTGTTGCCTCACAGCAAGAGGTTCTCCCTTTCAATTCTCGGCTTGGGTTGGGAGTGCCTTCTGTGTGGAGTCCGCATGCCCTCCCCGTGGTTGAGTGGGCATTCGAAAGACATGCGATGAATGGGCGTGCCTTCGTTGAAGGTTGGGCGTCTGGCTGGCAACTCGACACCATAAAAACCCACTGCCAATCATTAGGGGACCAGAGTTCCGCTGTGGCGACCCCTAACCGGGAAAAGCCGAAAGACAAACAACAGTACAGACTCCATGGTAGTACAACTACGTCACCTTCCTTGTAGGAACATCCCTTGACAATGGCATCTCCAAAAAGTGACCACCTGGATAACAGATCCAGCTTGTAATGCTTTGCAAAGCACTGAGGCTGTACCACAAAAGCTGCTGCAAACTTAGCAATTGCTGCACAACTGGGAAAAAACTACTAAAGTAATTAAAGTTCTAGCAGAGTGTGTGCTTTAAACAGTACTGGTACGGGTGTACTACCCTTAAAGTGTCAGAATTTATTACTTGACAAGTCTGACTTTGGAACTTTGAGTCCTAGTTTCACATCAGAAAGGGAAGCAGAGTTGTGAGCCTTTATTACAGATGTGGCTCTGTCAGCATTTCAGCTGGTGTATATCCATGCCATGAAGTAAGCAGTCCAGGGAGTATGTATAGGATACAAAGAAGACAGTTGGATATATTGGTAAAGATTTTTTTTTTAGTGGCAACCTTAAGCATAAAAAATGGATTAGTTCAGAAAGACCACCTGTATGAGAAACTAAACCACAGACTTTACAGAGACAGCTTGAAATTCTGAAATTCTCCCATCTGATTTGAATGTCACTAGGAAAAGGGTCTTTCAAGTAAGAATCTTCAAATATACAGAATGGGAAAGCTCAAAGGGATCTTTTTCCAGAAAAAAAGTACAATTTTCAGGAAAGTACTGGAGCTCTTAGCAATAGTCTCAACAAGAAGGTAACTAAGAAAAGTTTTGCAATAACTTTTGAAGAGGCTAAGTAATTACAGTGAAGTTCTTCATGGAAAGTGGAAACAGTTATTCAAGAAAAGTCCATTTGCTGCTAATGCTGGTGTGAAAAATATGGACAAGGTAGTCCAGAACTGGTGGAAAAGGGGGACAAGAACAGATCTAAACCATTCAGACTGGTCCCAAAGATAAAATAAGATGTTCATTTGTTCTTAAAGTTTTTCTTGTGTTGGGTGTTGAGAAGATGACAACATCTCAACTACCTGCACAAAGAATTATAGACTGCTGGCTACTATAATTAGGGGAGAAGCCAAACTGCATGCAAAAGGAGAAGTCATCTGGATAAGGTTTGACCAATATATGGGTCAGCAAAGTCTATCTGCTGGGAACAGTATGGGGCTACCAGGATTACATTTAATTTAAGAATCACCGTCTGAATGAATTTTCAGATGTAATTGGGGGGGGGGGGGGGTAGAAGAGAAAAAGTGGCCATTTGTGAGCTACATTCTCCCCCACAGGTATCCCAGTGCAGGAATGAGGAAAGATCTATGAAACTGAGAAGCTGACTGACCACTGATAGCCCATTTGCAAGACAGATGGAAGCACCTGCTCAGGTTGTCTTCCAGCAAGCATGAAACTCCCAGGATGTGAATAGTACCTAAAAAACAGTTGGTGGTCAGACATGTTCCTAAACTCTCACAGATTCCCAATATTAGGAGCATAAGACTATTCCTCCCTTTTTTTTTTGATGTACTCCACAACAGCCATGTTGTCTGACTATATGTTAATAACTCCCTGGAGAAGAGTCTTATAAGAAAAAAGAATTGTTTTCATGCCCAGTATTCTGAAGTACAAAAATATTTCCAAAGACATCCAGATATCCGGAGCCATCAACCAAATGAAATGCACTTGGCAGCCCAGGGTGGGGGATGTCCACTGTCACTGGTGCCAGTTATGCGGTTAAGTGAAATGGTTCACCAAGGTTGGAGATGTCCAGCTCTGCCTGCATATTAAGTGGCACCTGTACATCTGAGAGATATGGATTTGATAAATCTAAGTGTCCACTATCTTGAAACCATTGGACCAAAACAAGCTCACGGGAGAACTCACAATGTGGCAACTTTCCCTGATAAACACAGGAATAGCCACAACCATGAGACCCACTGCCTTAGTACAGATGTGTCGAGGTTTTTGTTAGTAAAACAAGGGACGACACTTTGGCCTGAAAAGACTATTCTCTCTGTGGGGTCTTTCTTTACATGAGTTGATATCTAGACTGCATGCTATAAAAGGAAGAAGTTGAGCAGGTTGCAACTGTGACCTCTTTATATTCAATGTTATCATCTCAGATTTGAACAACATGATTAAAGGCTCCTTCACGGATATCAGACTTTGAAGAGATGGGCCAGCTGACAGTACAGTCATCCAAGCACATCTTAGCTCCCTGCAGTCTCAAGTGGGCTGCGACCACAGACAAGCATTTACTGAACACCCAGAGGGCGGAGGTGAGACCAAACAGAAGACTCCAGAATTAGTATTAAAAAAGCCTCTCTGTGAACTTTGTGTTGAGATGCAACAACTACAGGTCTGCAGAGCACGTCCAGTCTCCTTCTGCTAAACAAAAAAGAATCAAGTGTACCGTGACCATACGAAAGTTTCCTTTGAGGATAAATCCACTTAGGCTGCTCAGATTAAATATCGGCCTAAGGTATTTTTTCTGACATCAAAACAAATCTGGAGTAATATCAGAGCCATTCCAGTCAGAAAGGACCTCTTCATGGTCTCTCTTGAGTAAGAGATTCAAGATCTCCTTCTCTGATGCTTGTTTCTGACAGGGTGGAATGTCTTTCATTGGAGGAGAAGCTGCAAAAAAAAAAAAAAAAAAAAAAAGAGACATCATAACCCCTGGGTATAACTCTTCCTACTTATCTTTCCTCAATAATGAAATTTCAAGATAACAGCTAGAGAGACAGATGACTTCCAATTACCTCTGTATGTCAGCAGTCAGGCAAGACCTCAGGGTCAAAAACAGGGAGCCTGTTATTTTATGAAAACTGCTTGGGTAGTTAAGAGTTCTTTCCAAACTGCTGAGTTTCTGTGGCTGTTGCCATGCTTGGTGAGTGCCCCTTTTGGAAAAGGTGCATTAAAGAGAATGAAACATGGACTTCAATATCCACAAGAGTCTTGCTTTCTTACTCTGCACTCTCCAAACATCTTTCACTTTGGGCCCAAATAACATAAGCCCTTCAAACAGGGAACTGATGAAAGTTGCTTTAATTTCTTGGAAAAAGTTGGTCAGAGCCATAAGTTTTACAGCATGCTTATGCAAGATTTCAACAGCATTGTAAGAGATGAGCATCATAAGCTTCACCACGGTAGAAAAAAAGAAGTTATGTTCTTACCATAACATTCCATATCAGTTGTTCATCTCGCCTTTGTTCTTACACGTGGGTTCGGAGCCGATCCATCGGCTCCGAGTCGGCCACTTTCCAGGCTCTAGATCTCTGAGAAGCTCAACAGACCGTCTCTATCCCATGACGCTCTGCTGCCAAACCCCAGATCTAGTTTGCTGAACCCAGCAAGAAACACAACTAAGCAACCCAATATAACAAAGTAACTATTTACAATTAGTTAAAAAATAACCTGGCTGAAAAGAGGATACTAGTAAGATCAACCAGACCACCAACCATACCCGTTCTTCCAGAACATGGAGGAGGAAGGTGGGAGGGAGTGTAAGAACAAAGGCGAGATGAACAACTCAAATGGAACGTTATGGTAAGAACATAAGCTGGTTTAAGCACTTGGGCTTCAGGCCAGTTATTTTACATTAAGAAGGTTCGTGGTCTGCACTCTTGTGGGAGGAGAGGCTGGACTCTGTCCTTCTGAGCTGGGAATTTATAGTGCCTGCATATTTGAACTGTTTCTTACTGAAATTGGTACACCTTGTTTGCTGTAGCATAGACTAGACCCAGGCCTGCTGAATCTAGCTTTGTATGTTTGTTGTTTGTTTGCCTGTTATTTCCCTGAAATGCTAATTCCACCTAAAACGCGGCTTTTCAGCACTTCTGTGGATCCCTAGTGATATCTGCATTGCTTACTGTACTTATGTCCTTGTTTCACTTGAAAGAAAGTTACTGTTTGTCATTTTTGCATTTAAGTTACTTGTAACACATTGCATTTAAGTTACCTGGCACTTGCTCACTAAAGCAATTATATAAGTCAGCACTAAAAAATTAAAAGCACTACACCCTCACAAACTCCCCTTGAGTACCTTGTTCCTCATTGGCCCTTTTTTTCAACTATAAAGGAATTCGCAATACTATTCTAGCATGTCCAAAGGTCAGTTGTCAATCTCCTCTCTGGTCCAGCTGGTGAATCTGGGAATCTTGAGGCAATGTTACAACTGCCTCATGTACACAGACAACCCGCTCCTCCTCCCAACAAATTCCAACACATGTGAGAGATGCAACCATATAGCCAAACTGGAGGCTAAGCTCTCTCAACTCAGTACTGGCGGAACCAGTCAGGAGGAGGAGGAAACCACACTCACTATAATTCCAGTCTCACATAGACCTACCATGACAGCAAACCAAACACATAAACACACAAAAACATACTCGGAGGCTCTAAATAAAAATCTGCCTAAGCAGCAGAGACCTCCAAAGCAGACACCCAAGCAACCGCTACCCCAAAACAAAACACGTGCAACACATAGCTCACAAAGCCAGTGTGCTGAACAGTCACAGCCCTTAAGGCTAAACAACACACCTGATACACATGTAATAGGTAACTCTATCGTCAGGCACACTGACGTCCCACTCACCAGGCTGAACAAGGAGAAGGTCACGGTGAGCTGCCTGTCGGGCACTAGGATCCGCCACATAACACAAGCACTCAGGTCACTCCAAGGCAAGTACAAATATGACTCCGTCATTGTCCATGCTGGTGTGAATGACCTGAGACGTACCTCCCTGGACTACATGAAAAGAGACATAGAGGAGCTCTCTGAGCATGTAGCCCAGGCCGGTATGACCATGACCTTGAGTAGCATCTTACCCTCACCAAGAATGATGCCATAATATGAAAACAAGATGATCAATTTCAACAATTGGCTTAAGTATTGGTGTCATTCAAAGGGGATCCAATGCCTGTCAGCCTGGGATGACATGCTCGACAAGCCACAGTGCTTCACTAGGGACGACTTGCATATGCCACCCCTGGGCTTTCGGATATTGGCAAAGGCTCTTGCTACCCCCACAGTGCCTTTTTTAGGGAAGGCTCAAAAGACAAACCCACCTCCAAAGGTATCACAAGGGATAAAAAACTAAGAGTAATGCTACTCAACGCCAGAAGTCTAAACCTCAAGATGCACGCACTCGAAGCACTCAAAACTCTCCTTATCATGGAGAACATCGATATCTGTACAATAACAGAAACCTGGTTCAAGGCTCCCGAGAGCACCCCAGCACTACCAGGTTTATACCTCATACCATGCTTTTCGGCCCCAAAACTTGGACCGAACCACAAAAGGAGGGGGAGTATCAATATTCGTCAAAGATACCCACACCTCCAGGTTGGTGGCACAGCACAAAGCATCAGAGACTATCCATGTGCAACTAACAGTGGGTAAAACTGCCTTCCAGTTTACAGCCTGCTACAGACCACCCTCCCAAACCCAGGAACCCCACTCGGCCTTCCTGAGAACACTGGAAAATATGAAGGTCTCTCCAAACACCATTATATTGGGTGACTTCAACTACCCAAACATAGACTGGGAGCATTACTCTAGCTCCAACACCCTAGCCCAAAGGTTCCTAGAATTTATAAACTCAAATGCTATGGAACAACTTGTTACCACTCCCAAAAGAGGGGAAACATACTGGACCTGATCATCACCAACATGGGGACTCTATGCTCCAGACCAGAAGTGTATCCCTCACTGGTAAGATCAGACCATAAACCAATCTCACTGGATATTCACATCCCGAACCCACCCCCTGCCCAGAAAACCACAGTGAAAAACTTCTCTAAAGCAAATTTCACACTCCTCAAAACCGAGGTGGAATCCTTCAAAGCCCCCCGGCCTGTGGAAAATACGGCCCAGACCGCAGAATCCTTTATAAATGCATTCTATGAACACCTTCAGGAATGCATGGATCATGCAATCCCAAATAAAACCATGACCCAATCCTCCAAAGGCAGACGTCCTGTCTGGTGGACCCCAGCTATAAACAAACTATACAATAGAAGGAGGAAGCTATTACATGATAGAGCAAAATCCCAAAAAGGGATGGCATCTCTGATCAGTATTAGCAAAAAACTACTGGCACTCATAAAATCATCTAAGGCCAGCTTCGAGAGAAAAATTGCACAGGACACTAAGGATAATCACAAGGCTTTCTTTAGTTATGTTAGGAACCTGGGTGGGAATTCCCAGATATGCTCAGAAATAGTCCAAAATGACAAAAAATACACCGAACCCACAGACATTGCCAACATCCTAGCTGACAGGTTCAGCACAAACCCCCCCCCACCAAAAGGGCAAATATCTATCCCAGCAGAGTGCTGCCCCGCTGACATCTCAGAAGGTCAAGTAAGAGCCGCCCTCTCCAAAGCAAAAAACACAGCATCAATGGGACCAGACGGTGTCCTGGGCTTCGTCCTACATGAACTCCAAGAAGAGCTAAACCCAAACATAAAACTACTTTTCAATCTCAGCCTTACTACAGGATATGTACCCAAAGAGTGGCGTACAGCAACAGTGGTCCCGCTCCACAAAGTTGGTGCCTCAACGGATCCTGGAAACTATCGCCCCATAAGCCTGACTAGCTTGGTCTGCAAAGCTATAGAAAGGATCATCATGGACCTCATAAATAAAGATATTGGGTACCTACAGACACTGGATCCTACCCAGTTCGGCTTTGTTAAGGGCAGATCCTGCCTCTTAAACCTGGTCGATTTCTTTGTAACAGTCACCAAGGCCATTGACGAGGAGAAAGTGGTCCACACAGCCTACCTGGACCTCGCAAAAGCCTTCGATACAATACCCCACTCGGGCATTATAGATAAGCTCGCCAGCTTAAATATAAACCCCTATGGGTTGCAAACTGGCTCAAGGACATAACCCACATGGTTAGAATTGCTGGAGCCATGTCAGACTCCAAACCAGTTACAAGTGGCGTCCCACAAGGCTCAGTCCTGGGACCTCTCTTGTTCGGCATATATTTCTCGGAGGTACAGGCCAGCACGGAAGGACTGTGGCTGACCAAGTTCGCAGAACTGCAAACTGGGCGCCATAATCGCCTCTCTAGCTGACACAAGCATCCTCCAAAAGGGCCTCATAGAAACAGACAACTGGTGCCAGAGCCATGGCCTCAAGCTAAACGCCAAAAAGTGTATAGTCATCCCCTTTGGCAAAAACAAAGTGCCCACAAATTACCACATAGGTGGTAATCCATTAAGTACAGAAGAAGTAATTAGGGACCTGGGGGCCCAAGTTGATAGCAATCTCTCATTTGACAACCACGTGGCCGAAGTGGTTAGAAAAACATTTTATATAGCCCACCTAATCATGAAGGGATTCACATCTAGATCAAGGGAGGTCATCGTGCCTCTTTACTCATCCCTCATCAGGCCCATAATTGAGTACAATGCCCCTTTTGAGATGTACCTTACCAGACACCTGCAGCAACTGGAAAGACCCCAAAAGTACCTCACCAAGAGGATCAAAGGGCTCAAACAGATGCCATATGCTGCCCGGTTAAAGAAACTCCAGCTCTACTCAGTGGCATACTGCCTGCTCAGAGGCGATCTGTGCCTGACATATAAAGCCATGTCCAACCCAGAATTAATGGACATGCTGCACCTCAGAAAATCCAAATCCCATCGAGCTACGCGCTCGAGAGACTTGAACCTCAGCACTGAAATAGATAGGATATGCTGGAGGGACAGATTCATAACCCAGAGGCTCCCTTCACTCTGGAATAAAATCCCAGTCCAGGTTAGGCAGAGTCCCTCATTGACTCTCCTCAAGAGGAATCTTGATGAGTGGATGGGAGATCGTAGGTTTACCCCGGGTATCACTTCTGTGTCACTGTTAGACAGAGGCACAGTATACTAACCTCGAAAAAAGGCATAGCAAAATTAATTTAAAATGGGTGGCGAAAGCCAAACACACTCTGTCTAGGCTTATAAATGCCCTAGGGCAGATAGCCTAGTATGAACCTATAACTTCTTTATGTGAAGTTGTTCAATCTCGCCGTTTGTTCCTACACGTGGGTAGCGGCCCAAGCACCCTAATCCTGGGCGGCTCATGGGAGTACATTCCTGAGAACAATGAACCAAAGGAAGCCCTGCCCATGGAGGCCCTGTCCACTTTGTAATGAGTAATAAACATATGAGGTTTGGACCAAGTAGCAGCTGCACAAATGGTGTCCAAAGGTAAACGAGCTGCGTGAGCTAAGGACGTAGAAACAGCCCTGGTAGAATGAGTTTTCACTTCACGTTCTAAAGGTTGATGGGATGAAGAATATGCAAACTTTATACAATCAGAAAGCCATTTGGACAACGTAACTTTGGATACCGAAAGGCCCTTCTTATTGTCTGCATGGGAAACAAATAGTTGATCTGATTTTCTGAATTCTTTTGTTCTGTCCAAATAAAATCTCAGTTGTCTGTGAATATCAAGCTTATGCAACATGTATTCCAATTTACTGGCATGATGCCTGAAAAAAGTGGGAAGTTGAATGGACTGGTTCAAGTTCGCTTCGGAACAAACCTTTGGGAGGAAGGATGGATTTGTTCTTAGGGACACCCTGTCAGGGTGGAAGACCAAATATGGGGTTCTAATAGAGAGTGCTTGAAGTTCAGAAACTCTACGCGCCAAAGTAATGGCCACTAAGAAAATTGTCTTTCAAGGAAAGGAACTTCAAAGGACAAGAAGATGCGGGCTCAAAGGGGGGAAGCATGAGTTGAGACAGCAACAAATTTAGATTCCAGGGAGTAATCGGATGTCTGATAGGGGGTCGAAGGTGATGAGTCCCTTTCAAAAAGGCTTTACATAATCTGTGGGACATAATGTTAGAACCTCCGCATCCCACATGGAAGTTAGATATGGCAGCCAATTGAACCCTTGTAGTAGCGGCTGCCGCACCACCGTGGAAAAGTGAAGTCAAAAATTCCAGAATGTTATGAATAGGGGCGATAAAGGGATCAATACCATGTTGACAAGCTCAATGACCAAATTGTTTCCATTTGCTGTTATATAGTTTCCTGGTGGAGACTTTATGAGAGGAAACCAGAATATGCTGAACCGCGGGAGACAAATCATGAGACCTGGCTAGGTTGGGAAGTGGAGCAGCCAAGCTGTCAGTTTGAGGGATACAAGAGAGGGGTGAAGAACTCCCGATGAATGAGTCAGAAGGTCTGGCACTGGGTCCAGAACCCAAGGTTCTTCCACTTGGTATTGTTGAAGGAAGGGGAACCATATCTGCCGAGGCCAAAAAGGGGCTATCAGAATAACAGTCCTCCCCAGGCTTTTGGCTTTCTGTAAAAATTTGGTTATCAGCGGGGATCGAGGAAAGGCATATATGAGACCCGAGGGCCAATCATGTACGAGTGCATCCCTTGGGATGTCCCCCTGGTGGAGGGTACAGGGCAAAGTAGCTTCTGCATTGGCCATTCATCGGGGATGCAAAAAGGTTGCAGCAAGGCTGGCCCCATTTGCGGAATATCCTTTCCGCCACTCGTTCTTTGAGGGACCACTTGGTGAGGCAACAGAATGGCTCTGCTCAGTTTGTCCGCTATCTCGTTGGATGACCCCGGGATGTGCATTGCTATCAGGAAGCACCCGGTGGATACAGCCCACTGCCAACTTCTCAGGGCCTCTCAGCATAAGGGGTAAGATCTGGTTCCCCCTTGCTTGTTGATGTACCAGACTACTGACATGTTGTCTGTCTGTATTGCAATCGTCTCTCGAGGTAGAGAGTCGTGAAAGTGTTGCAATGCTAGAACACCACTATCAACTCCAAGACACTGATGTGCAAACTGGATTCCATCTCTGACCAAGTACCTTGGACAGCTCTTCCCTGACACACACCCCCACCCTATCAGGGAAGCATCCGTGGTCACTGTGGCTGTGGGAGGGGGGAGTACAAATGGACAACCTACAGTAACTTGGTGGCTGTTCAACCACCAAAGGAGGTCCTTTTTGCAAGTATTTATCAGCAGAATCTTGTGTGACACTGGAAGTTGTTGATAAGACCACTGTGTGAAGAGTAACCATTGGAGTATCCTCATGTGCATATGGCCCAAAGGAACCGCTATGAGAGTCACTGCCATGATGCCTAACAGCTTCAGAACTTGGAATGCAGGGACTTTCTTTTCCATCAACAAAAGGGATATTTGATTTCGTAAAGAGATTACTCGTTCTTGAGGCAATCTGACCAGGGCGGTGGTGGTGTCGAGATCTGCTCCTATAAAGGAAATATGCTGCAACGGCGATAAAGCAGATTTTTCTAAATTTAAGGTTATGCCCAACTGGAAACATAGACTGATAGTACAATCCCTGGTGTGAATCAGTTGATGGCTGGTGGTGGCGGTGAGGAGCCAGTCGTCGAGATATGGAAACTCCCGGAGTCCTAGACGTCTCAGGTGAGCCGTGACAACTGCCATGCATTTGGTGAACACTCTGGGGGCTGTGGTGAGACCAAAGGCCAGAGCTCGGAACTGGTAGTGACTGGTCCCCAGCCAGAAACGCAAGTGATCTCTGGATGGCCTGGCCATTTTGATGTGGTAGTACGCATCCTTGAGATCTATCGAGCACATCCAATCGCCCGTTTCGAGAAACGGGAGTATCGATTGAAGCGTGACCATCCAGAACTTTTTCTTTTTGACAAAGGTATTCAGTTTGCTGAGGTCTAAGATGGGCCTCCAGTCCCCTGTTTTCTTTGGAACTAAAAAGAACCTGGAGTAAGTTCCGGATCCTATCTGGTCTGCCGGGTCTAGCTGGATGACTCTTTTTTCCAGCAGCCTTTGAATTTCTATGGCTGCTAGATTCCGCAGACTGGGTGGAACACCTGGGATTCTTGCACGAGTGGAAGGGTATTCTGAAAAGGGAATGATGTAACATCTGGTAATTATGCTTTTTACCCAGGAATCTGATGTAATTCCTAGCCAGGCTTCTGCGTATAAACCTAAGTGACCCCCGACTACCTCCAGAGCAGGACGGGCAGGCCTCCTCTCAGGTGCGCTGATAGGGCTTGCCAAGGAACTGCTCCCTGTCACCCTGGTTCTGCGGACCCCCTCTGCCGCCTGGGCGGCGTCTACCATTATACCCCCTCCTCTGCCCCTGGAGGGGGGTTCACCACGTCTGTTCTTGAAAGCTCCTTGGGACTTCTGGAACTTCATTTTTTCACCTTTCTGCCTTTTGGGGTATGGTCTAGTGGGGGTGGAAAAATGGACTCCTACGGCAGATAGAGCCTTTCCTTCCTGCTCACACCTAGTGAGTGCCTACTTGACTTTAGGCCCAAACAAGGTAGAGCCATCAAATGAGGTATTAACAAAGGAAGACTTGAAGGCTTCCGCACATAAGCGCATCCAAGACTTGTCTCCGCAGAGCTATCGCTGAACCTGCTGCCCGGCTCGATCCCTCGCCTGCATAAGAAATGAGCCGCATGGACGAGTTTACAATGGAATTAAGTGTGTTAAGCTGTGCCGTCACTTTCTCGGAGACAGCATAATCTGTGTTGCCCTGTAGAGTATCTCCAAGCTCTTTGAGATCATCTCGTTGAAGACGGGTAAATTGGGTTAAATAGTTAAGCGATCTCATTGCAAATGTCGCAGAACTAAAGATGCATTTCCCATATTTGTCCATAATCCTGGAATCTCTGTTAGGAGAATGGACAGAAGAGGTCTCGGACATCTCTTTCTTGGTGGCTGCCGCCACCACCATGGCATCAATGGGGACTCTCTTTGTAAGAAAGGACTTATCCTGAGGGGAGGTGATAAATTTGTTGGGCCTCTGAGGGACCGGTTCCATGGAATCAGGAGACCCCCACACCTTTCGAGCGATCAAGTCCATTAATTCGTCGAAAGGCAGAGTAACCCAGGAGGTGGAAGGTTGAGACCCAAAGGCCTTCAGGAGCACCGACTGATCCTCAGATGGGTGTAAGAGAGTGCCAGTCACCCCTCTGCTTAAGTATTTCTACGATGTCTGCAAATGAGACATCCTCTGAGGGGGACCGTGGGGACCCTTCTGATTCCTCTAAGTTGGTGTCTGATGTCAGGGATTCCTGAGGGGAATCCAAGTGCCTCCTCTTGCACAGTCACTTCCTAGGGACTTCATCAGTGGTGGCGTCTGTGAAGTCTCCATAGAGCAGGGGTTACCTGAGGCTCTGGGTCTCGATGCTTGGTAGGAACTTGTGATGTAGAGACAGAACGGGGCCCTTTAGGGGAAGAAGAGGAAGGACCTGAAGAGGTAAAGGTCTTAGCAGACATGACCTTCCTCACGGCGTCGAAGGCACCGGTGTCTCGGTCCAAGGAGTCCGCCGGTTCCAAAGAAGATGGCAGTCTCCTCGGGGCCGAGACCACGGGCTCTGAACCAGAGGATGGAGCCGACCTCAACTGCGCCGAGGCCCCGAGAGGAAGACTCAAAACCGAAGCTTCGGTTTGACCCCCCCCCCAGACCCAGCGAGAGTGTGTTGGCTCCGAGACCCTTCGATCGGAACCGAAGATGTCAAGGCCGACGGGGCCGAAGGCACCAGAATAGGCCTCGGCTCCAAGGGTTCCACAACTATCAGGTCCTCACCTTCCAGCTCCGAAGGCTCGATTGGTCTCGGAGGAGGAGTAGAAACCGTGACAAGAGGGGTGTTGGGCTTCGATGCCAGATGAGATGAAGCCAAAAGCAATTTGGCCAAGGCCGGGTTCTCCAAGAGTCTCTGCACCATACGGTCCACATCGACATCTGAGAGGGTCCTGGAAGAATGGGTCGAAGGAGCCGAAGAATTCACTGACCGAAGGATCGGGGACTTTAAAACCTCCGGTACCAGTTCCAAACTCGGGACTTGGCTCCGAGGCAAAGGTTCGGTGCTCGGCTCCGAGGGCTGAGGAGCCGGTGACCGAATCTTCCCCGAAGTGCTCGGAGCCAATGACTTGGGCTCTGAGGACACCTTGGAAGACTTCGACCCCTTCGAAGATTTGGAGGTCTGTTCAGACTTATCTAAAGCCTCTAGGAAGTCTGATTTTAAGAGGCCTCTATCAATAAGCTTTCTATGCCTTTCCAGCATAACTCTGCCACTAAAAGAGTGGTGGATGGAACAGTCCTCTTGCAGGTGTAAAGGCCCTAAACAATAAACACATGAGGTGTGGTGGTCGGTGATGGACATTTTCTGTTCACAGCCACACCGTTGAACCCTGATCTCTGTTTTTCTGACATGTGTAAAAAAAAAAATGAGAAACAGCACAATTGCTAAGGTTCAGATCCCTGAACTTTACAAATATTAAGAATACTAGCAATCACACAAAACGTTCAGATCCCTGAACATTCACTAACCCTACTTTGTAGCTATTAAGAACATTAAGAATCACACACAAAAAAAACCCCTTCATATAGGATCACTGACCGAGCCCTGTCAAAAAACTCAACTAAGAAACGGCTAAAGGCCTAGGAGCAACCGCTCCTAAGAAAACACACAAAGCACACGCTAAGTCTCTCAAAAAAACATAAACAAGTAATATTTAGACAACTAAACTTTGATATATATATATATATATATATATATATATATATATATATATATATATATCAAACTATCACAGTTATAGAAAAGCTTCTGTCAAAAGACAAGAAAAAAGGTACTGGCCCGAGCTTCTTGCGAAGAGCATGAGATCTATTGCAGTGAAAAACTAGATCTGGGGTATGGCAGCAGAACATCATGAAATAGGGATGGTGTCTCGAGCTTCTCAGAGATCTAGAGCTTGGAAAGTGGCTGACTCGGAGCCGAACCCACGTGTAAGAACAAACGGCGAAATTGAACAACTTCACATCAATAGTTACATATGCCATAACAATGCATCTCTGTTGACAAATTTCATCCTTCCTCAGTCACTAGGTTTCAGATCAAGCTCCTCATCTTACTCATACTCCTCTCCCAAGCCCCAGATTACATCAGGTGGAGTCTGCTCCTTTGATGCCACAAACAGAAAAGGAAAACTTCTAGAAGCATGATAGCAGAAGTATCGGGAGCATAGAGAGGGAAAAGGCCAACAGGGTCTACCTCCAGCTCATACCAGGAACACATATGAATACCTCCTGTCAATGGAAGAGGAAAGGAGGGATGGTAGGTTGAGGAAAGATGAAAGACAACATTGCATATATTACTGTATCTGATGTTGTCTTTTCCGTCCCTTCCGCAACCACTGGGACAGAGTCCCCAGCTTCTATAACCCCCACAGTGGTCTCATGGAAGGATATTCTGGAGTATAGCAGAACCAAATACTGCCTTGTTCTTAGAAAGAATACACAATTTGTAATGAGTCATGAAGGTATGAACATTGGACCAAGCAGCAGCACAAATGTTACCTATTCTGTTCTGGACAGAAAGGCAGATGAAGTGGAGACTGACTTAGTGGAATGAGTACAAGGTGGTCATGGTAAAGCCAAGACTTTCTGTTTGTAAACATGAGAGAAGAAAAAAAAAAAAAAACCAAGAAATTTCACCCTTTGTAACCACTTCCTTGCTCCAGATAATCTCATTATATATAAATAATGAATGTTTTGGATGCTTTTCATTATACTCAACTAGGATCACTTGTTTGTGTTTCAATAAAAGATATTCCACTTTTAGCTCAACTGTGGACTACCTACTATATTCTATTTTATAGCACATATTTTCCAGTTCGATTTTTATTAGTGAACTAGGTGTATAACACAATTCAAGGAATGAACCGCACGCACACCCTCCACACTGCGAAGTTAATGGTTGGTTTGTTTTTGACCCAATACAGGTTGCATGCTGGGTTTTCTGAAACTGAGGGATACCACGGATTTTTCTTTTTGTTTTTAAACAAAAGAAATACATGCAGTAAGCCATTATGCTAATATAAGCTTTAATGCAGATTGTCCCAGTATAGCCTTCCAGAATGAAATAAACTGACTCAATTTCCTAAAAATTTTTGTTCTATGGAGATGAAATGTCAGTTGTCTTTGTACAGCTAACTAATGAAGCATATATTTCCCTTTACTGGAAAATTTAGTGAAGAAAACTGGTAAATTAATGGACTAGTTAAAGGTGAATTCAGAAGCTACTTTCAGAAGGGCATGATTGGTGTGAAGAGAAACTCTGTCTTTAAGAAAAATGATGTAAGGTGATTGACAAGAGCCTGGAGTTCGAATGCTCGTTTAGCAGATGTAATAGCAACTAGAAAAATAGTTTTCCAGGGCCAAAACTTTAAATCAGCTTTTGCTACAGGTTCAAAGGAAAACTGAGTTACAGCCTGGAGAAGAACTGTTAAATTCCAAGAAGAAAGTGGGGTCCTTGATAAGAGGTCTGAGTAAAAATGTTCCTTTGAAGAAGGCTTTGCATAAGGGAGGCCAAGGACAAAAAATCTTGACCTAAGTGAAAATTGGATATCACAGCCAGATGAATGTTGACTGTATAGTAACTTCCTCCACTATGAAAAATGGAAGCTAAAAATCCCAAAACCACAGAATATGTGCTGAAAAAGGATCTAGGTGCCTCTCATTGGCCCAGACAGAAAAACATTTCCATTTACTCTTTTATGTCTTCCTATTGGAGTCTCTAGCCATCAAAAGAAGTTGAGAAACCATGTGGTCAATCTGAGAGCTTATATGTCCAGCTGAGGTAGCCCAGAGGGGTGAGAGAGGAATCCAGAACCCAAGAAGGGTATAACAAACAAGGCCAAAGGAATGGAAACTACACTTGGGAAGGCCAAGGAGCAATGAGGATAACCTTGCTACACTGTTGATATACTTTCTGTAAAAACCTTGGTATGAGAGATGTAGGGGGGATAAGCATAAAGGAGACAAGGAGGGCAATCATGGATTAGAGGATCCCTTGGTGACTCACCCTTTGGGGGGATTTGGGCAAAGTACCTACTGCATTTTAAATTGTGGGCAGAGGTGAAAAGGTCAAAGCATGGCTGACCATACTGGGGAAAAAATCTGTTCTGCCACTGAAAGATTTAGAAACCACTCATGAGGCAGGAGAACTAAATCTGTCCTTTAACACACTGACTTCCCGGAATGTGCATTACAAAAACAATGTGATTGGAAAAGATTACCCACTGCCACACACAGTCACTGCCTCCCAACACAAGGTAAGAGTGGGCTCCCCTGTTTGTTGATCTACCAGAAAACTGACATGCTGGGTGTTTGAATAGCACCTGTCACTTGAGGAATGATGTCCTGAAAGCTCTGCAATACTAGGAGAACTACCCTCATCTTTAGAACACTGATGTGAAGGTTGGCTTCTTAAGGGGGACCACGTGCCTTGGACCATCTGTCTCAGGTACTCCTCTCCCACCTCAGCTGGGAAGCCTCTGTGGTCACCATGGCTTTGAGCAAAGTAAGGACAAAAAGGCAACCCTGTAAAATGTCTGGTATGTGAATCCACCAGAAAACATGCTATTCGCAGATCTTTGGGATTCGCATGGGAGATGTCATAGGATGACAAATTCATAGACGACTGTAGTACTCTCATACTTAACACAATCTTGATTGAGGAAGTCGAGACACTTCAGAAACTGTATCCAGATGAGCCTTTACTAACTCTATGGTCTGACTGTGAAGGGCACAGGATTTGTCACAGTTGACTATTATGCCTAGATGCAGATATAAATGGAGCAGGTAGTCCCTGGTGTGTATCAGTAGATGTCTGGTAAGAGTTGTACTGAGCCAGTTGTTAAGGTAAGGAAATACCTGGAATCCCAGCAATCTCATGTGAGCTACAACCACTGCTATGCACTTTGAAAATGACCATCTCCAAGATGGAAGCGAAGATATCCCCTGCAACGTTTATTTTTATGTGATAGTTTGCATCCTGGAGGTCTATCAAGCACATCCCATCCTCCTTCCTCAAAAGAGGTAGAAAGGACTGAAATGTGACCATTCAGAACTTTGAGTGTTTGACAAACTGGTTCGCAAGTGGTGAAAGGTCCAACATTGGTTTGAGGTTACCTGTCTTCTTTGGCACCAAAAAAATTTTTGAAAAAGTTCCAAATCCTCACTTGTCTGGTGGAACCTCCTGGATAGCCCTTTTTCTCTGCAGCTTTTCTATTCCTGAGGCTGCTTCTTTTCTTTGATGGGGTGGTACATCAGGAATTGTTCTTGAATGAGTGGGAGAGGGAAGGGAAAATGGAATGCAATAACCTCTGGTAACTATTCACTATACCCAGACATCTTTGGTGATGGACATCCAGGCTTCCAGGTGTACAAATAAATATACCCAACCTTCTCCACAGTGCAGCAATCAGGCAACTGTTCAGGGGTACTGGAAAAGCTTCTCAGAGTAGGGACTTCTGAAGTCTTGGTTTTGCAGGCCCCCTCTACCTCGTGGGTGATGTCTACCTTTAGATCCATCTCCATAACAATCCTGAGAAAATCCCTGTGATTTCTAGAACCACATCTTTCTGCTCCATTTCTAGTTTCTTGAAAAAGTCCTCTGAGGGGAAGAAAAATGTATCTCTACAGCAGACAGGGTTTTCTCATCTTGTTCACCCCTGGAGAGAGTCTCTAACTTTGGGTAGATCCATCAAAGGGTACACTGATGGACGATGTCCTGTAGGTTTCTGCAAAGGTGCTAAGGTACATCCAAGCACGTCTCCTAATGGTAATGCCTGAATCTGCCACTCTAGAAACAGCCCCTACTGTGTGGGTAATCAGACACATGGCGGTATTTAACAGACATTGAAGGGTGGCCAGTTGTGAAGAAACTGTCTTTTTATCCTCTGTTGACATGGACCATGACAGAGATTTGGTGAGCTCCTTAGTCAAACCCCCTGAAACTCTGTAAAATGTGCCAGGTAATTCGGAGACCACATGGCAAAGGTTGTTGAAGCAAAACTTGCTTCCTGAATATGCCTAAAGCCCTAAACTCCCTGTTAGAGAGGGTGGACAGAAGGACTTTCTCCAGCAAGTTCCTTTTTGTGACTGTAGCAACTACCATGGTATCAACTGGGGGACCCTTGCTCCAGCAGGCACAGTCCTTGGGTGAAGCTAAATACTTCTCTGTCTTTCCAGAAATAGGTTCTGTAGTATCTGGATCCTACCAACTGCAATAGAAAATGAGGTATACCATTTCTTCCACCAAGGGTACCACCCAGGATGTAGCAGAGCTGGTTCAAAAATCCTCAAGAAACATAGACTCCTCCTGGGAAGGGGCTTTGGAATACTAACCACTGTTATGTCTCAGAAGATTGAGAATTTCTCTGAATGAGACATCCTCAAGGGATTACCTGGGGGGGTCCCATCCCTTCATCAAAGTTGTTGATGTCTATTAAGGATTCCTGTGGGGAATCAACATGCCACCTCCTGCACTTACGTTTCAGGGGCATCTCCTCATGGGAGAGATCTGAGGAGGACTCAGAAGTATGATGGGAGGCCTGAAAAAGGACAGTCAAGAGACTGGAACAAACCAGCTGTCCCGATGGGACAGAATAAGATGACTCAGGACCGAGGGCAGACACCTGAGGAGTGAAAGGACCGGAGGAGAAAAGGGACAAGGCTGTCCTATCTCCAGTCACGTGGAGAGCTCTCTCCACTTCCTCAAAAGCAAAAGTTGACAGAGAGCCCAAGACTGCTCCAATAGGAGCCAAAGCCACCTGCCTGGGAGAAATCCAACACTTCCCTATGACCCTGCCTCAATGCAAAAGTCTGAGCCAAACTGTCAAGCACTAAAATCCTGAGGGGAAGGGATGGCTCTGACAACCTCAGAGTCAAACCCCTATCCATAGAAATGGCACCAAAGCTAAAGATCTGAGAACCCTCTGGCACCTACAAGAGTAGCACTGGTTGGTTCAGAGAAGGCATCAGAGCTAACGAAGGCTAAACATTCAGATCTGACCCAGATAATCCTGGAGTTCTCAGATTAGAGCCAAAGGATGGATCTAAGTAGGCACTAGTAAGGGTAACTGGGCTGGTCCCAAGCTCAAGGGTCCAGTGGGAGATGGAGCCAGGAGTACTCCCAGCTAAATTTGAGCCCTGAGAAATTTTCACATTATCCTGTGCAAATCTGCTTTGGACAGGCTCCTGGTAGAACTGAAAGATGAGGCGCTACAAGGAGGTCTAGATACCTTACATGGAGTTTCTTGTAAGAAAGCGGAGTGAAATTTTGATGATATTGACTCCAGAGAGAACTGAGGTTGTATATGATTAGATTTAGTCGAATCTGAAGACTTAGAAATTTTAGCTGGAGAAGCGGAGGCTGGAGTGATAGTAATTAAGGTGAACACTTTTCTAGACTCCTTAAGCTCCTCTCTGAAATTCTATTTTCCCCTTGAGATTCCTCCACTGGTTTACCTACAGATGAGGAAGCCCCAAACACTGAAGTGGAAGACGACAGTAATAATACCTTAAGGACTTAACTTGCTCTGGAGCTCAACCAAAGTTCTATGGTTGACGTCAGAAAAAATTTCACATTTTGCATCAAGACAAGAAGCTCCAAGATAATACATGCACTTGGAATGGGCATCCAAGTTGGGTATTTTGTGCCCAAAAGATGAATATTTCTTAAAAAGCAGTTGATTTATCAGACATCCTGCAAGGAAAAGCAGATCACAGAAAAGAGACAAATACCAAAAATGGTAAATATAAGGCTAAAAATACCAGCAATGGTAAGGAAGACTACTAGAAGAAACTAGTACTGTAGAAGGAAAAAAGGGAAAAAAAAACACTGTCCAGAAAAAGAACAGTACTAACTACTACTACTACAAAAAAAATAGATACAAAGTTTTTTTAATTATGAAGGAAGGACAGCAAAAAAAAAAGTTAAAGACGTTAAAAAGTAAGAAAAAAAGTTCAAAAACGAAAGTTACTTATCTCTCTCCTAGAGACTTGAGCCACTGCAACCACATCTGATCACTGAAGTGGCAAACAAAATCTGAGGTAATATGGGGCTTGGGAGAGGATTATGAGTCGAGGAGGAGCTTGAGCTACAAATCCAAAGTCTGAGAAACAGCCAAAGATGATCCAAAACCCAGTGGTTGAGGAACAGATGAAAAAGACATCACCTCTACTGCTACTTAGGAAAACACTCTGTCCTTCATGGATTCATCTCGAAAATGGTTGATAATTTGGTACATTTCATCCAACACATCTCTCTGGAAATCAATCATGTGGACCACGTATTTAAGTACCTTCAAGGAAAAATGGTAGAGGACAGGCATATATGCCCCCTATACACTTCACCATACAGGAATCCATATCCAGGATGAGGACCTCTTAAGGTCAGCTAGTACAATCAAAGTATCCAACATAGGAGTCTCATACCAGAAATCCAAATCGCTAGTAAGATGAAAGATGCTGCCAGCTTACCAGAGTCCACAGCAGTAGCCATAAATGGAAGGACCATATCAAAGATATCTGTTAGGTTGAACTGAATGCTTCTTACAACATCCACTGTGGAGGAAATATGAGGTCAATAGGCCATCTTCCCCTGCTGCATCACCTCCATGATGTTCTCAAACTTGGTGGATCATTTAACCAAATTCAAGTTAATCATCATTTTTCACATAATTAAGATCAGGTTTGGGTGATCTGGCAGGTAAACTGGCATGCTTCTTGCACATGGCCCTTCTAAGAACATTTGGAGTAAAGATAATGTGAAGATTAGGAAGACTGTTATCTTCTAAGATGAAATAAGGATGGGAGGCAATAGGTCAGTCTGTCTTGAATGTCACTCCATCAAGATTTCATTTCAAAAGGTGGTCTCTTTGATACAGCATTTCCAAGCTGAATATGACAAAGGTATGACGTATCACAACAATGACAGCTGCTGGCTTGGAATCAATACAGGTACGGAAAACTGTAATGACCTCAAGAAGGCTTGTGCTAACTGTTTCAAATATTTAGCTTGTGGGCGCCAACATCAGTTCTGAAAGTGAAAGGCATGACATTGGCAATGACATGCTGAAGCTGAGCACTACAGCCAAAGTCAGCATCAACACTGGGAGGCTTTGTACCAACATCACTGACATTGACTGTAAAATGAAAGTAGAGACTACCAGCACTAAGACCATTTCAAAACTGATGTCAAAGATTTGACAGTTCATCCAACTGACACTAACTCAAACATTAAACAAGTCAAAGTTGATACCCACAGAACTTGACCCATAAACTGTGGGAACAGTAAGGACATTGTCAGTGCCACTGGTTTTGAGAAAGACAAAAACATTGCAGTCATCTTTCTGTTCACAAAAGTAAAGGAAGTGCACCAGAAAGCTTTATCTGAGCTATGAAGAAACATACAGCAATCTTATAAATCAAAGTCGAATGTGATAAGGGTTGGACCACTCCCCGGTATCAAAGGCTTCAAGTCTAAAACAACAGACATTTCTCTGTCTGGTCCCACATCTAGAATGGAAGTTATATACTGTAATTTGGTCAAAAGTGGTAATGGGACTTAACAAGAGGATTGCCGACTGAGAAGAATGTTAACTAGAGATATTCAACTAAGGAAAAAAAAAAAGTTATGTACTTACCATAATGTTCCATCTGTGTTGCCCATTTTCATTCTTCCTCAACATATGCGTTCAGATCTGAGCCCTCAGATCAGACTCGACTGCTGTAAAAGCTTGTGGCAACCTTGAACTCTCAAGTTTCTCCCTTACCCAGAATACACCAACCCCCATTACCTCAGATTTTGTTTGCAGACTATAGAAAAAAATACAAATTAATCTTCTGTAAAGAACATTAAGGAATATATAACAGAAAAAGTAAACAAAACTATATCTGGAGCTTTATAATGTGAGGAGTAGACACAAAAAAGTACAGTTTTGTACCTACCATAAATGTAGATGTCCGATAGACATGCAACTGCAGTCATAACATATGGGTTGTCCTGCCTCAGGCAGCCCTCGGTCGGCCGAATTCCAAAGTCTGGGTTCGGCGTCGGCTGGTGTCACCTCCACTCCGACGTCACAACGGCTGGAGTATAAAGGCATCGGCCGACGCCATCTTCTTCAGTGTTTCTTGCCCCAGATGCCAGGTGCCCTCCTAGGAAGGCTAAATTTGGTGGATGGATAAACAATTCCAGACATGCACAACAGTAATAAACAGATACACCATAGGAGATACCCCCAGCTAATAGGAATAGGGGGAATGGACCCAAAAAAAAAGGAAAACAGGGGAAGGAGGGAGGGAAAATCCGACTGCAGTTGCATATCTATCGGACATCTACATTTATGGTAGGTACAAAACTGTACTATGTCCTTCAAGAATGCAACTGCAGTCATAACATATGGGTTGAATACCATAGCCAAGCTGGAGGTGGATGGAGCTAAGAAAAGGATGGTGTAGCTAAAATGCCCTGCAGGACTGCCGAAGCAAAGCCTGCTCGGGATCTGGAGTATAAAGGCAGGTTGTAGTGTTTGGTAAATGTATGCACGGAGCTCCATGTAGCAGCCTCTAGAATGTCCTTTGTAGCCACTCCTCTTAGGAAAGCTGTGGATGTGGCTATAGCTCTGGTGGAATGTGGCCTAATATTGGCTGGCACACTTTTTCCATGGTAAGAATAGCAGAATCTGATGCAGTGTCCAATCCATTCTGAAATTGTTTGCTTGGAGATTACTTTTCCCTGTTTTCCAGCAGCATAGGCTACAAACAGCTGGTCAGACTTTCTGGTGGCCTTAGTTCTGTCCAAGTAGTAGCGTAGTTGCCTGTGTATGTCCAAGGTATGTAGCAGTCTTTCCCCTCTATTTTGAGGATTGGGGAAGAAAGTAGGAAGGTGAATAGCTTGATTTAGAGACACCCTGGAAATTACCTTTGGCATGAAAGAAGGATTTGTTCTTAGAGAGACTCTGTCCTGATGAAAAATGAGGAAGGGAGGTACTGCCATGAGTGCCTGTATCTCCGAGACTCTTCTTGCTGATGTGACTGCCAATAGAAAAAACGTTTTCCATGATAGAAATTGTATCTCTGAGGTTGCTGCTGGCTCAAAGGGAGGAAGAGTTAATTTTTCCAATACAAAATTGAGGTCCCATGCAGGAATTGGTTGTTTTCTGGGAGGCTTGATATTCTTTATACCTCTTAGGAACTGTCTTAGCAAAGGATGTGAGAACACTGGTGGATCACAATTGTATCTTGCTGAGATTGCTGAGGCATGAATCTTTATGGAAGAATATGAGAGTCCAGAGTGAAACATTTCTGCCAAGTATTCCAATATCTGGGGTATACTCAGTACTGTTGTATCCTGACCCCTGTTGGCAGCCCAGATGCTGAATCTCTTCCACTTGGCTGAATAGGTTTTTCTGGTGGAAGGTCTGTGTCCTTCCAATAAGATGTCCTGAACTGCCTTGGAAAGAGTGGAAGCGGAAGGAGTTAAGGTAACCTCCAGGCTGTCAGATGTAATGTTTTCAAGTTTTGGTGAACAGTCCTGTAGTTGTGTTGTGTTAGGAGCAGGGACCAAAGGGGCAGAGGCCATGGTTTGGTCCGAGTTATGCTCAGCAGCAATGGGTACCAGGTGTTGCTTTGGCCAGTCTGGAGCTATCAAAATGCCTGTTGGTTGTTCTGCTTTGATCTTCAGGATCACCTTGGTCAACAGTGGCAGAGGAGGGAATGCATACATTTTTAGGGAATTCCAGCTGAAGGAGAGAGCATCCGTTGTCCAGGCTAGAGGATGGTGGGTCCTGGTACAGAACTTTTCCAGGTGATGATTCGTGTGAGACGCAAAGAGATCTATGTCCGGTCTTCCCCATGTCTTTGTTATTTGTGAGAAAATGTGGGGATGCAGCATCCATTCGTGCGGATCCATGAAATTTCTGCTCAGCTTGTCCGCCAGTACATTGTCCTTGCCTGGCACAAACTGGGATTGCAGTTGTATCTTCAGACTCGGTGCTTTTTCCCAGAGAATCATTGTTAGTTTGCAGAGGGGGTATGAATGAGTCCCTCCATGCTTGTTTATATACCACATGACAGTGGTGTTGTCTGTCCTTATTAGTAAATGCCCTTGTTGCAGTGATTTTTCGAAACTCTCGATTGCATGTATCACTGCCAACATCTCTTTTTGGTTTATGTGCAGATGTCTTTCCTTTGGTGTCCATTGACCTTGAACGCATCTGCCCTCCATGTGCGCCCCCCATCCATGATCTGAGGCGTCTGTTGTAATTATTTGACCTGCTTGAGGCCTGTTGAAAGACATGCCTTTGTTTGATTGACTTGCTTGAGCCCACCACAAGAATTCTTTTTGCAGACATGGAATAAGTGGGATTACGTCCTCTAGGCTTTGGCTGTGTTGGGACCATAAGCTTTTCAAATACCATTGCAGCTTTCTCATATGAAGTCTTGCCAAAGGTATCAGAAGAATGCATGATGCCATGAATCCCAGGGCCTGCAGGAGTTTCCTTGCAGTCAGCTGGGAGAGCTGTGCTAAGCCTTTGAAATACTCTGGTAACTGCTATTGTTTTTCCTCTGTGAGGTAGGCCATTTGTGTTTGCGTGCCCAGTTTGGCCCCTAGGAAGATAATCTGTTGGGATGGCCGTAGTCTTGATTTCTGAATGCTGACTGTGTATCCCAAGGCCTGTAGAATTTGCATGACATAGTCCAAGTTTTTTATTAAAGTTTGTTTGTTGTCTGCTTGTATGAGGCAGTCGTCCAGGTAGGGGTATATTTGAATTCCCTGGAGTCTGCAGTGTGCCACTACTGATGCCAGGCATTTCGTGAACACTCTGGGCGCAGTAGATAACCCAAACGGCAATGCTGAGAATTGATAATGCTCTGTCCCTGCAAGAAATCTGAGGTATCTTCTGCAGCTTTGTCTGATTGGGACATGCAGGTATGCCTCCTTGAGGTCCAGAGTGACCAGCCAAGACCCCTTGCCCAGCATGGGAAGGAGTTGCTGTAACGTCAGCATTTTGAACTTTGGCACAATGAGAAAGGTATCTAGAGTAGACAAGTCCAGTATAGACCTCCATTTGTTTTCCTTTCTTGGAACAAGGAACAGTCTTGAATAAAATCCCTGGCCTTGTTCCTGAGGAGGTACCTTTTCTATTGCTTTTATACTTAATAGCTTTGAAATTTGAATGAGTGCCTCTGCCCTTTGATGGAGTGGCAGGTTTGGCATGCCTTGTCTTGTAGGTAAAGTATGGAAGTGGAATCTGTAACCCTTGTCTATTAAATCCAGAATCCAGTTGTCCTTGGATAAGATATGCCAGTTTTTTGAGAATAAGGATAATTTTCCGCCCAAGGGTGCTTCTCTCTGAGCCCTTGTAGGCGGTATGAAAGTCAAGTCATTGTGATTGTCCTTGTGGTGCAGCTGGACTGGCTGCAGCACTTCTTTGATTTGTAGGTTGCCATTGGCGGCCCCTGTAGGAGCCTCGGTATTGGCCTCGGCCACGCCTGTTCTTTCCCCTTTGAAACTTGTCCGAGTCTGGGAAGGACCAATTCTTTGAAGGCCAGTTTCTACTGAATCTGGGTGGCTGAACCTGGAGGAAATCCTTGACTGTCTGTACTGACTTAGCTTTTTCCTCAATGGACTTCAACACATCTTGTGCATTAGCACCACAAAGCTTCTGTTTCTCCAGAGGTGCATCAAGTAACTTTACTTTGACATGGTCTGGCAGTGGCTGATCTTTTAACCAAGCATGTCTACGTATCACAGCCCCAGTCATGGCTGCCCTACATGAAGCCTCCAATGCATCATAACCACACTGAAGAAAATGATTGTTAACCTGCTGAGTGTTATGTATGTGATCCTGTAATGCCTTTCTATCAATAGGCTCAGGAGAGGCTAACTTTTTCTGTAAATCGTCCAGTAAAAAATCCTGGTACTGAAACATATGAAAAAGGCAATTAAGTGACCTCATGGCTAGTGTGGTAGAGGTATAAACCTTTTTACCCCATCTCTCCATAGACCTAGCTTCCCTATCCGCTGGCAAAGGATTCTTGGCAGTGGAGGTAGCTACTCCCTTGGGACCCTGTGAAATAGTTTCTAAATCCACGGTGTGGGCCTTAAAGAGATGGTTGTGAGTGTCTGTAATATCGGTCTGGCTTGACAGGAGCAGGGGGGAGAGAGTCAGGGTTAGCACTGGAATCGGAGAAAACATCATCCAAAACATCCATCACAGGAGGAATAGCTAAAGGTCTGTGCTGGGGAAGCTTTAGGAAGGTACGGAGCCTTTTCCTGGAATCAGAGAATTCCTGACCCTGCCATTGGAAATGTTCCCTCATTGAGTGCAGGACTTCACCAAAAGAGAAATCCTCTGGAGGAGAGGCAGAGGGAATTGATTCCTCAGCATCAGAGTCCTCATAGGCCTGAAAGGATTCTTCTTGAATACCTGAATGCTCAGAATCCCCAGAGGCCTCATCTGAAGAGAGGTTTTCAGTCTGCTCAGTTCTAGGCCGTTTCTCTGCAGGAGGCTGAGAACCTCTGTCTGGGTGAGGCTGAGACCCCCTGATAAGGGAAATAAGGTCTGCAGCAAGAGACATAATCTGTTTATCAGAAGAGGGGGCCTGGACAGCAGGTTTAGGATGGGCCTTGGCCTGGCTGGCGGCCTTAGCACGTGCAAAAGCCTTGATGGACATAGATACAGGAGGCCTAGCAGCCCCACGTGCAGGAGTGACCTTGTCCACCGGAATGGTGTCGGGTAAATCAAGAACTTCGGTATCCAGAGGAAAATCAACAACTGGCACCAGAGAGGTGTCCGGGACCGAAGGAGTAGTTAACGCTGTGTCGTCGGCCTGGAGCGGCTGAATTACCGCTTCCGCAGGGACCGAAGCACTAGTGGAGGGTCTAGGAGTAGTATCGGTAGAGGACGTGGGCCGAGGATGCCGGTCCCGGTCCTTCCGTTTTTTGGAATATTAAGCTGTCGGTAGATCCGATGGCATGGTATATGCGAAGGATTCGCCAAAAAAGTCTTCAGCAAATTCTACCCGGCGCCTGAGAGTGCGCTTATTAAAGCAAGCACAGGCAGCACAGGCCGAGACGTCGTGGTCTGGGCCCAGGAAAGGAAGACAGTAAGAATGGAAGTCCTTATGAGGTATTTGTTTACCACAAGACAAACAATTATTAACTTTCTCAATTTGTTCTGACATCGGCTGAGGCAAGAAAAAATGTTCCCCAACGGGGTACTTAGCTTTTAGATGACTTCGGTACTGAAAACACAGGAGCTGACCGACTGGCACTTGCGAACTGCTTCTGCTTCGGGCACCGCGCGGCAAGAAAGACTGAAGAAGATGGCGTCGGTCGATGCCTTTAAACTCCAGCCATTGTGACGTCGGAGAGGAGGTGACACCAGCCGACGCTGGACCCAGACTTTGGAATTCGGCCGACCGAGGGCTGCCTGAGGCAGGACAACCCATATGTTATGACTGCAGTTGCATTCTTGAAGGACATCTCGCTCTATCTACTCGCTCTTCCAGAAAATTTAAGTTAGGAGGTTGGTGGGAGGGGAGTTGAGGAAGAATGAAAATGGATAACACAGACGGAATGTTATGGTAAGTACATAACTTCTTTATCTGAAGTTGTCAATTTTCATTCTGTCCTCAACTGATGGGACAGAGTCCCCTGCTACCTAAATCCCTGAGTGGTCTCAAGGAAGGATATTCCCAAGCAATGCTGAGCTAAATTATGCCTTACCTCTGGAAACTAAGTCCAGTTTGTAATGAATGATAAAGGTGTGAGGGGAAGCCCAAGTTGCTGATGCACAAATGTCATCCATGGAAGCTCCTGAATGAAAGGCTGAGGAAGCTGCTATTGACTTTGTTGAGTGAGCATGTAGTTATTTAGGTAAAGGTAATTTCAACTTGTTGTAAATAAAGGAAATGTAGTTAGTAAGCCATTAGGCTAGGGAAATTCTAGACACAGGCTTGCCCAATTTCTCTTCAGCAAAAGATACAAATAAAGTACAGTCGTGTACACTTACCATAAATGTAGATGTTCGAGTGCATTCACTGTTGCAGTCTTTACATTTGGGGTAATCTGCTGGCAGGTTTCCCTCAGTCGGCCTGAATAACAAAGTCTTGGGTCCTGCGTCGGTTGCTGTCTCCTCTTCCATGACGTCAGGTCATCAGGGGTATAAAACATGCAGCCGACGCCATTTTAATCAGTTTTTCTTGCCCCAGATGTCAGGTGCCCCCCCAAATGGGGAGCAAAAAAAAAAAAAAAATATATATATATATATATATATATATGCATGTATTTTAGAACACAAAAATTTATCTCCAACTAAAAGCAAATACACCACAAGGGGGCTGGCAGGTGGGTAACCCAGACTGCAACTGTGAATACACTTGAACATCTACATTTATGGTAAGTGTATACAACCGTACTATGTTCTTCGTGTTTCACTGTTGCAGTCATTACATTTGGGTAGAATCCCAAAGCTATGGATGGGAGGATGGAATTATACAGCATTAGGAGCAGCTAAAAGGCCCTGCAGGACAGCAGTGGCAAAGCCTGCCCTGGATTTAGAAAAGAGAGGTAAATGGTAATGTTTTGTGAATGTATGAACTGAGCTCCAAGTAGCTGCTTCTAGAATGTCTCTAGTAGGAACCCTTCTGAGAGAGGCTGCAGAAGTAGATACAACCCTGGTGGAATGGAATCTGATCCCCTTGGGGACAGGTTTACCATGGTGCGTGTAGCAGAAATTAATACAATGGCTTATCCATTTTGAAATAGTCTGCTTTGATATAGCCTTCCCCTCTGTCCCTGCAGCAAATGCCACCAGTAGTTGCTCAGACTTTCTTAGAGATTTTGTCCTGTTTAAGTAGAATCTTAGTTGTCTGTGTACATCCAATGAATGCAGAATCCACTCCCCCTTGTTCTGCGGATTTGGGAAAAAAGTTGGCAGATGAATGGTCTAGTTTAGAGCCACACTGGATACCACCTTAGGAATAAAAGAAGGATTGGTCCTGAGGGCCACCCTGTCCGGATAAAAGATAATGAAAGGCTCCACTGCCATGAGAGCCTGTAGTTCTGAAATCCATCTAGCTGAAGTGACTGCTAAAAGAAAGGCAATCTTCCAAGAAAGAAATTTTATGTCTGCAGTAGCAGCTGGTTCAAAAGGAGGTAGAGTGAGTTTTTCTAGCACAAAATTGAGGTCCTATGCAGGAGTCGGTGCTCTCCTGGGAGGTCTCAAATTTTTGGCCCCTCTGAGGTACTGCTTTAGCAGGGGATGAGAAAAGAGAGGAGGCTCTGTGTTGTAATGAGCCAAAATGGCAGAGGCATGGATTTTTATAGAAGAAAAAGATAGGCCCTTGTGAAGCATCTCAGTTAAATATTGCAAAATCTGAGGAATATTGGGCATTCCTGTGTTTATTCCTTGTGCTTGGTTCCAGGCACAGAATCTCTTCCATTTATCAGCATAAGATTATCTTGTACTAGGCCTTCTAGCCTCCAAAATGACATCCATCACAGGTTTACTGAGAGATGTAATTGGTGGAATTCGTTGATTAGACATGCTGCAAGATTCAGAGTCTGGAGCTGAGTGTGCAGAATTTGATAGTTCTGCTGAGACAATAGATGAGGTGTCTGAGGCAAGAACCATGGAGGAAGGTGTGACATATTCCTTAGAAGCGGGTACCAGTGTTGGCGCGGCCAGTCCGGAGCAATCAGAATCATTTTTGGTTGTTCCTGTCTGACTTTTAGTAAAACCTTGGAGCGCAGAGGCAGAGAGGGAAAGGCATAGACTGATAGGTTTTTCCAGCTGAAGGATAGAGCATCCACTTTCCAAGCTTTTTTGTGATGAGTTCTTGTGCAGAATTTGTCCAACTGGTAGTGGGGAGAGACAAAAAGATCTATGTCTGGGCTCCCCCATTTTCGTGTCAACATGCTGAAGATTTGTGGATCCAGTTTCCATTTGTGCGGGTCCATAAGATTTCTGCTTAGGTCGTCTGCTAGAGTATTTTGCTTTCCTGGCAGGAATTGAGCTTGTAGATGTATTTGGTAAGTCAAGGCTGTGGTTCCACAAGGCCATGGCTAGTCTGCAAAGGGGGTAGGAGTGTGTACCCCCCTGCTTGTTTATGTACAACATAACTGTGGTGTTGTCCGTCTTTATCAGTAGTTGTCCTGGATGAAGGAAGTCCTTGAAGGCTGTCAGAGCATTCTGTACAGCTAGCATTTCTTTCTGGTTGATATGAAGGTGCATTTGATTTGGGCTCCATTCGCCCTGAATGCATCTCCCTGCCAGATGGGCCCCCCAAGCATAATCTGATTCGTCTATAGTCAGGGTTTGGGTGGCAGGGGGTAGAATGAATGACAGTCCCTTGTTTTGGTGACAGGCCTCTGCCCACCAAAGGAACTCCTGTTGCAGGCAAGGAATGAGAGGAATCATTGTTTCCAGGCTGTGACAATGCTGACTCCATAAGCTTTTTAGGTACCATTGAAGTTTCCTCATATGCAGTCTTGCATATAGAATTAGTAGAATGCAGGATGCCATGAACCCCAAAGCCTGCAGAATTTGTCTTGCAGATAGCTGGGTTTTTGTGGCCACTTGTTTGAAGTATGTTATCAATTGAATTTGTCTGGCGTGAGGTAAGCCATCTGGGCAGTTGTATTCAAGCTTGCACCCAGGAATGTAATTATTTGAGAGGGTACCAGTTGCGATTTCTTTTCATTTATGGTGTACCCTAGGCATGTTAGAAGCCTTTTTACAAATGCCAGATGCTGTAGAAGAGTGTTTTCGTCCTCTGCCTGAATTAGACAATCGTCCATATGAGGATAAATTTGAATGTTTCTTTGCCTGCAAAATGCAATTACTGGTGCCAGGCACTTTGTGAAGACCCTGGGCGCAGTAGATAAGCCAAAGGGCAGTGCAGAGAACTGGTAATGCAAATAGCCTGCTTTGAAGCGGAGGTATCTTCTGCAAGATTCCCTGATTGAGATATGCAGGTAAGCCTCTTAAGTCTAGAGTTACCAACCAGGCATTCTTGCCTAGCATAGGCAGTAGCTGTTGTAGATTCAGCATCTTGAATTTTGGAATGTCCAGGAAAGTATTTAGAATGGATAAGTCCAGAACTGGATGCCATGATTTGTCTTTTCTGGGTACCAGGAAAAGTCTTGAATAAAAACCTTGTTCTTTTTCCTTTTCTGGCACTGGTTGAATAGCCCCCATATCCATGAGGACATGAATTGTTTCTGGGCCTCCACCCACTGATTTGGGGGCAGATCTGGCTGTCTGTTTGGAATTGGCAACGTGTGGAAATGAAATCTGTACCCCTGGGATACTCTATTTAAGACTCACTTGTCCTGGGTAATTAGATGAATTTTGAGCATGAAGTGCTAGTTTTCCCCCCAAAGGGGCTGCCAAAATATAAGTGCTTGGAAATGGCAGAGGAAAGTCATTGAGACTGTTTACCGTAGGGTTGTGCTTTGCTCCTTCCTGATTTGGAGGTGGAGGCACCCCATTGTTTTGTTCTTTAAGATCCTTGTGACTGAAACCTGGAGCCTTTGGAGTGTCTGGGTTGGCCTGAGCGGCTCTGTTGGGTACTGGAAAGGACCAATTCTTAGTGGGCCAGTGTCTACTGAACCTGGGTGGCTGCACTTGCAAGAAATCTTTTACAGTTTGCATACATTTAGTTTTGTCTTCCATCTTTTTTAAAACTTATTCTACCTTATTACCAAACAGCCTGTCCTGCTGTAAAGGAGCATTCAACAATTTAGCTTTAACATGATCAGGCAGATTTTGCTCCTTGAGCCAAGCATGCCTTCTTATCACAGATCCAGTTACGGCGACCCTGCAAGAGGCCTCCAAGGAATCAAAACCACATTGCAAAGTATGCTTTCCAACTTGTTCAGCTGAATGCAATAAATCCTGTAACTCTTTATTTTCCACACAATCAGAAATCAACATAATTTTCTGTTTCAGTAAGCCCATGACATGCTGTTGATATTTAAGCATATGAAATTGACAGTTTAAAGCCCTGATTGCCAGGGTTGCAGACGTATAAACCTTCTTACCCCAACTATCCAGCGCCCTGGAGTTTCTATCAGAAGGGATAGGATTTTTAGCTGTAGAAGCCTTAACACCCTTGGGACCCTGAGAAATAGTTTCAGGGTCAGCAGTAGGATTTTTGAAAAGAAACTTGTGGGAGTCAGGGACCCTGTAATATCTGTCTGGCTTACTAGGAGCCGGAGGCAGGGAATCAGGAGCCATGCTGGAGTCTGAGAAAACATCATCAACAATGTCTAAAACAGGAGGTATAGCCAAAGGCCTATGCCGAGGAAGAAGAAGAAAATCTCTAAGCCTCTTTTTGGATTCTGAAAAGTCCTGACTCTCCCACTGAAAATGTTCCCTTAAGGTATGCAAAGTCTCTCCAAAAGAAAAATCCTCAGGAGGAGAAGCAGAAGGGATGGATTCTTCTGCATCAAAGTCCTCATAAGGGGGGATAGAAAATTCCTGATCAGAAGAGGAATCAGAAGAAATGGAAACCTGATCTGAAGATTCATAATCAGTGCCTTGCCTAGGCCTCTTAGCAGGAGGAGGATGGGAACCCCTGATCAAGGTTAATTAAATCCTCAGCCATTTTAATCATTTGTTTTTTAGGCATAGGGGCCTGAGCATGTGGCTCATGTGTCAATTTTTTAGACATAGTACTTGGTTTTGGCCTTGTTTTTAATGATGGCGTCAGTTTAATATACAAATCTTTATCCCTGAAAACACCCTCATAAGCTGGTGCCTGCTCAGCGGCTCCAGACCCATCCAAGGGAGAGACATTCGCGGGTTCAATACTAGTAGAATCTCACGGCATACCAGACTCTGAATGGGTCTCGGTAGAGGCCTGCGACTCAGAAGTAGCAGGCATCAGGGGCTGTGAAAGTACCTCACTGAGTACCGGCGAACCAGTGACTGGCTTAGAAGAAGCTTTGTCGTCGGTTTTGGACCTTGACGGTCTGTTTCTGTCTTTTTCTTTGCATTTTTTGTGAACTCCGGTAGTCGGATTTCTAAACGACGACATTTCAGGATAGTTAAATCTTGAACCAAAGTATTTAGAAGCAAAAATATACTGATGCTTAATAGTGCGTTGGTTAAATTTAGTACAAAACCGACAGCAAGGCATGTTGTGGTCAGGGCCTAGGCAAGGAATACAGTACAAATTAAAATCCTTGTGAGGTATTTGCTTCCCACAAGTAATACAATTATTAACTTTTCTTTCGTCGGTAAGGAGCAAGAAAAAGTTTCCCCAACGGGGTACTTAGCTTTAGTTAGAAGACTTCGGTTCTGAAACTCGAAAACAAAAATTTCAGGAGTCTGCCGACCGGCACTTGCGAACTGCTTCTGCTTCGGGCAAAACACGGCAAGAAAGACTGATTAAAATGGCGTCGGCTGCATGTTTTATACCCCTGACGACCTGACGTCATGGAAGAAGAGAAAGCAACCGACGCAGGACCCAAGACTTTGTTATTCAGGCCGACTGAGGGCAACCTGCCAGCAGATTACCCCAAATGTAATGACTGCAACAGTGAATGTACTCGAACATCTACATTTATGGTAAGTGGACACAACTGTACTTTATTTGTATCTTTTGCTGAAAAGAAATTTCTCAAGCCTGTGAAGAATTTCCCTAGCCAAATGCCTTACTAACTACATTTCCTTTATTTACAACAAGTTGAAATTATCTTTACCTAAATAACTACATGCTCACTCAACAAAGTCAATAGCAGCTTCCTCAGCCTTTCATTCAGGAGCTTCCATGGATGACATTTGTGCATCAGCAACTTGGGCTTCCCCTGCAACAGTGAAACACGAAGAATATCTGATCTGAAGTTCTGAGGTCCTTTGTTCTGTTTAGATAGAAACACATTTGCCTATGAACATCTAGTACATGTAACAAATATTCGCCTTTGTAAAATCTGGGAAGAAAACTGGCAGGACTGATGGATTGGTTAATGTTGGACTACTTTGGGCAAAAAAGTATGCATTACTTCGTAATGTAACTCTATCCTTATGAAACACTAGAATATGGAAGCTTCACAGATGGCATGAATCTCTGAAATTTGTCTCGCAAAAGTAATTGCCATTAAAAACAAAGTTTTCCAAGAAAGAAATTTGAGATCGCAATCATGTGCAGGTTTGAAGGGAGGAAGGACCAGAGCTTGCAGTACCAGAGTTACGTTCCATGGAAGAATAGGGTCTTTAATGGGAGGTCTTAACAGAAGTGTGCCTTGTAGAAAGGTTTTACATAGTTTATGGGAAGCAAGTGAAGAACCATCAAGAACAATATGGAAATTAGAAATTGCTGCTAATTGAACCTTTGCTATTGAAGAACTGGCTCCTTCATTAGAAAGCAACATCAAGAATGAATCCGTGCAGAAAAGGGGTCCACATTATTTTGAAGTTCCAAGTGCACAAATCTTTTCCATTTGCTAGCATTAAGTTTCCTTGTAGATGGTTTGAGGGAAGATAAAATTCTGCGGACAACAGAGAACATAGATTGTCAGGATTTTACTGGAAATGGAAAAACCAAGCTGCTAGCTTGAGACTTGGGAGGTCCAGATGTATCATGCTTGGAGGGTGAGGCAGCAGATCTGGAGCTAGGTCCAGGATCCAGGGTTGAGGAATCAAATGAGGCAACAGGAAGGGGAACCAAATCTGTCGAGGCCAAAAGGGTGCAAGGAGGATGACTTTGCTCTTCAACCTGGCAGCTCTCTGTATAACTTTGGCATGAAGGAATTGGGGGATATGTATAAAGCCAACCGGGGGGGGGGTTCGTGAAGCAGGGCATCCCTCACTGATTTCCCCCTATGGGGGGATTATGACAAAGTAGCTGCTGCACTTGTTGTTCAGGGGGGAAAGCAAAGAGATTGCAGCATGGCCGGCCTCACTTGTGGAAAATCATAGGTTCATATGTGTTTACTAGGCTAACCACCACAACACAAAGGCCTTTTTCAGCCTAGCCATGCATTCAAAATCTCTGACAAGTTAAGATACTCTTGATAAGTGAAGAAGGGGCTTTGGGAGACTCAACATTTACAAGCTAGGGCCTGGGAGATGAACTATTTGCAGGTTGCCTGTGTTCATTAGCGACACAGGTGCCAAACCAGGGATGAATTTCCTGTTCCTCATACAATTGTCCAGGTTGTACTTGAATTGAGTTAGGGAGGAGCTCTGTTTCATATAGATGAGGAGTCTGTTCCAGAGACGGGGTAATCTCTGGGATACATACCTGTCCCTCCAGCAGGTCCTATTTATATCACAGGCAAGGTTTAAGTCTTTAGAATGGGTAATTCTGGTGGTGTTTGTTTTGCGGATTATGCAGGAGGTCCATCAGAGTGGGGTTTGACAATGTCCTGTATGTCAAGCACAGATCTCGCCTCAAAAGCCTGTAGGAGACAGAATACAAGGATAGGGCCTTGAGGCAGTCTTTATAGGACATTTTACTTAAGCCCTGTATTCTTTTAGTGAGGAACCTCTCTCCATGTTCCAGTTGTTGGATATACCAAAGGTGGCATTGTACTCAATGATAGGTCTGATGAATGCCAAATACAGTGGAACACTGACTTCCTTAGACTTAGATGCCATACCTTTGTTTACAAATTGCGCAACAAAGAAGGACTTCCTCACTACTGTAGGCACATGACAGTCAAAGGCTAGATTACTCTCTCCATATGTCCCTAAGTCCCTGACAGCTCTAAGGGGTGTGTTATAAATATGATAGTTACTAGGGGTGGATGACTTCCCGAAGGCTACTATTACATTTTTTATTTAGTTTTAGTCCATGGCTCTGACACCAGTTGTGTGTGTCAGCCCCTCCTGGTGAACATTTGTGTCAGTGTGGGATTCAGTGATAGCTCCTAATTTGCAATCTGCAAAGTTAGTCAGCCAGAGACCACTGCTACTGTCTGATTGAGGGACCAATTTGTGAGATAGCAGAATGTACCTGCTCAGTTTGTCCACTAGCATGTTGGACTTCTCTGGAATGTGTACTGCTATAAGAAAGCAGTTGGAAGATACTGCCCATTGCCATATTATGAGTGCTTCTCGACACAGAGGATTACAATTTGGTTCCTCCTTGTTTGTTGATGTACCAAACTACTGACATGTCTGTTTTTATTGCAATCTTTCCCAAAGAGAGAGCATTCTGAAAGGCTTGCAACGTTAAAAGCACTGCTCTCAATTCTAGAACACTGATATGCACGTTTGCCTCTTTGGGGGACAACATGCCTTGGACCGTCTTCCCTAGGTAATGCCTTCCCACCCCAAACAAGAAGCATCTGTGGTTACTATGGCCTTGGGCTGAGAAGGGATGAATAAACAGCCTTGTAAAACGTGTTCTGATTGACTCCACCACATGAGATCCCTTTTGAATATGTTGGCGATTCATATTGGGGCAGATAGTGGGACAGGAAGAACTGACCATTCGGAAGCCAGCATCCATTGAAATTTGGCCAAGGCAATTTCTGAAAGGTTAGGTTCTGTCCAAGTAAAATCTCAATTCTTATATACATCAGTAAATATTTCTCTTTGTTAGAAATTTCAGGAAATAGCACTGGTAAGCGAACAGAATGATTCAAACTGTTCTCTATAGCCACCTTAGGGAGCAAGGAAGAATCTGTATGTAGGGAAACCCTGTCTTTATGAATGACCAAGTATGGAAGTACCAAAGATAGGACCTGCAGTTCTGATACTCATTTGGCAGAAGTAACAGCCACTAAGATTAAAGTCTTACAAGACAATAACTTCAAGTCAGCTATTGCACAGGGTTCAAATGGAGGCCCAGCTAGCACATGCAGCATGAAAGGCAAAATCCATGGTGTGAGTGGGTCCTGAAATGAAGGACACAACATGAAAGTACCCTTGAGAGAAGCCTTTGAAATTATGAGAGCAGTCAAAGGCACACTGCCCCAACCAATGTCTGCAACTTAATAGAATAACTGGATCCTGAGAAACAAGTATGCTAGAAAATCCAGAATCACCTTTAAATGGTCTGAGAAGGGATCCGGGATCCAACACTTTAGAGGTAGCCCTACAAGTGAAACATTTCCATTTACTAGCATATACCCTACTTATAGAAGCTTTCTGAAAGACTGGGATTTCTGGCAATCTACAGAATTGGAGAAACCATGCGGTTAGCTTGACAGTATGAAGTTCTGGCAGATCCAGACCTGCCAGGTGACAAATCAGATCTAGAAGGGGATCCAGGGCCCAAGGAGGGTACTTCAGAACAGACCACAGAAAGGGGAAACCCATCTGATGGAGCCAAAAGGGAGCAATGAAAATTATAGTCACGCTGCAACAGCCTGCCTTCTGAAGACATTTTATAAACAGAGGGGCTTGCAGGGGACTTGGGCAGTAGGACTCCCAAGATGGCTGCACATTGAAAAACAGCCTAATTATAGCTCTTCTGGTGTGAAAACAGGAACTTAGCAGAGAAAAACCAGTGGATCTAGCTTTCTGGGTAAATTTCAGTATCTGGCTAGTAAGTGCACTACCTGGATGCCAGGAAAAAAAGAAATACAGAGGACCTGAAGGAAAATCAGCTACAAAAGGCAATGGTAAAACACTGGCTGAGAAAAGTACTGCAGCTGCTCAGCAAAAAGTAGTGCAAACTCCAGACATAACTTCCAGTAACCTAGAGGAAAGTATAAGGGAACTGCACACAGACCTGACTAAAATAAATGAAACCCTGACGGAATATATTAACTCAAACAATAAAAGGCTGGAAAAAATGGAATAATATTTAAACAGATATTCAGATCAGATGATAAACCTGCAAAACTCAGAGGTCTGGCTCAATATGAGACTCCACAAGAAGATATGTTTAAAAAAAAAAACAGTATTAGAAGATAGAGCACATAGGGAAAACCTGAGTACGGAACAGACTGGTTTGATGTTATGAAAACACAAATAAGCAACTGGACTGGTATTCTACAACAGGAATTAACTGAAAGGGCACAACATGTGTGTGCTCCGAACCTAGCTATGAGAAAACAGCCTAGACCTTTAATAGTAAAGATGCAATCTTACCAGCAGAAGGAGATAACTCTAACAAAACTGTGACAGACGGACAAAGTACTAAAAGTGGGAGACAGCAGAGTGTTTGTGGAGAAGGACTACTCATTGTACACCTGGCAGAAGAGTAAATTTATTCCATTATTCAGGGAATGTCAATTAACAGGAGTGATTCATACTGCTGTACCAAGCTAGCTTCAAAATATTTCTCCCTGGAGGAACAAAATCATTTCTTGATGAAGTACATGCTAAGGAAAAAGCACAAAAGTCTGTCCAACAAAAACTGAGCTGTGAAACAGAAGGAGATTCTACTTCTTGTTCTTCTGGTAATAAAGATGACACAAAGACTATGCAAGTGAAACCTTTTCCAGTGTTTCAACAGAAAATGCTTGAGAGGTGAAATAACACAAGAGTTGACTAGAAGAATCAGGAGTATGTTGGAAATGAAGTAGAAATTGGATTTGAGAGATGGAGATGAAAAATATGGAAATACTGGGCTTTCTTGAATTTGTTAAACCTGTATAAAGCATACTCCCTACTTCATGTCATTAATGTTTGGAAAATAAAATCAGTAACTTTGAAACTGACAAATGTGGGATTACAAAACAACAATTATATTTGCAAAACATGACAGAACAAGAAAATCTGGAAATATTGGATCTTGTTGGACTTTGTTAAACTTGTAAGGGGACTCTAAAGCATATGCCCTACTTCATGTCACTGATGTTGGGGAAAATACTCAGGTGAAGGGAAGTGGAGGGAGAAAGTTATCTGTAAGTACATGTTTTTCTTAATAGCACTGTTTTAATAGTGCATGATTTTCTTTGCATGTTATAAAGTTCCTTGTTCAGTTTTAAGAAATGTAGTTACTCCAATGTACAAAATAAATAAATAAGGTCTGGTTAAAAGAAAGACAAGAGAAAATGTAGTGTTATTTTCCTCATTCTTGCATAGGGGAATGACTGGGTTAAGGTATTCTCATTCTTGCATAGGGGAATGACTGGGTTAAGGCCATTAACTTAATCTAGTAACAAGTTTTAAGAGAAAGTAAGTAAACAAAAAGGAATATTGAATATTATAAGACTTTTCTTCTAATAAACAGTTTTGTGTCTGGTTCTCATGTCTCTAGCAGACAATCTGAGAAATGGCTTAGAGAAAATGTTTTCTGAAAGTATTAAAATATTTTCCCAGCTTAGAGAGCTATAAAGATAAGACAAAGCCATACAGCATTTATAAAACCACAGGCTCTAACAAGCATCTTAGCATGGATAACCTTTCTTTAAGGTTATCTCAAATCTGTTTGTGTGGTTGTCAATTTGGAACATTTGCTCCTATTAAGAGAGTAGCACTTCAATATTTGAAGACATATGTAATGTTGTGTGTTATTACTAAGTTAATAGGTTTTAGTGGAGTAATGGAGGTGTGTTTGTATTTCTGTCTGAGGGTTTCAATAAACAAAAAGTTCTGTTAAGATGAGACACAGGCTCAAACAGAGATGACAAGAAACGGTATGAAAGAATACCCTGCCAAATAGTACATGCATGTAACATAAAACCTATAACTAGACACTTAACAAAAAAGCTGTTATACATAAAAGGTGGGAATAATCATTTTTCAAGAAGCATCAGCATTCTGTAATGTCTTTAAATATTGATGGTCTCACAAATGTAGACTGCAAACAGCTATGCTACAGGAAGCACACTTGGTAAGAACTGAACATGTGAATTTGATAAAGAAAGGTTTTTGGGATTGTCATTCAGCGGAATACCTGGGGCAAAGAAAGAGGAGAGTACTTACATTAATTGCAAGAGGAGCGCCAACAGTGACAGAAGAGGGTAAAAAAAGACAATAATAGTAGATTTGTAGTACTAAGAGGCTAGTTTGCAAGGGAGGAGGATTACACTGACATGTATTTATATTCCACCAAAAACTGCTAAAATGGAGCTTAAGAAAATTCTGAGAGAAATAATCAGCTTTCAGCAAGGAATATTACCTACAGGTGGGGACTGGAATTTGATTTGCAGCAGTGAAGCTGTGTCTGGAGAACCCCAGAAGGGAAAAGGTAACAAAGAAGAATAGATTTTCTTAAAAAGAAATACGAAAATATTTGTCAGGAAGAGGTGAATTCAGTACTAGGAGTTCGGAGTGAATGTATATATTGTTCCCTAAGACACAAAAACTGGCTTAGGCTGGGCAGAATTTACATTTCACAGGAACATGTGCATTTCATTAAAGGTCTTGAAATGCACCGGATAACTATTTCAGATCATGCATCAACAATAACTAAAATAAAAACACAGGGTAATGAAATAAAATGGAGACACTTGTTCTTTCCCACCGATCTGTTGAAAAGAAAAAAAGCATGGAATGGGTAGTGGAAATTATTCAAGAGTTATTAGAGAAGACAGAAATTTCTTTTGAAAATATAGCTAGAGAGTGGGATAAAATTAAAATGGAGTTTAAAAACAGGGTGGAAATAAAGGGAGATATGGTTAAGTACCAAGAGTTATTTATGGGGACTGACAAATGTTCTTCTTTCGGCTTTTTCTCCGGTTAGGGTTCGCGACTGACAAATGTTAAAGTATTGAAAAATAGGGGGAATCTCTCAGAATAAGAGGAGGAGCAACTGAATAATGCTAAACAGAAAATAAGGCATTACATTGATAATATGCATTTTAGAAAGACTGCTGTTAAGCAACTGTTTTTTGATGATAACTCTAGAACACAAAAACTTTCAGCACAACGACTAAGGGACCAGAAAGTAGAAAAAGCTCTCACCAAGCTTAGGGAGCCTATAACAAGGAAGATAACAAGAGATCCTGTAGAAGTATTAGAAATATTTCGGAATTCAATGAAAGTCTGTATAAAGCAAAGAAATATGGAAATTAAGAAAAGGTGCAAATGGAAATGTTTATGGAAGAATTAAATATGCTAAGGTTAGAGGTAGAGGTTGAGGAGGCTCCATTACTAACAGAATAGTAGCAGATGATAGGATCGTAGGACATGAGATAAAAATGGTGATGTATAACCAATCTACAGGAAAATCCATGGGAATAGATGGTACTCCTATGGAAGTCTGGAAACTAGTAGGTAAAAAACTGATAATGATCTAGAAGGTTTTCTTTAACAGTATTTTAAGAGAAGAAGTACCAATAGATAGTGGTGATATCTGTAATACCTAAAGAGGGTAAAGATCCATCAGATTCAGCTTCAAACAGGCCCATTTTAATACTAAACCATGATTATAAAGTGTTTATGTCTATGATGGATAAAACAATGGCAAAGGTGATGCCAAAATTGATAGATATGGATCAATGTGGTTTTGTGGATGGAAGGCAAACATTTGACAACATTAACACAACAATGATGATCTAAAAGGAAGCAGAATGCAAGAGAACACCACTGTTGTTGGTGGTTCTTGATGCAGAGAAAGCATTTGACAGAGTAAACTGGGACTTTACAAGTACAGCAATGAAAGTATGGGCATTCCCTGATAAAATTATAAGACTGATTAGAAGGACATGTGAGGGATTGGAGCCGAAAATTAAAGTGGGTGGGGTCCTCCCTAATCATTTCTGCTTGAGCAGAGGAACCAAGCAGGGGCGTCCTCTCTCCCCTTTGTTATTTACATTACAGTTTGAACCACTGGCAAAGAAAATAAGGGACTAAGAAATTCAAGAATATAACTGGTATGGCAGTCAAGAAAATCTGGCTCTACTTGCAGATGATATTATTTTATACCTGACAATACCAGAAAGGGACACTGCACTGCTGTGGAACATACTGAGACAGTTTCAGATCTTTTGTTATACAAAATTAATGAAGCTAAAACAAAGGCAACAGTGGTAAATTATGCACCCACACACAAACTGGTTCAGCAATATCCATACTTATGGAGACAAGATAAAATTAAGTATTTAGGAGTATGGATTAAAAATTATCCCTGTGTAGCAGCTAAGGATATGTGGGAAGACTCAATGCAAAAAAATGAGAAAATGAAACCTCTGTTATATGGATACTGATAGTAAGATACAAGCAGTTAAAATGTTTTTAGTACCTTTAGTCAGGCATACTTTATCAACCAGAGGAGAAATTGTGGATAGCAATTGATAAAGTGTTGAAAGATTTTATCTGGAAGAGGCAGACGGCTAGAGTCAAGTGGGATAAGTTTATTCTTCCACTAGAATAAGGCAGACTGGGATTACCTGATTTGAAGAGTATTTCAGAGCAACACAGTTAAGGCTCCTACACATAGCACAAGCATTAAACTATAATTCAAAGTGGAAAGAGATTACAATAATGAAACAAAGGGAAGCTCAAGAAACAAGGACAGACTGGGATTTTGGTTGCAGACCTTCAAGGAGAATTAACAATAATTATACAGAATATTACATTCGTCAAATAGCAGAAAGTATTCTAAGAACTAAGTCAACATGGGAATGGAAACAGGAGATTCTGCTGATAGGGATGACTGCAATTATGGATACAGACAACAGGCAAGAGGGGGGCTGGAATTTATTGGAGAAAACTGGCAATGAAACTGAGGTATTGAGAGGAAATAACTAGAGAGGGAAAGGTAACAGAATGAGAAGACGCCAAGAACTCATTTGGACTGCAACTTAGAAACTGCCTTCCCTATATCAAGGATTGATAACAGGGTATAGGCAAAGAGAAAGAAATGGGGGGGGGGGTGCTAAATGAAAGACCAGCACTGGTAGAGTTTTTAGTAGAATCTAAGACAGAAATTGTCATTAAGAAAGGAATAATTGGTATATCATATAAAATATTGCACTATAACTATAAGAATAAATCAGAGGAGGTTAGAAAGGCTTGGGAAGAAAGATTGGATAAGCAATTCACAAAGAAACAATGGGGGGGTTATAGGTCTCCCAAATATGCAACAAAATCTAGAAGATTTAGGATCTTTGCTTGGAAGTGTTCACAATTAGGTATTTTTATACTCCAAGTAGACTCCAAAGAATTTTTCCACAGGTAGACATGAAATGTTAAGAGATGTGATGGTGAAGACACATTTTCTGGGAGTGTAATGAGTTGGCAGACTTTAAAGATTTCCTGAAAACTGCTCTATCAGAGATACTGGGTGAGGAAATTGGTGTAACTAAGGAAATTATTTTTTTGAGCTATGATACAGAATCAGAACTGCCTAGACATAACAAGGCCTTGCTGAGTCTAACTATGATGACTGCCAAAAAAAACAATTACTGAAAAATGGAAATAAAAGTTTAAACCAACTTTACTAGAAGCAGCAAAGATTGTAACAGAGATAAAACAACTGAAATTGGGATCTTTAGAAAAGGGTACGGGCAAATTACATAGGAAAAAAATGGGAAATGTGGGATCCATACATGCAGAGGAGGAACTAGGTTTAAAAGAAGGCAGGATTTAAATGAGCTATGTAATGTTTGACTGACAATGACTGGACATATTATAAGTGATGTATAATGTTTGCAGCTACAGCTGTGTCATCATGGTTTGTAATGTATAATATTTGCAACTAAAATTGTGTTTCTAAGGTTTATTTTCATTTATATAGACATAAAATTGCATATGTTATACATGATAATTTAATAAAGATGTTTGTTTAAAAAAAAAAAAAAAAACAGTGGGGTTGGAGGGAAGCCATACAAAGGACCCAGGGGCCAAGCATACAGAAAGGCATCCTTGGGTGACTGTCCCTGAGAAGAACTAATGCACTTGGTTTTGGATAGGGATGTGAACAAACTGCAACAAGAAGTGCCCCGGCACTGAAAAATTTCAGTGGTGACTCTCTGGCACAGGGACCCCTCATGTGGAAAGAGGATATTCCTGCTCAGACTGTCAACATGTTGGATTTCCCCAGAATTTGTGTTGCAACCCGAAACAACTGAGACAAACTCACCCAATGCCAGAATTTCATGGCCTCCTGTCGAAGAGGATAGGAACAGGCTCCCTATGTTCAGATTCCAAAAGACAGACACATCGGTCTGGACTAAAATCATACCCTTGGGAAGAATGTCCTGAAAGGCCTGCAACACAGGCAGGAATGCTGTAATCTCCAGGATACTGATACGAAGACTGACCAGTACTGTACCAGGTCCTCTGAACAATCCTCCCTTCAAAATGCCCCCCCACCTGAAAAGACTGGCGTTCATCATGACTGTGCCATGCTGGGGGACTAAACAGTCTCCTGGTGGGCACCAAGAGAGACTCCAGACACCACCATCCGATCTGATCTCCACAGACATTTGTCAGCACAATGGGAAATTCCATTGGATGCATCAAGTATGACCACTGTACTGCCAAGTATCCATTGCAGAGCCCTCATGTGATACCTCACTAGAGGAACCAAGCAGATGGTGGCCACCAAGACTCATAAGTGCCTAAGAACAAGATAAGCCGGGGGTTTCAGTGAGACAGCAAGAAGGCCAGATCCACAGGGTGGAGACTACGAAAACTGGGAGTCTTGCAATCTGAGAAAATGTGTCTAAATGGAAGCCTATTAACTCTATTGTTTGCACAGGGAAAAGGCTGGACATCTGACAGCTGACTATGATTCGCAACAAACTGCACAGCTGGAATAAGGTGTCCCTGGCTCTGACTAAAGATGCTCTTCATGGATGCTGTTAGGAGCCAATCGTCCAGGTAAGAAAAGATCTGGAATCCCTGCAGCCTAAGCCAATCTGCCAGGAGTGCCATACACTTAGTGAACACCCAGGGGGCGGTGGTGAGACCAAAGAGAAGAGCACTGAACTGATAATGACTGGTCCCCAGTTAGAGGCATAGAAACCTCCTGGAATACCTCTCTTTGATGATACGCATCTTTGAGGTCGACAAAGCACATCCAGTCATCCTTCCTCAAGATAGGCAGAATGGACTGCACAGTGACCATCCAAAACTTGGTCCATTTTATAAAACAATTCAACTTGTTCAAATTCAGAACTGGCCTGAGGTCTTTGTTTTTCTTTGAAACCAAAAAGAACCTTGAATGGCCCCAGATCCACACTGGTCTGGCAGGACATCTTGAATGACTCAATTTACTAATAGCTTCTGAATGTCAATGGCTGCATCTCTTCTCTGATGGAGTGGCTTGTCTGAAAGATATTTGGGATTAAATTTGGAATTTCCAAAAATGGAATTATATAGCCTCTGGATATGACCTTAACGCCCATACGTCTGAGGTGATAGCCTCCCAAGCTTCTGGGTGTACAACCAAATGACCCCCAACTGCCTCCAGAGTCAGACAGTCAAGCAACCTTTCAGGGTTCCTAAAAGGACCTCCTGGAGAACGATCCATGAAAGCCCTGGTTCTGCAGAGCACTCCTCCTGTGAGGGAGGTGCCAGTTGTGGTTACCCTCCCTGCCACTGGGAGACCCTTCAGAAGGACCTTCTTGAAAAGGCTGCTATGCTTTTCTAAAAAAGAGATGTCTTCTCCCTTCAGGTTCCAAGAGAAGGTCTGTTGAGGTGTATCCTGCTTACTCCTGATTGAAGTGTTCTTAACTTTAGGCCTAAAAAGTGAAGAGCCATAGGGGGGCATTAATAAAAGATGCCTTGAAGCAGTCTGCAAAATTATACTGCCTCATCTAAGCATGGTGATTCATGGAAATGCCAGTGCCAGCAGGTCATGACTTCCCATCAACTGTGTTAGTAGACACAGACACACATTAGCAACAGACTGTAAGGTGGACATCAGAGTCTCCAGAGTCTGCTGTGCCCTAATTAACCTTGACACTTCTGACAAAATGACCTGCTGAAGTCTGGTCAAGTGAGCGAGAGTTTGATGCCCTCAGTTCGAACGTGGCTCAGGCATAGGAGCACTTCCCCGATCAGCTTAATGCCTGAGATTTCTTATTTACAGAATGAATAAAGGAGCTCTTGTCCGAGATGTCCTCCTTAGTGGCCACCACCACTACTTCATCAAAGCCCAGACACTTCCTCCACAGTTGCCGGTCCTTTTGGGTGGGGGTGGTGAAACTCTTGTCCAGTTTCTTTGGGATCAGTTCCACTGTATCAGGCTCCATTTCAGGTCAATAAGGGCATCCATAGTGGGTACCATCCACGATGTGGATGGCTTCACCACAAAACCCTCCAAATATACAGACCCCTCTAGAGACGAGGCTTAAGCAGTCCAACCCCAGCACTGGTAAGGCAGCTCCAAAAGATCGCCAAAAGAGGCATTTTTATTGGGGGATTTAGGGGACTCCTCTACATCCTTGAGGTCAGTATTCTCAGTGAGGAATTCTCCAGAAGAATCTAGGTACTTCCTCTTGCACTGCCTCCTGCTGAAACTTCCCACACTGGAGAAACTGGAGGTAAGAAGAAGAGGTCAGGCCTTGAAAGTAGGGCAGGCTGGAGACCATTCAGGGTAAGCTGTCCCAGAGCAGACTGAAGTGTGTCCACAGGTGCAGATATAGAAGATGGGGGGATACTGGTTGCAGTTAACCACTCCTTCTGACAGGAGAACATCATCTCTATGATGTCAAAGGCAAACACTGAAGCAGGCAGCTCAGAGCATGACCTGGAAACCACCGTCTCAACTTGCCAGCTCTGAAGACAACACAGCTCTAATGCAGCTGGAGTCAAGGAAGCCAAGGTAGGAGTAGAAGCAGAATTTGGTCAGGCTGTTGTACCTGACCTAAAGGGAAGAAAGGTTACCAGCTCTGATAACATCAGAATCATAGGGTCCGAGGGAGAAAACCAACTTAAAGAGATGATGCCTCAGGTTGAGGATCTAAAGCAGGGGGATCAGTCCTAGCTCTACTGTGTCTGTAAAAAGGACCACATGAGCTCTTTAAGCCAAAGGATCATACACTGCAGACCAAATGGGACAACAGAGCTGACAAAGCCACTGATGGACGCTCTCCTGCTAGACAGCTCAAACAACCAGATCCGAAAAGAAGCTTGGATCCTCGGCAGAGAAGGGGAAGTCTCTGGTGAGGACTCTCACTGAGTCAATGGGGAGAAGGGAGAAAAAAGTCCTACCCAAGGGAGCTGCCTTGGAAAAAGAAGGGTTAGGAACACTAAGAGTGGGAGAGGTAGCCTTACCCATAATTGGTGGGTGTTGAAGGCGATTGTGTCTGAGGTGTCAAGCAGACAATGGAGCCAAGACCTCCAGGGAGCTGATCTTGGGACTCTTAGACCCAGCAGACCAAAAGAGGGGGGACACTCATTTTCAGTCCACCTTGGAAGGTACGGGGTCCTTACAACCTGTTTGTGACCCCGATCACTCATCTACACTTTGCTGAAAAAAGCAGAAGAGTCCCCAGCCAGCAACAGTCCTTTCAGGACCAACTTGGCTCTCCTCTCATTGAGAGAGCAAGTGCTGAAGCTCTTACAAATAGCAGAAGATGACTGAAGGTGGGAAGCCTACAGAGAGTATACACACTTGTCATGGACGTCCTGCGAAAGTAGCTTGTGGCCACAAGCTACACACTTTTTAAAACTCTTCCCCATATTGAAAAAGCTCAAACCTACTGCAAGAAAAACTAAACTACTAATTTCTACAAAAATAAAAACCCTAACACCAAAAAAAAAAGCCAGCACTAACCACACTAGGCAAGTAAAGCCCGCTAACAAGATCAACTTCTAACTCTAAAACTACACTACCTACTACAAGAAAAAGCTGCACCACAAATAGAAAGACACAAGAAAACAAGGGTAGAGAATAAAAGCAGGCTAAATGACACTCAAAAATATCCAAGGAAACACTCTGGTTGAACAAATGACCAAGCTGCTGTCCAGAAATGATGGCACATGAGATCTGTGGTAATCTTAGTTGACTGAGGAATTTTGGATAGAGGTGGCAGATCTCGGTGAGCTGAAGTCTTTGGAATATGACTAGTTTTGGATATGAATCGAATCTGATAACCACATGTTGAATCCAGATGGAAAAGACAACAACAGATCAATAATTCCTGAAAAAGCTGACAAACAAAGTCAGTTTGGTTTAAATTTAGATCATGTCTGAATATTACTCTGTCTGGATATAATCTAAGAAAAAAATCTGGGAGAGATAAACATAAAATGAAGAAAAAGGTAGCGGAGGAGAAAGTTGGGCTGGCTAAGGACTCTGCAGAGATGGTGCAGATGTAATATATGTTTTCCAGTAACTTTGAGGAGAATCTCTCTCAGATAAACTCAAGAGTTCTTTAAAACAAGTGGAGCAGTACAGGAGTACATAAAATCAAATGGGGAAAAGGGGGGGGGGGGCGCTGAATAATCACTCTGATGTGCAGGACAAGCTGCAAAGGTCATAAATGGAAACCAATGACAGACTGACAGAAAATGAGGCATCTGTAGAGTTGTATCAAAAAAATGGCTGATTTGGAAGAATGGGGATCTGAGGTTTATAACCATCTCCTATAAGCTGGAAGGAACATACTGCATAAGCCTTACTGAAGATCAATATCAGCAACTGGACTGGTGTCCCACAGCAAAACTATGATCCCAAGGAGGAGCCACTGGATTACTTGGAGGACCCTCATACAAACCCCTTTCAAGAACATTTTGACACGAAACTGCCTTGAAAGAGGAGATCCATGGGCAGACATGTTGAAATAGCCAATAAATTAATGTTGATAGAGGAATAAGAGAGGCCATACGATGGTAACTCTCACAAATATTGTAAAACCAGAGAACAACTAGCCCTGAATTGGTACTGGTTATGTTGTTGTTGGCACCAACTAGAAAACCTTTTCCATTTTCATATATATATATATATATATATATATATATATGACTTTCTATTAGCAGGCTTTCTTGTCTCCATTAGTACCTACTGCATGTCCTCAATAAATAGGTGCCTAAAAGGAATTAAGACCCTCTCATCCATGATTGACATCTCAGTGTATCAAACACCCCTGTTCTTGTGTGGGTAGATCCAGTCTGTGAAGAAATCTTGTTGCAATTGTCCCTTGCCATTTCTGAAAGAAGGGAGAAACATGGCTGCTCAGTCTATAACGGAATCACCACAATGATCTTGGGGTATTCCTTCTGCATCTTCAGAAGTATGCTGGACAGTTCTGGAAAGGGTTGAAAAGTATACAGAAACATTCCTGTCAAAAGAAAAGACAAAAAAAAAAGCATCCGTCTTCCAGGCCTTCTTTCAGAGTCCTGGAACAGAATCGTGCAAGTTGACTATTTAAATAGGAGGTAAAAAGATCTACTTGAGGAACTCCCCACAGATAGGTCAAATCTTGGAAGACCCCCTTGGAATAAGCCCTAGAAAGGAGGAATTTCTTCCCTCTGTCATTTGTAACCTTGATGAGTGATTTGCAGAACTCATTTGTCTGCCACACACTGTTGCCAAACAGAAAAATGGAGATTCAGACTTTTTGGAAGGAAAAAAGGGGACAGGATGGAAGGGGTTCACAAGGTCTTTTGAACAGCCATCGATACCCGGTAGACTGTCCTCAGTTTTGGGATGCTTGTGACTTCTCTTTGGAACCCCTTGTCATTTCTTCTTAAATGTTCTTCTGTCTATCTGAATTTGTTGAGAATGTTTAAACTGTTTTTGCCAAAATTAATTGAGGAGATAGAAAATTCCTTGGACATTTGGAAAAGGAGGCCTGGATCAGCTTGCCCCTTTTATCACACTTTTTGAACACCTCTGCAGCAGAGGGGCCAAACATAATCTCTGTCTAAGGAAGTATTTAAATTCGCATTTTCATCATCATCTGGAAGGTTTTATGCAGCCATACAATTCAAAATTTTGAAAATCAAAGTTGTAGAAGTATACACTTTTTTCCCCACACCTACCAAAATGTTTCCATCCTTGTCGGAGAATTGGAATTAACTAAGTGCTTAGCAGCGAGATCAACAAAAGCTATAGCTTCTGGGTCAGGTTTGGAATGAGGAACCTTTAACATCTTATCTGCCTTTTTGGTAGTAGCTGACTAAAATGTGCAGGCAGTGACACACATCCTTTAAAGCCAACAGAACAGGAAAAATGGGTGTGGGTTTTGGGAAATCCTTTTGTAACAACTCAGTATTTTCCAAGGGACTGGGAAACCCCAGTTTTCTTCCTCTGAAAACACTGGCACATTCTAGCCATAGTCTCAGAGAAAGTGAAACCTCCACAAGGAAAATCAAACACTGAGCTTTCCTCTAAGTTTGAATCAGAAAGCTGAGGAAAAAAAATGCATCTTCCTGTTCAGATTCAGAATCTTGAATCTCTTCAGAAAAAGGGGGATCCCTTCTTCTTTTACCAGGAACTAGTTTACAAGGAGCAGCAATAGCCTGAATTAAACTGTGAGCCAGACACAGTAAATTACTCCTATCTAAAGAAATCTGAAGAGGAGGAGTTACATGCTTGGTTTTCTGTTTCCTTTTGACAGAAAAAATGGGGCCAACTCTGTTACTAATGGCAAACAGCTGCTTCATCAGGAATGAACACAGCATTCTGACACAACAGGGAAACCCTCTCTATTCCCTCTTCCAGAACTGACAAGAGCGACTCTCCCTTCCACAGTAACGGGACTCCAACAGCCACAGAGGAGGTGGGCTAACGCCCTGTCCACAGTATTAGTAGGTGCTACACCAGATGGATCCAAGGTAAAAGATGAGTGGTCTGAGGTACAACAAATGGCCAGAGCAGAGTCACCTACTTGTGGCTGAGGCAAACTGCCACCCTGCTATGGTAGCAAATAATTTACGCCTAGAAGAAGGACCGACAAAGAACTGGTAGTCTGTTCCATGGCCAAGCTGAAACTAATTCTTGTTTCCCAAGGAAGATAAGCAACAATTGCTAGTAAAGTTACCAGTCCACAAGTTTTTTTTTTTTTTTTGTAAACACTTTTATAACACTATGTCATCCCCACAAAGGGAAAATAAGAACAATTTCTCCACGTAAAATAAGCTTTCAACAAGTTTAGACTACTTTTAAACTGACAGAAAACATTGACTGTAATGTTTAGAAATAACACAGTCTCGAGACAGGAGGACTAAAGTGAGGTTCTATGGTTCTACGGGCTGTCTGAGAGGAGGCCTGAGATGAGAGGTGCCTTTGAGGAAAGTCTTGCAGAGGCGTAAAGAGATAAGAGGGATGCCATCTATACCACTGTGGAAATTGACGCTAGATGTACTCATACTGTACAGGCAGTGGCCTCATTATCAAAAAACGTAGCCAGGTATTGAAGCACTGCAGTAATTAGAGCAGAGTATGGGTCTAGCAGTTATCCTTAGACCAAAAGGAAAACCTTTTCCATTTATCCTGAAATAGTCCTCTGGTTGATGGTTTGTGAGAGGCCAGAATGATGTCTCGAACAGGTGAGGAGAGATTAGCTTGCCTGACGGACTAGCGGAAATGGAGAAACCAAGCTGTCAGCTTGAGAGTGGACAGGTTCGGGTGACTCAACCCTTGGGGGTGAGTGATCAGATCCGGTGGTCTAGAATCCATGGCGGGAATATTAGGTGAGGCCCAGGAAAGGGGAACCAAACTTGTCAAGGAGGCCAGAACAGGGCTATGAGGATCACCTTGCATCTCAACAAAAGAGCTCTCTTTAGAAATTGTGGGATCAGAAGACTGGGAGGACAGGTGAAAAGAAGTCCCGTGGGCCAGTAGTGGATCAAAGCTCCCCTCGGTGACTCCCCCTCTGGGGGAAGTAGGGCGAAGTAGCTGCTGCACTTGGTGTTTGATGGGGAGGCGAAAAGATAGCAGCAAGGCTGGCCCCAGTGGCTGAAATTACAGAAGCCACCTCGGGGTTGAGGGACCACTCGTGGAGCATGAGGATGCATCTGCTTAGTTTGTCTGCAATCACATTGGAGCTCCCCGGGATATGCGCTACTATCAGAAAGTGGTTGGAAGCTATCGCCCACTGCCAAATTCTCATGGCTTCTTGACAAAGGGGGTAGGAGTTGGTTCCTCCTTGATTGTTTATGTACCAGACCACTGACATATTGTCTGATTGGACTGCAGTTGTCCCGAATGGGAGAGCCACATGGAATTGGAATTCCTGCAATGCTAACAGCACGGCTCTCGGTTCTAGGACATTGATATGCAGGTGGGGCTTTGAGGTGGACCATGTGCCTTGGACAATCTTTTCCTGAAAATGGCCTCCCACGCAATCAGGGAAGCATCCGTGGTCACAATGGCTGTGGGCTGGGAGGGTAAAAATGGGCAGTTCCAAAGATCTACGTCTGGCTTCATCCACCAAAGCAGGTCCTGCTTGCAGGAGTTGGTTATTCGAATCTTGTAGTCCAGGGGATGACAGATTGGGAACCACTGACACAGAAGGAGCCATTGTAGAATTTGCATATGTAGCTTTGCTAGAGGCACTATTGGAATTGATGTAGCCATAGAACCTAGAGCTTGGAGAACTTCTCTTGCAGAGGCTGATGTCTGAGAAAGAATCACTCAGATCTGAAGCCTGAATCAATGGAGTTTGTGAAGAGGCAATGATACCAGACAGGACCGAGTATTGAACACTGCTCCAATGAACTCTATTTGTTGTGTAGGGATAAGATTCGATTTCTCCCAATGTATCGTTATTCCCAACAATTTTGCCAGAGAGAGAGTATGTTGTAGTGTAGTTAGATGCTTGGTGGGTGCGGAAAGGAGCCAGTCGTCTAGACATGGAAACACCCAGAATCCTTTTAGTCTCAAGTGAGCTGTTACCACTGGCATGCATTTCATGAACACTCTGGGGGCTGTAGAGAGACCGAATGGCAGGGCACGGAATTGGTAATGACTGGCTCCTAGCTGGAAGCGAAGGAGACTCCTAGAGCGCTTGTCCATTTTGATGTGGTAATATGCATCCTGGAGATCTATAGAGCACATCCAATCGCCTTCTCTTAAAAAGGGAAGAATGGACTGAAATGTGACCATCTGGAATTTGGTGTGGGTGACAGACTTATTTAAGTTGCTGAGATCCAAAATGGGTCTCCAGTCCCCTGTCTTTTTTGGCACCAAAAAGAATCTTGAGTAAAATTTGGATCCACACTGGTCTGGTGGGACTGGCTGGATGACTTTTTTTTTGAGACAGCTTTATAACCTCTGAAGCCGTTTCTTCCCTTTGACTGGGTGGAATGTTGGGAAGTTTTCTTAGAAATATTGGCTGACAAGAAAGGGGAATGGTGTATCCTCTGGTGATAATATTCTGCACCCAACTACGGGTAAATAAGATCAATATATGGCGTTCGCACAAAAACTGAACCAACAAACAAAAGAAGCTTACGCCAACCGCTATGTTGTCATGAGATGCCGAAACTCCAAACCTGTCCGATGTTCAATGACAGTTCAAAAATAACATTTAAAATAATCCAGCAGTTATTGAAGACATCAGTAGAAAACAACTAACAACATACTGATAGTTAAGCGCTTTCACCCGTTGCCAATACAGGCTTCATCAGAACTAAGTTCAGTGAATGAAACAGTTGCAGTTTAAATTGATTCTTTGGCGCCAAAAAATGTAGCCAAATTTAAAGCTACAGCTCATAAAATTGTAACTAACGTGTATCTGAATAATAAATAGAAAATAAAAAACATAAATAATAAAATAAATCATAACAAGATCCCAACACTTATTAGCTACTAGTAGCTTAAATAAAAACATGCTGTTAATCAAGCATACTGAGCAACGGCTTAATAGAAATAAAATTGTTCAACCCTGGGGGGCTAGAAGCATCAGTGAACAATTGCCACCACAATTCCTTAAAAGATAAATATCCTTTATAATCTCCCCCTCTTGGGTCCAACTTAATGGTGTCCAGTATAGCAAATAAAAAAATAATGATTGTCTCCTGACAATTTAAAATGTCTGTATAAAGCGTTTTTTTCATCTCTCTTTTTAATACAATACATATGATCATAGATACGCTTGTTTAACTGCCTTTCGGTCTTTCCAATATAGAAAGCCGAACAAATACCACATAAAGCTAGATATACTAATAATTTAGATCTACAGTTCCCGTGTCTAAACTTAATATTAGATCTGTTGATATTGTCTAATCTCACCCCATCATTCAAATTTATAGTGTGACACCAGTTGCAGTTGCCACATTTGTTAGTGTGTTTCAAAGAAAGGTTTTTATGCATAGGGCCCATTTCCAAATATCTCTTAATATTTGGTCCCATTTTGTTTATAAAACAAGGGTGATGTCCAACTATATTAACTACATTATTGTCAGCAAGAATTATATTCCAGTTCCTATTCAGTATTTGTTTGATTTTGAACGTGTAGGGTCCATATTCAAGTACACAGGCTCTGCTATAATTCCTTGCTGTAACATCTTGCCTATCAGTTTGTACTACACCCTTGGTTTGCCGGAAGAATTCACCTTCATAGAAGATGTAATTGTGCTCCAAAACTATACTCATCATGTCTATTATAAGGCATACTTTGTCCCAATCCAGGTCAGCAAACTTTCTAACACTATTTGCAAAGGCTTCTAAGCCTTCATCTTTTGGTATATATGAGAATAGATTGATGACGTCAATGGTAACAAATAGCAAATCATCGTTGTAAAGATGAATAGGGAAATGTTTCAAAAATCCCCATGAATCCTTAACTAGATGGGAGATTTTGCTGTAAATAGATTTCAACATAGTGTCTATAGCTACCCCTAAGGGAAAGTCTTAGATCTGCTTCCAGAAATTATTGATCTAAAGGGCGGGTTGTCCAAATTTTTGTGAATTTTAGGAATTCCTACCAATGATGCTGCCACCAGATAATCCACTTTCAAAAAATTATATGCATCCAAGGTGATACATTTGTCTATCAGGAATTCCTCTATATGCGTATTAATTCTTCTGTAAGCCAAATTCATTTCATTTACAGAAATAATCTCATAATTACCAGTGGAATGCAGAATATCATACATTTTGGAAGCATAGGCCATGTTGTCATATATCACTATGCCTCCCCCTTTGTCTGGTTTCATTAAACAAATTGTTTTATCATTCCTCATATTTGTTAATGTCTCTATTTCTTCATCAGATAAATTGGATTTAACTTTTCTGCCCCCTAACGAGTTTAGTAACTGATTTTTCATATACAGCTATAGTTGGATTAGTTACAGGCAGAATTGTTACCCCCCCTCTCCCTCTAGAAGTATCATCACTTTGTGGGGCACGGAAAGGTAACATAAGAAATCTCAGGGTCAATTTCCCACTCCTCTGATTCCTGGAAAAGGTACGTTGAGGGTTGGAAAACCATAGGCCTACGGCAGATAGGGTTTTTCCATCTTGCTCGCACCTGGCTAGCATGTCCTTCACTTTGGAGCCAAAGAGGGATGAAGCTTCAATGGGAGCATTCAGAAAGGAAGACTTGTAGAGGTCCGCGAGGTCACAGATGCGCATCCAGGCATGGCGTCGCATAACAATGCCCAAACTCACTGCTCTAGCCACCCCAGGGTAGCTAGCTGGGAGGCCACTTTGTCCCTGACCACATCAGACAACTGTCCTGCAAGTGTCCCAGAGAGTTTGGAGATCAAGTTCCTCTGGAGCCTCATAGTGTGCCAAATAATTCAGGGACCATATAGCAAAAGTCCCTGATGCGAAAAACATGCTTCCCAAGTCTGCCCACCGCCCGGGACTCCCTGCTGGGTGGGTGGACAGCAGGATTTTCCTCAGCCAAGTCCTTTTTCGTGGCCACCGCCACCACTATAGCATCAACTGGTAACCCTTTGGACCAGTGCAGATTCTCAACAGGAAAGGACAGAATTTTGTCTGGTCTCCAGGGGATCGCCTCAATGGAATCAGGTTTCTTCCATGTACGCTGCACGACGAGCTGGATGAGCTCTTTGGCAGACGGGGTCACCCAAGAGGTAGGCGGCTGGGCACAAAAAGCCTGCAGGAACACGAACTCCTCAGACAAAGGGTTGGAGGGCTTCCAGTCACCTCTCTGCTTTAACATCTCAAGGATGCCCCCAAAGGAGACATCATCAGGAGGTGACAGTGGGAACCCCTTCACCATCATCGTAATCTGTGTCCTCTGTTAAGGACTCCCTTAGGTGAGTCCACGTGCTTCCTCTTGCACATCTTCTTTCAAGGGGGCTCCTCAGTGGGGGTTGCTGAGAAGGACTCTGAAGAGTGGGTACCTTGAAAAGGGGTGCCCTGCGGATTCTCTGCCCAGTGTCTTGGGGGGGTGGTCTGGGATAACTGCAGCTCAGGGGGCGAAAACTAGGGTTCCAACATCAAAGCAGCGTTACCAGAAGCAAGAGCCCTCTCCATCACGTGGAAGGCAGGCCCGCCGAAAGAGGGATGGGAGCCTGGAACCAAGCAAGACAACCTCGGGACCAGAATCACACCCCGCTCCAATGGACCCACCCCCACGGGCAGAGCCTTAAGCAGGATCGGTGCAGATGCAGCCATCAGCGCCGAGGAGGGAACAGAGGAGAAAGTTGGCACCGTACCCCGGACTAACGCGCCCATCTCCCAATCCCGAGATTGAGGAAGGATCGGTTCGGCGGGAACCAAAGACCAAAGGGACAAACTCAGAGCTGGAGTGAGGTGCACTGTAGGTGCTGAGGTGATGGGTTCCAAGAAGGATGTCGGAGCAGAGGGCTTCAGAACCGAGACAGTCTAATGAGGAGTGTAAGATGGAGTCCGTAGATAAGGCAACCCAAGTCCAGCAGGTGGATGGGTTTTAGAAAATGAGGGGAATCCCACTGGCTACCAACAGCTGGTCCACAAGACGCACCACGCCGTGTTCTGGAAGGCTCCTGGTGGATCTAGTGGATACTCCAGATGGGGAGACAGGACATTCGAGAAATGGGCTATATGCTTGGCCCAGAAACAGGTCTATGGAGGGAGAGTATCGGGTCCATGGTGCAATGTCTGCCATCACCAGAGTCTCTAGTTTAGAGACCGGAAGCAAAGGGGTCAGATCCAGTGAGGTTGGTACAACGCTCGGTGCCGAAGTGTCACTCAAAGCCAAAACGGTCCATTCCAAAATCGAAACTGAAGTTGAAGTCGAAGGTGTGCCCTGAGCCGAAGTAGCTAAAGGTGCCGAAGTCAAAAGAGGCATAGTAAGATAAATTATTGGTGCCGGAGGCAGGGCATGTGCCAAAACATGTGTTGGTATTGAAGGTTTTGAGACGGTTGGAGCAGAGGAAGTTGGAGCCGAAGAGGCAGATTTATGCTCTGACAATAACTTGGGGACCTTAGATTTCCCAGGTTTGCTCTGATCACCCAATGGTGAAGAAGGAACAGAATGGGATCTCTTTTTGTCCTTAGAAGGAGGGTTTCAGACTTCCATTGCAGAAATTGAGAAGGGAGACTTGAGTAACCATTCAGAATAAGTTTTTTTTTTGCGCTCATTAAGAGTGCATTGGCTGAAACTTTGACAAATATCACATGGAGGCTGCACAGAAAGGTGGGCAACTTCCAAACAGTAGACACAGTCACCACGCGAGTCACTATTAGGTAACCTCCCTTACAAGAGGTACAATGCTTAAAGCCAAATGTAGTCTTCTTATTTATTTTTATTTTATTTTACATTTGTTGACCGGGATAGTCTGACTGGATGCATGTCCATTTTCAGCGGAGGCCCGAGGAGAAAAGCACCAAGGGTAAACAGACACAGCATTACATATTACAGACAGACTATTTACAGTGATTACATAAGTAAGCAAGTTAAACAAGTTCCACAGGTTAGAGTTAATCCCAAGCGTAAGTCAGGATTAAATTAAATTACACAGTAGACTGGTTAACAGATTTTTACAAATTCTAGAGAGAGTTAAGCCAGGCTTGATACATTGACATAGCCAGTTAAGTGCCAAATGTTGTTTGAGTCTAGTTTTAAATTGACCTAAGGTAGAAAGTAAGGTAATATCAGCTGGAAGAGAGTTCCAAGGTCTACTTACAGAGTTTGCAAAGAGAAAGTCACCGGCTGTGTTATTAATTTTGCTAATCTGAATTAGTAGTTTGTTAGAGGATCGAAGCGGTCTAGGATTGTTATAGGGGGTGATAATATTTTTAAGTGCAGGAGTATTGTCTGGATTATACAGGATTTTATAGGCCATAATCAGTTGGCTATACTGGATTAGGCTGGGTAGTTCAAGCCACCCAAGCTGATTTAGATTGCTGCAATGATGTGTCCTAAAATGCAGCCCAGTGGCAAACCTGGCAATGTGGTTGTAGTAAATTGAGAGTTTGTTAAGGACAGTTTTGTTTAAATTCGAGAGTAGAGGGGATGCATACAGAAGGGTTGAAAGAAGGTGAGAGCGAGCTATGGCAATTTTAGCTGGAGGGGTTAGGAAGGCTTTTATTCTGTAAAGTGACCCTAGTTTTTTATTGATGGCTTTGATAATTTGGTTAACATGTAGGTCGAATTTTAGATTATTATCTATGATGACACCTAATAGTTTTGTAGAGGGGTCTGGGGAGATTATTGTGCCATCACTTGAATTTATGGTAAAGGTGAAAGCGGTAGACCTACATCTTGGTGAAAATAACAGCATTTTAGTTTTCTGGGATGTAGGATCAGACGACATTCAGAAAGCCAGTTTTCTATTGTATTAAAGGTGGTCTGGGTGGCTGACCATAACTCTATTGGAGATGTGGCCGAGCAAATCAGAGTAGAGTCATCAGCATATTGGATACAGCTGACTTTTGGGATGACAGTATAAAGGTTGATAATGAAGATGGAGCACAGCAAGGGCCCTAGTATAGAGCCTTGTGGTACTCCAAGGGTATTATGTAGAAGATAAGAGAGTTTGTTCTGCCAGAGGACAGCCTGCTGTCGACCATTCAGGTAGGATTGAAACCATTGAAGGGCTCTAGTATCTAGACAGAATGTTTGCAGGGTGTGGATTAAAAGTTGATGATCAACCATACTGAATGCCTTGGAAAGATCCAAGAAGAGGGCTGAGGATATATAATTATTGTTGCGATTATGGTTTATGGTGTTGGTAAAGGCTAGGAGGGCTGAAGTAGTGCTGTGATGAGGACGGAAGCCATACTGAGTGTCTGCCATAAGGTGATTCTGGATTAGGTGGTGCATGAGTTATCTATGAATAAATTTTTCCATAATCTTTGCAAGTGGAAAGAGTATAGCTATTGGCCTATAATTGGAGAATTCAGCAGAGATGCCTCATTTGTGAAGTGGGATTACATAGGATATTTTCCAGATGGTGGGAATTTTAGCTTCTACTATGGTTCAATTGATTAGCAATAGCATCAGCTGATTTTTGTAGGTACTCGGCAAGGAGTTGATCAGCAGAAAGTGTAGTAGGTTTTAATTTTTTGATCAAGGTATGGATAAGGGAAGTGGCGACTGGTCGGAAGCTGAATGTGCGTAGGTTTCTAGGGGTGGTACTTTCAGGACCTGGGGAGCTTGGAGGTAGTTGGCTAGCTAGGGCTTGAATTGTCTCAGTAAAGAATTGGTTAAAACTGTCAGAAACATCTTCAGGGGTTTTATCAACAGTAGCAGCAGGGATTGGGGTTGAAGTTTGTCCAGGATGTAGTAGATTATTTAAACCTGCCCAAAACTTCTGAGGGTTATTTTGATTTACTGTCTGTAAATTACAGTAGTGTTGTTTTTTGTCTTGTAAAATGGATTTTTTAGTTTCGTTCCTGGATTGCCTGCATTTAATGTGATCTTCGGGGTCTTTAGAAGAACGCCATAAAGCCCATGGGTAATTTTGAGTTTAGACTCTTTAGAAAGCCATGGCACAGTTTTTGCCTTTGTTCTCTATGAACGAACAGGTGCATGCAAATCAAGGATCTCAAGGAATTTGTTGTTAAAGTATGCTACTGCTTCCTCTAATCCCCTATCCTCTATTGGACGTACACAAACAAATAAGATTCTACTTAAACAGGACCAAACCTCTTAGAAAGTCTGAGCAACTACTGGTGGCATTTACTTCAGGATCAGAGGGGAAGGCTATATCAAAGAAGACTATTTCTAAGTGGATAAGCCACTGCATTCGTTTCTGCTACTTGCACCATGGTAAACCTGTGCCCAAGGAAATCAGGTCATATTCCACCAGGGCTGCCTCTACTTCAGCAGCCTTTCTCAGGGGAGTTCCAACCAAAGACACTCTAGAAGCTGCTACTTGGAGCTCTGTTCATACCTTCACAAAGCATTATCATTTACCTCTCTTCTCCAAATCCAGGGCAGGCTTTGCCACTGCAGTTTTGCAGGGCGTTATAGCCATTCCTAATGCTATCTAGTTCCATCCTCCCATCCATAGCTTTGGGATTCTACCCAAATGTAATGACTGCAACAGTGAAACACAAAGAACATAGTACAGTTGTTTACACTTACCATAAATGTAGATGCTCGAGTGTATTCACTCCTAGCTCCTCTATCTGATACCTTAATAGAAAAAGAACACCACGACTAACTGTATAGTCCAACAATAATGAAGTCATGCCATTCAAAAAATCACAAGAAAATCAACAGAAAAACACCAAATAAACAACACACTGCATGAAGACAAGAAAGGGAAACACCTGAATAGAGATAAAAGCTAACAGGTTAAGCAAGAGAAGACAATACCAGCTATGGTACTGAAGAAATACCACAAGGGTAAGGGAAAAGGCCATACCAACAATGGTACTTAAGATTACCAATGGAAACAATGGGTAGAGCAGAAAGAATACAGTTAGAATGAAAAAAGGACACTAGTAATACTAAAGGTTTAGTAAAATATGAAGATATCCAAAATCTTTTACACAATATCAAAAAAGATTTCACTTAGCTGAGATCTCGGCTGAAATGCTGCTTTACGGCTACATGGCAAACGAGATCTGAGATAACAGGGAGCAGGGCATTCTGGGTAGAAACTTAGCTCAAGAGTTTTTTTGGCTAGTGCGAGCTTGGTAATAGGCCGACTCTGTTCTGAGGGCTAGGAACCGAACCCATTAGTGATGAATGGAAAGAAGATTAACAATATCAGACCTTGCCTTTTAGTCAGCTCAGCTCAAGCTGCTTGACAGTTTGGGCATGTGGAAGGTACCCTGAAGCTTTGGAAGCTGGCTGGTTGTTGTATCCTTAGCATGATATAAAACCACATAGCTAAGACTACTGCCGCAATGATCAATATGATGAACATACAGATGTAGTCGCATGGAGATGAAGAGGAAAAACAGAAAATTAGAAACTGATTTCAAGTAAAATGAAAATAAAAGAATGGGAAGAAATTAAATTGGACTATAACCTGGAAGATAGAAAAGAGTTAGGGGTTAAGAGCCCAGATGAAGAGTTTTGAAAGACAAATAATAAAATGCACAGATAAACCCAAGATAATTCAGGAAATGTAAGGAAAAAGGATGGGGAATAGTCACAAAGGTATGTGGAGCATAAGTATGAAACGGATAATGGAGAACAATAAAAAAGGATGCAAAAGAAAATACACTGGTGGGAGAGAGAACTCCAGGTGAGGAGAGTGGGTAGAGATGCTGTTACTCTCTAGGTATGTATATAAAGCTAGAATATTCAGAATTTCTGCTTGTGAATGCTTGCATAGGTATTTCTAATACTACAACAAGACTAGCAAAAATGTTCCAGGGAGTCCCAGCCAAGTGCCGAAGGTATGGCAGGGGGAGAAGGACATGCAGCCTTGCCTTCAGGAATGTGAACAACTACAGCTGTTCACAGAAGAACTGTATATGCTGGTGAAAGAAAAGATGGCCAGAAGCAAAGAAGTTAACAAGAAAACTGTTTATATTTGGATATGAGAAGGGAATACCAGTTGTGCTAAAGAAAGAAATAGGAAAACTAATGGCAGCAAGTAAAAAGGCTTTAACAAAAAATGGAAAAAGGAAGCTCCACCAAACATAAAGGAAGCAAAAGGAGTATTAAGATAGTGGGAGAAAGAAGAAGAAGAAAAATAGGCAAACCCTTAAGGTTGCTGGTGGGTGCAAAGGATAAATAAATGGGCTCTGAAATAGCAATAAGGAACAGCAATAGCCCTTGAAAACAGAGGCTAAATCATGAATAAAGTGAAGGAGACAATGAAGTGGTATCATAGACTCTCCCCATGACACAAACATTTCATAAGACAGTCTAACACAGAAAAATGACTGGTGTCAAAGTCACAGATTAAAACTCAATGCTAAGAAATGCATTATAGTGCCTGTTGGGAAAACAGACACCCAGGTTAATTAGCACCCATGTTAATTACTCCATCGATAAGATGCACCTAAGAGTTGACCCATTAGTCAGGGATCTGGGAACATATGTAGACAGTAACCTGGCCTTTCATAATATGTGGCCAGGGTAGTAAGAAAATCATTCTGCGTCACCCAACTTATAAGTAAGGGCATGGCACCAGGTCGAAGGAAGTCAGTGCTACTTTATATGGCCTTTATCAGATCCATCACCGAGTATAATGCGCCCCCCCCCGGCATGTACCTGACCAAATATATGCAACATATGGAACAACCACAAAGGTTCCTTACCTGGAAAATCCAACATATAAACACACTGTCCTATATGGATCATCTTAAAAGCAGTCTCTCTATACTCTGTTTCCAACAGGTTAGTGACAGGCAATCTATGCCTGGTATAAAAGTCATAGCCGGATCCACCTCCATAAAACAAACAGCATCAGAACTACTACATCCAAGGATTTAAATTTTGCTTACTACATGAGACAGATATGTGTGTTAGAGAACCCCATGCTCTGGAACATGATCTCCAACCATGTGAAGTACAGCCCGTCCCTAAACTTAACCTATTTAAGGGTAACCTTGATCAACAGATGGGAAATCAAGAAGACATCCCAGCTCTGGCTCCCCATGTATCTGATACACAGAGGCAGACAGCAACTATTCCCAAATAACATTCTACTAATAACCTTTAGAAACTTCCTAACTTAAATACCCCCTCCTAATAAACACCCATGATACATAGGGACACAACTGGGTTGAATTGCATGGCTAGACCTATAAAGACCCTGGTGGTTGTTAGCCTACTATATCTATGAACCTATAAAGAAGCCATACAGAAATTTTAGATGAACTGAAAATAAAATAGAAAAAGAACAGGTGGTTGTGCAGCCTGAAATGATATAATGATGGGGTGGGGGACTGAGGTTTGTATTCCTGTTTAGGAGAAGCATACTGTCTTCCTCTCCACCTTAAGGTAAAATTGGAGACTGCTCAAGACCTTTACAATCTTCCATTTCTTTCTCTCAATCACCTGAGCTCCACAGAGAATCCCTTAAAAGCACTAGATTTGCTTTTTCAACATATGGCCCTAAAATGTTTAACTTAGTTTCCCTTCCATCCAATAGTCTTAAGCCTTCTAAAACATTTTCTTCCAAAATAAAGGTCTTCCTGTTTGATAAGAAAAACGTCCATTTTTCTGTAATTCTTTACTACGTACTAATTGCTAGATTTTAGATGTCCCAGTATTTGTTCTGAAAAATTAACCAAAAAAAGTTTTTGACTGTTGCCTGCGATGTAAATCACTTTGTATTTGATGCATTTTAATGTGTTTCTATAACAGATCACTGCTGAAAATTCACTAATGGTCCATCCCACTTACCTGTAATAAAACAAACACGGTCATGGAAGAAGGGCCATTGTAGTCTGTCTATCCTGCCTACCTGAAATAAATGCATATGACCACACATGAAAGACTCCTTTTACTTCTCCTTTTAATTTGAGAGCATCTTTGGTTCTTCTGTTTGAAAATTAACTTTTTCTTTTTTTTCCAAAACAGTCAAGAGTAGCAAAAAACAACTGACTAACTCTTCTAAAGTCTTTCTGTTAAAAACAGCAACACGACGACACAAATACTGTGCTCCTCCCTAATGCAAAACATTGCCAAAGGAACACTTCAGAAGCAGTCTGACAATCATCTATGACATTCTCAAGGCACACCACTTATTAAATCCAATGAAGGTGAACACAGTCATTTGCAATACTGCTGTTAAACAACCTCAGCCAAAAAGTGACTTAAACACTGGCAAAACCACAGCAGAAATACTATTTCTTATACAGCAGCAAAAATAACTAAAAATGGTGCACTGTGTATTCCTTTTCCAAGCTAGGCTGCTATCTAGTTGCCATGGTGCTAGCACTTAGGGATGTTTATGTGCTGAAACTAAATAACTACAGGTTCAATGGCAGCATAATTTACAAATTTCACATGTGTTAAGTATTTGTATGTTTTTCTGTAGCAATGATTTCTGTGACATACATTTCTAGCTACAACCTGCAACAGTTCCATAACTTCAACTTTTCAATCAAGTGCAATTTACAGCAAAACTCAGCTACTCCTGTTTTTATTGGGTTCCATAATTTCTTCACCACTTTCTTTTTCAAACATTTGCAAATATTTAGTAATCACACTTGGTTCCATCTACAACTATGAGCCTGGTAATACACAAGGTAAAAACAGAAACTTTTCTGAACAAATAGACTTATAACTCTAAGAATTGGGACTGTGGAAAGGCTGGTATACGAAATACAGTTTTAATGTCTGCTTTTTGTTGAGGGATGAAACCCTACATAATTCCTTATTAAAGTTTGTTACTTTTGATTTTTTACAATTTGTAGGCAAAGGCCATCAACACTTCAGTGCAAAGATGCTTTGGCAAGCCATATGAGTCTCTAAAGAGACTCAAAGGCTATGAAGAGAAGCAGCTGACCTGTCACAAGTGCATTCCTCCTTATACAGGCAGTATCATTGCATCTAGTCATAATTTTAAAATCTTTCTTCATTAGTCAAAACTGGTCTTATATAGCAATAACCCACGCCTGGGTGTGGGTAATGCTGGATTTACCCACGGTTGGCGTGGTTTGGTCCCGAGGCGGCCCGAGGACCAAACAAAGCCAACCGTGGAATACAGCATTACCCACACCCAGAAGTGGTTATTGCTATTATATGACATTATTTAAGAAAAGAAACTATTACTTTTCTTAAATAATGGCATAGTATAATGCCTGTTTACTGCCCTTCCGCAGATGTCTGGCATCCGCGGCTGTTCTGATGCACTGCGCGCCTGCGCAGTACATCACAGCTGTGGGCAAAAGCAACGGAGAAAGCAAGATCTCCGTTGCATTTTTTTTTACTGTTTTCGCTATGTTAAATGGGTTTAACATAGCGAGACAGTTTTAAAATAAGCAACGGAGATGTCTCTCTCCCCTCTCTCTCGTAAACTGAAAGTCTCTCATTTTTTTTTAAATTAAAAACAAAACAAAAAAAGCAACAGAGATCTTCCTTTCTCCATTGCTTCCTTTACACAGCACTGATTTACTGCGCAAGCATGGAAATGAAAGTCCCATACGCATGCTCAGTACATCAAAAAAGCCCCAGGATACAGGAAAAATGCAGAAGAGCAGCACCACACTATTATACAAGGGCATTATTTAAGAAAAGTAAGTAACTTTTTTCTCAAAAGTAAGCTTTTTTCTCAAATAATATCATTGTATATTAGCAATAACCAACTCCGTGGTGTGGTATATTATAGTAATATACCACACCTACATCATTGGTTATTACCATATTAAGTTATATTTGTGTATATCAGCTAACCAGCAATGGGAAGTTACATTTAGTGTTAAACTGCATTCCTGTATACAGAATGAAAAAAAAAAGTAATATCAAGAACTGTACTTAACTCTGGAAAGAGGTGCCATCAAAAACAGATCATCAATAAGTAAGCAAAAGCTTATGTTCCTCTACCAGCTCATTTAAAACCTTTCGTACCACATTACACTGTGAAAAGTACTGTTAAAACATTCAGCCACGCTAGAACTTGGTAAACCTTAGTTCTACAAATGCATGTTTTCATTCTTTAATGGCTTTCTATATATCTTTCCAAAGATTCAGATTCTCCTCGTAAAAATTACTACATTATCTTCAACATTTCCAATTTACCCAAATTTGCACAAAGAAATCAGATGCAAGAATTAACCTGGGCTACAAAGTTTAGCTTGTAATGTTAAGTAAGCTGTGTAAGAGTATGTTACTACAAAGACCATCTTCCTGCAGGTAAAACATGGGTCAAACTAAAAAGAACTTATGAGACCACAGACAAAACTATATAACTTTCTTTTTGGACATAAAAGTAAAGCAAAGCATTTGCATACACAGTGATGCTTGCTGGTCGAAATGGTTTTAATGATGTAAAAACCTTTCAAATAATACAGGACATTAATGTATGAGCAGCTAATTCTTGGTCTTCTGTACTGTCAAAGAATGCCATTTTAATTATATCAAACCCAGAAAATATCTAGACAACACACATCAACAGGTAAAAGCTAATAAATAAATTACTTACCTCACCAAGTTTGCCCAGTTTGATGTACGTTTCCAGTTTTCCAAATCCTATTTCAGACTAGAATAAAAGCAAGCAAAAATTTTATAAATTTGTGAAGCAATTTAAAATCCAGGTGTATTCTGCTGTACAACTGCAACTTCCCCATACTGTGATTACTGTTTCTAATTAATCAAGTCACACAATTATTTCCTTTCTCTTACTGAATTCTCCTCTTCCTGCCTACTCCCCTAAAACTACATTTTATTGTGCCAGTCTCCTTCAACTTATCCAATTTGTAAATGAGGAATAAAGAACTTTAGACACCAGCAGCAAGACCATCATGTAGAAGAGATACAGTTAGCAGTCAACATAGGAAGCTAAGACATAGAAATTATTCTGCGCTCCAAGCAGCTTTTGTCCCAATCTCCATCAAGCTATCCTACCTTTCCTAAGAAGAACACAAGTTGCTACATTCTATACCCACATATGCAGCTGCTTGCTACTGCTCATATTATTCATTTCTCCAACAGGCAGTGATTTAAAATCAACAACTATAAAACATTTCTCCTGGAGGGAACTGTTTCTTGTATACCTCTCCCACTCTGCTGAACTCCATACAAGGCAAACTAAATTCATCAACAAACTCAAACAGAAGACCAAAATGTAGGTCACTGCTGAAAATCACTGCTTAACTCCTATACATAATTTAAGACAATTGTAAATTGTTCAGTTGTTGTTGTTGTGTCTTTCGGCTTTTCCCGGTTAGGGGTTGCCACAGCGGAACTCCGGTCCGTTAATGATTGGCAGTTGATTTTTACGTGCTGAGTTGCCGGCGATAATGCACAACCTTCAACTAAGGTACACCCATTCACACATGTCTCCACAGAAGACGCTCTAGCTGAGAATCGAACAGGACAATGTCTTGCTGGGAGGCGACAATGCTACCGCAGCACCACCAACTATAATAAATAAATATAAAACTATAAATAACAAAACCTCAATAAAATTAAGTTGGCAGTAATATAAAAACAACCCCACTTGCTGAAGACAGGCAAATGTAATTTTTTTTCAACAGGTCTATATTATATTGCCAAAATGGCCACTCCACAAAGTAGCAGTAAGCAGATAACTCAAAAACAAAATGAAAAATAAAAAATAAAAAGCTGTGTCAGAATGAAGAATACAAACTTTACAGCGAATCCCGTTTCGCCAACAAATATAGAGCAAAATCCGAAAATAGCGAAACCCTAGGTGACAGGTCACCGATTTTTTTCCTAGGGAAAAAAATAGTCAGACCAACAACACACAACACACCAGTACAAATATTTAAAAGAAGGCTGCTGTCCCACAAAAAAATCAGTAACAACTAGAAATCATGATTTTTACTTGGAAGTGTTGGGTTAGGTATTTTTATACCCCAAGCCAACTTCAAAGGATTTCTCATCAGGTAGAAAGCTAATTTTGGAGGTGTGATGGGGAACAAAGAAGTATGTGTGAACATGTTTTTTGGTTGGGTAAATAGTTGGTAGATTTTAAAAATTCCCTAGAGAGTACTCTGTCAGGACTACTGAGGGAACAAATGGTTGTAACTAAGAAAATCACTTTTTTGTGCTGGGGCAAAGGATCTGAACTGCCTAGACATTGCAAGGCTTTATTAAGTTTAACTCTTTTGGCAGCCAAAAAATCAATTACTAGAAAATGGAAATCAAAATCTAAACTAATTGCATTTGAAGTATTAAATATTGTTAAATACATAAAAGAAGTGGAAGTGGGATCTTTAGTAAAGGGAAAGAGCAAATTACATAGAAATAAATGGAGTTTGTGGGAACAATACATGCAGAATAATGTTCAGGAGGACGAGGAGTGAGGTTTAAGAAAAGGCAGGAATTGAACAATTTATGTAAAACTGGACTGAATAACAGCTGTTATAAAGAAAGAAAATAAGAAGTTATGTACTCACCATAACGTTCCATCTGAGTAGGTAAACTTCATTTGTCAGCAACCTTTGGGAATCGGATCCGAGCCGGCAGTTTTCAACAACTTTAGATCCGAGCTCCAAGTTCCTCCCCTACCCATAATCCCCTGCCAACCCTGACTGACCTCAGATCAAGTTTGCCCAGCAGCAGAAAACTGCTAGCAATGACTAATCCCAGGATAACATTTGCAAGTGAGGGGGCAGGAGGGAGAGATGGTTGCTGACAAATGAAGTTTACCTACTCAGATGGAATGTTATGGTGAGTACATAACTTCTTAATCTGAAGTAGTTAACTTCATTTGTGCAGCAACCTTTGGGACAGAGTCCCCAGCTACCTGAACCTTGGGCGGCCTTTATGGAAGGATGTTCCGGAGCACTGCAGAGCCAAAGGATGCTCTCCCTCTGGAGATAATGTCCAATTTGTAGTGATTGATAAAAGTATGAGATGAAGCCCAAGTGGCTGCTGAGCAAATATCATCCAAAGAAACTCTAGCTTTGAAAGCCGCAGAGGTAGACATAGATCGAGTAGAGTGGGCATGGACTCCTTGAGGTGCGGGCCTGCCCGAACTGTTGTATGCTAATAGGATGCATTGTGAAATCCATCTAGAGAGTGCGACTTTTGATACAGGTTTACCCAAGTTAAATTTGGCAAAGGAGACGAACAACTGGTCGGATTTCCTATGACCAGATGTCCTGTGGATGTCGAAGCGAAGTTGTCTATGCACATCCAATGAATGTAATTTGTATTCCCCTTTGTTATGATAGTTAGGAAAAAAGACCGGCAAGTTGATGGACTGTTTAATATTTGACTCAGAGGCAACCTTGGTAAGAAAGGAGGGATTGGTCCTGAGGTAAACTCTATCCTTCTGAAAGGTTAAGTAAGGAGGTTTTACACATAGGGCCTGTAGTTCAGAGACCCTTCGAGCCGAGGTGATAGCGACAAGAAAGGCCGTTTTCCATGATAAGAATTTAAGATCTATGGAGGCTGCAGGCTCAAAATGGGGAGCTGTCAAGGCCTGAAGCACCAACGTTAAATCCCAAGGAGGGACCACCTCCTTCACTGAGGGTCTGAGCAAAAAAGTGCCCTTCAAAAAGGTCTTACACAATTTCGTGGTGATCAAAGGGCCCAATTCATTTCCAACGTGATAATGACAGATAGCTGCTAGTTGGACCTTGACTGTGGAGGAACTAGCTCCTTGATGAAACAGTCCTAACAGAAAGTCTAATACAGTGAGCAGAGGAGCTGTAAAAGGATCCAAATTTTTGCGTTCCACCCAAATGGAGAAACGTTTCCATTTGCTGCTATAGATCTTTCTAGAAGGCGGCTTGTGCGCAGCTACTAGAATGGTTTTAAATGGGGAAGAGATACCGGAAGTCCTAGCTACGTGTGGAACTGGAGAAGCCAAGTCGTGTGCTTGAGGTTGTCCAGGTTTGGGACTGGGAGATCTAGGGGGTGGAATATTAGATCCGGATGGGGATCCAGAATCCAAGGAGGATTCACGAGATGAGACCAAAGGTAAGGGAACCAGGTTTGACGAGGCCAAAATGGGGCAATGAGGATTATCCTGCTCCCCAACCGACTGGCTTTCTGAAGATTTTGTGTTCGAGGGAGAGGCAAAGAGATCGCAACAGGGTTGACCCTATTTGGCGAAGATCCGATTCGCTATCTCGGGATTCAGAGACCACTCGCATGGTAACAGGATGGTGCGACTTAGTTTGTCTGCTAGGATGTTGGACCGTCCCAGAATGTGTGTTGCTATGAGAAAGCGGTTGGTGGAGACAGCCCATTCCCACACTCTCATGGCCTCTCGACAGAGTGGGTAAGACCTGGTTCCCCCTTGTTTGTTGATGTACCAGACAACCAACACGTCCGTCTGAATCGCAATCGTTCCTATGGGAAGAAGGTTCTGAAGTGCTTGCAATGCTAACAGCACTGCCCTCATCTCTAGGACGTTGATATGCAGTGAGGTCTCCATGAGGTCCCACGTGCCTTGGACTGTCCTGCCCAAACAATGCCCCCCCCCTAGGCGGGAGGTGTCCGTGGTCACCGTGGCTGCAGGTGCAGGAGGGGTCGTAGAAAAGGTGCGTCCTTGCTGAAGGTCTGGAGATTGGAGCCACCATAGGAGGGCCCTCTTGCAGGCCCTGCTGAGGGGGATGGGATGGCTCAGAGGGTAGTGAAGAAGGGACCACTGGACCTGGAGAGTCCATTGTAAGACCCTCATGTTCAAACGTGCCATTGGCAGTAGGTTGACTGCTGCCGCCATCGAGCCAAGAGCCCTTAGGACCAATTCCGCCGAGGGAGCTGGAGATTGTAGAATGGCCTGCACATGTAGCCTCAGGGATAGTAGCCGGTCTGTGGTCAAGAAAGCTAGGAGCTTGTTTGTGTCCAATCTGGCCCCTATGAAGTCTATAATCTGAGTTGGAGTAAGAGACGACTTCTCTATGTTGATAGTGATCCCCAGCCAGGGAGCTAGATGGAGAAAGTAGTTTCTGGCTGAACAGAGTAGATGCCTTGCTGGGGCGGTCAGGAGACAGTCGTCCAGGTACGGGAAGACCTGAATTCCCTGTTGTCTCAGGTAGCCGCTATCACTGCTAACACTTTGGTTAACACCCTGGGGGCTGTGGTGAGACCAAAGGGGAGGATCCTGAATTGGTAATGACTGGCTCCTAGCCGGAAGCGGAGGAACCTCCTGGATCGTCTGTCCATCAGAATGTGGTAGTACGCATCCTTGAGGTCTATAGAGCACATCCAATCGTTCTCCCGTAAGAGGGGGAGAATGGATTGAAGAGTGACCATGCGGAACTTCTCTTTGATTACTGACAGATTCAGGGAAGAAAGGTCGAAGATTGGTCTTAAGTCCCCCGTCTTTTTTGGCACCAAGAAGAACCTGGAGTAAAACCCGGACCCGCACTGGTCTGGGGGGACGTGTTGGATGGCTCTTTTTCCCAGCAAATGTTGGATTTCCATTGCTGCGGCCTCCCTCTGATCGGGTGGGACATCGGAGAGGTATCTGCGGTTGCGTGGGTAACGAGATAAGGGAATCTGATATCCTCTGGATATGATGCGAAGCACCCAGCGGTCTGTCGTGATGGACTCCCAAGCTGCTGGGTACTTCGAGAAACACCCCCCGACTGCCTCCAGAGTGGAGCAGTCGGGCAACCCCTCATGGGTGTTGCATGGGTTGGTCCGAGAAGGGTTCTCTGGATCCAAAGTTCCGCGGGCCCCCTCTGCCTCTAGGGCGGCATCCACCCTGCCTTCCTCTGCCACGGAAGGGCTGGGAATCCGGAGCGGAACGAGACTGTTGCGACTTCCTGAACCACATCTTCTTCTGTCCCTTTTGGTTCTTAGAAAAGGACTATGGGGAGCAGAGAAGCGGACTCCGACGGCAAACAATGTCTTCCCGTCCTTTTCGCTCTGGACCAAGGTATCTCGCACAGTTTTGCCAAAGAGGGCAGAACCATCAAAAGGGGCATTAGCGAATGACGCCTTGAAGGGCTCCATGAAATCACAGTGTCAGAGCCAGGCCTGATGTCTCATAACGAGGCCCGGTCCGCCAGCTGCAGCGGCTCCTTCCGTGGCATGAGACAGAAGCCACATAGAGGTGTTAGATATGGATCGTAGAGTGGTCATCCGGGTGGAGTGCAATTGTTTGTCCTCCGCTGACATGGACTTGGGGGGCGACACAGAGTACTCTTTAATAAGGTCCCGCTGCAGTCGGAGCACGTGTGCCATGTAGTTCAGTGATCTCACCGAGGAGGTCGCTGAACTAAACACCCGCTTCCCTAGGCGGTCCATCGACCGAGACTCCTTGCTCGGGGGATGAACCGAGGGACTCCCCTGAGCAAGTTCCCTCTTGGTGGCCGCCGCCACCAACATGGCATCTACCGGGGGACCCTTACTCCAGTGTGACTTGTTAGGGGGTGGACTAAGGATCTTGTCCGGGCGCTTGGGGACTGGCTCCACAATGTCTGGCTCCTTCCACGTCCTGGTATTGATCAGATCTACCAGGGGGTCGGCTGGAGGGGACACCCAAGAGGTAGACGGGCCTGCTTCAAACGCCTCCAGGAACACGGATTCGTCCAAGGTAGGCTTTGGGGCAGACCACCCACCCTTTATTCTGAGCATCTCCATGATGTCACCAAATGAGACATCTTCGGGGGGTGATCTTGGGGAGACTTCCCCTTCCTCCAAATCTGTGTCCTCAGTCTAAGGACTCGGGGGAGCCCAGGTGCCTCCTCTTGCACCTTCGCTTGAGAGGGACCTCCTCGGGGGGGCTGTCCGAGGAGGTCTCACCAGCAACGTCTTGTTCCACCGGAACTACCTGGGACGTCAAAGCAGGCTGTCCCTGGGGCCAGGTGATGGAAGCCGGGCCCAACTGAGAAGGAGTGCAGGGTGGAGCCGTGGCAAGGGTCGGGGGCCTGGAATCCCTCGACAGAACCCTCTCCACCATGTCGAATGCCGAGGGAGAGCTGCTCTCTCTGGGATCCGAAAGCAGACTCTCCCTTGGATCCGACAGACGGATCGGGGCCGGCGCCAAAGCGATCGGATCCGATGGACCAGCATGCTCCGACCCGGAAGGAGCCGAAGGCATACCGATACCGCTGGATACGAAGCTCAGCCCTCGGCTCCGAGAGCTCGGTTCCGAAGAAAATGGACTCGACAGACTCGAGAGAAGTGTCGGCGCCGAAGTGCCCAAGACTATCGGCACTGACACACCCTCGGCTCCAAGGCTGCCCGGCTCCGAAGACTCCGAACCCAAGAAACGGGTCGGAGAAGGAGCTATCGGGGCAAAGAAGGGGGTCGAGCTCCACCCCCGGAGGGGGGGGGGGGGAGGCAAGAGCACTCCCATCTGCAGTTGGGCCTGGAGGAATCTTCTCATCATCCGGTCCAAATCTGCATCTGTGAGACTTCTTGTGGATCTCGACGAGGCCACCGAGGCGGGGCAGGAGTGTCGCCTTGATGACCTCGACGGAGATCGGGTATCCTCCTCCTCAGGACCCGGTGAAAAGCACAGGGACTGGATCCGAGAAGGAGGAGAACCAGAAGACCTAGAGGGAAAAGACCGCTTAGCCGGGGGGGCCGAAGCGGAGGCCTCGGCCTGCCGCTTGTGGTGCTTCTCCCTCTTCCTTTCTTTCCTAGCCTCCCTCTCCTCCGAGCCTAAGGCGGGAGGTTGAGTCCCGGCCGGGGAGAGGGAAGCAGGAATGGCAGCCACTGCAGCCGCTGCGGGAGCCACGGAAGGACCGGATGTAGAAGCCGAATCCGGAGGCAGAAGACCTGCCAGAATCAGCTTAGACCTCCGGTCCTTAAGTGCCCTGGGGTTGAACGTTGCACAAATAGTACAACCAGAGGACAGGTGTTCAACCCCAAGGCACAATACACACCCAGTGTGGCCATCCGCTGGGGAGAGCTTATGGCCACACACGGTGCACTTAAAGAACATTAACTTTGGGGCCTTAGGCATACTGAGAAAGTAACCCACACACACAAGGCCCCAAACACACACACACAACACTGACGGAACCACGAAGGTAGGGGAAGGAAACTAATAAGGTAAACTAAGAGAGTTTAGACTATAAGGGGGTTAAACACACTCTCACACCAAAATTTAAAGAAAAAGATTTGAAAAAGTTAAATTTTTTTCTCACGAAGAGACGAGAACACCAGGAGACTCAGGATCAAGCTGCTGAACGAAACCGTGGCAAACTAGATCTGGGGTCAGTCAGGGTTGCCAGGGGATTATGGGTAGGGGAGGAGCTTGGAGCTCGGATCTAAAGCTGTTGAAAACTGCCGGCTCGGATCCGAGGTCGGATCCAATTCCCAAAGGTTGCTGCACAAATTAAGTTAACTACTTCAGATCATATATTTAATGAACATATGCAAATGAAAAAATGCTAATATGGTTTGTTTTCTTTTCTATTAGTGTATGTGTGCCTATGCCTTAGGTGACTGTCATCTGTTAACCGGGTTGGTCCAGATGAGCCACAAGGTCTGTTTTCAGTGGAGACCCAAGGAGAAATGCTCCAGAAAAAACTACAAGACATTAATATGCAAAATTTAAAAAAAAAGAAAATTTCATAGTTATATCATACATACATAACGCAAGAAAATTTACAAAGTTATATTGCTGCCCATATATACAATAAAAGAAGTTGCATGAAAACGTATATACAAAGATAAATAAAAAGAAAATAATACAAAATGCTGATTTTAACATCATAAGAGAGTTTAGAGAGAAGAGTTCATGCAAGTAGGTCATAATACTACAGAAAACAGATAATAAATTGGTATTGAGTACTTGTTGCTATAGATAGCGAGTAAAGGTAGTAGAGGGCTGAAAGTTTTGGAGTAGAGGGGGGTATAGAAGGGGTGGGATTAAGTAGAAGGCTGAAAGATTTTGAGTAGAGAGGGGGTAAGTAGGATCCTGGCATGGGACAGGAGCTAGAATTAAGGAGGTAATGTTTAAGTTCTATTTTGAAGCAGGTTGTACCTTTGATGTTAGGAATATTTGGTGGGAGATTGTTCCAGGCTTGGGACACTGTGCTTTTATATAGAAGTTTACCAGTGTTTTTGTTGGTTTTATAAAAATTGAGGAGGTGTTGATCAGAGCTGCGTAGAGTTTGAGAGGGGGTAAGAGAGAGGAGAGAGATGGACAGGCTTAGGTTTTGTTTAGTAAGGTGCGAGTAAGCTGTAGCTGGGAAAGAAGAAGTTGGGGGAACTCAATTTAATAAAGTTATTTTAAAAAAAAAACTCCTTCCTGCAATAAAGCCACATTGAGCCTCATGAATGATAAAGGGTAGATACCGGCTAACATATTTGCTAATATACACATAAATATTGTATAGCCATGTTTAAAATAGTGATGGGGCAATAAAGACCCAAATGAAGGTTCCTACCTTCCATAGGTATTACTGCTATGGTCCCTTCTTTACAGGAGGTTGGGGAAGAGGTTTTCCCAGATCATCTGAATAAAATTTGCCATACCTTGGTAACTTTTGTTAGCCAGTTTCCATATTTCAACTAGGAGGCCAACACTGCTGAGAAACCTCTCTCCTTTCTGTGCCTTGAGCACAATTTTAATTACTATTTCTGAAACCCACAAACAACTGCCCTGGAATCTTCAGTAATAGCACCCTGCTTATTAATTGCAAATGGTTTGTCTTGCATCTGCCAGCTCCCTCCCCTTACATAAGGTCTTTTAATACCCTGCAAACTCCTTTAATATCTTCTGCCAATTGACCATCAATACTCCATCCACTCTTTTATAACTTTCCAAACAAGCTTTCTAATTTTTGCTGCCTAAGTCTAGCAGCCAGAGCTCTCACTGATATAAGCAAGGTTACTGTATACAGCAACACTATGTGAGAAAAACCCACAGCCCTCCACTTGTTGTATTTCCTCAAGACTCTTCAGTATGCACTTTTCTTACTCAAAAAGTCCAGCTGCCGGCTTCAGATCCCAAATGATTCAATATACCCATCAGCTGGGGCAGATTGGAAAAGACAACATCGGATCACAAGTTTTACCACATAAAAAATGTTTAATGTTAGTTTTAACATTTTACCACAAAACTAAAAAATTAATGCTCTTGTTTAAAGGTGTACAAAAGTCCCATGATGGTAGAGTTAGCATGGGTAACCTTAAATTTAGGTTAGGTAATGCCTGTTGGTGCTGCTGTCGATTTTGGGCAATTATTCCTATCAGAAGGATTAAGCTTCATTTTTAAAGATGTACATAGCTTTGTGTGTTTATTCTAAGTTAACAGGTTAAGGGAGTGTTCTGAAAATGTACTTATTTATTTATTTTGTTTGAGATTTTCATTAAAACAAAAGTCTTCGAAAATGTGACAGGTTCAAATGAAGATCTCACGAAAAAAATGAATAAATGATCAAGCTACTAAACAGCATGTCGATGTAACACAAAAGTTGGATATACACATTCAAAAAGCAGACATGCATAACAGGTGGAAACAATAACTTCTTTATAATGGTTACACTATCCATATTATTTTGGAACGTAAATGACCTTAAAGGTATAGACAAAAAGATAACAGTAATGAATTATATTAAGAAACAAAGTGCAAATAGCAATGCTAAGATGACATATTTGGAAAGAAACAAGAATGTGAATTTGATAATAAAGGATTTTAGGATAGATATTCAGCAGAATATCGGTGGCAAAGGAAAAGAGAATTAATTATACTAACTGCCAGAGGAACTCCAACAGTGATAGAAGTGGCAAAAAAACAATAATGGTGTATTTGTGATGGTAAGGTGCCACTGGCAAGGGAGGAGGATTACTCTGGCATGCATTTATATTCCACCCAAAACTGCTATCATGGGAGAATATTAAACTTTTGGAGAAATATTCAACTTTCAGCTAGGAATATTACGTACAGGTGAGAACTGGAACTTGATTTACAACAGTAAGGATGCATCTGAAGGACCTAGAAGGGAAAATATAGCAAGGAGGACAGATTTCTGAAGAAATTTCTGAAACTATTTGGTATGAAAGATGTGAATTCAGTACTAGGCACTCAGAGAATTTACATATTATTTCCAAAGTATACTGGGCTACACTACACAGAAATTATATTTTACAGGAACATGTGTTTAATTGAACAGCTTTGACACACATCCAATAATTATTTCAGATCACGCACCAAAAAAAAAGTAAGACAAAAATGCATGATTATGAAGTAAAAATGAGACACTGATGCTTCCCCACCTACCTGATGATGACTCAGGGGGAATCAGACTGCAAGAAAATACTGCTACTGTTGGTGGGCCTTGATACAGGTAAGACATTCAACAGAGTAAGCTGTGAATGTATGAGCAAGGCAATGGAAGCATGTGCATTCCCTGATACAACAATAAGGTTAATTAGGGGGATATATGGCAGATTGGTGGCAAGAATTAAAGTGGGGTGGGGGTCCACTCTGATAAAGATGTCTGAACAGAGGAAACCAGGCAGGGGTGTCCTCTCTCCCCTTTGTTATTTGCTTTATATTTTAGGCACTAGCAAAGAAAACAACAAACTCAGAAATTCAAGGACATAATTGCTATGGCAATCATGAAAAGTTGGCTTTATTTGCAGACGACATTATTTTGTACCTGATAAATCCAGAAAAGGACATTTCAGTGTTGTAGAATTTTTTTATACAATTTCTGGTCTTTTTGGGATATAAAATTAATGAAGATAAAACAAAGGCTATAGCTATAAACCAGGTATCCACACATGAATTTGTTCAATAATACCCATACTTATGGGGATATGATATTATGATGTATTTAGGAGCATAGATTACAAAGGATTCTGTTATGACAGCAATGGATACGTGGGAAACAACTAAAAAGATAATACAAAAAATGAGAAACTGGAAGCTCTTGTTTATGGATATGTATACTATGTATATTTGGACTGCAGGCTACAGACTGTCTTCCCCATCAGGAATTAATATCAGAGTATAGGCAAAGAGTAAGGGATAGGGGGAATCCTAACTGAAAGACTTACTCTGTTAGAATTTTCAGCTGAATGTAAAACAAGCTGCTGTAAGGGATAATTAGTAGGGCATATAAAATACTGCAAAATAACTACAGGAATCAATCAGAGGAGGTTAGAGATTGGATAAGCAATTCACAAGAAAATAGTGGAAGGACATATGTATGGTTCCCAAATATGCAACAAAGTCTACTTCGGATTTTTGCTTGGAAATGTTTGCATACATATTTTTATATGCCAAACAAAAAGGTACAGCTGTGTACACTTACCATTAATGTAGATCTCTGAGTGTATTCACTGTTGCAATCATAACTGATGGGATTTCCTGCCTAGCAAGCCCTTGGCCAGCCTGACAACCAGATAATTTTCTCCTCCTCCTCCTGAAGCTGGAGGACGCCCTTACCAATGTCAAGACATCTGGGTATAAAGGAAGTCAGCAATACTGCAAAAGTTAACACACCTGACTATCTAAATTTATGGTTGGGATGATATGAGGTAGTGCCATCTGTGCTAGGGAGTGTGGGACACTGCTTGTGTAACATACGCCAGCATAGCTAGCTGGAGTTTTGTAAAGAATGCTACGTCATTTGACTATCACACTGATTTGTATAGATGCATGTCTTAAAAATGTATTTATAAAGTTGCTTGTGGTAAAAAATGCATCAGCAGTGGGTCCCTGATGGAAAGAAAAGAGATATACATGCATGTCAGACAGTATCAGTATAACTGATTAAATGTATATGTTTTAAGAGATAATTCTGGAAGGGAAGAGGTTAATCTCAATCCAGCTAATTTTGAAAAATAGGTTGAAAATTAAATGGGTTGATTTAGGCCATAAAGATTTTATCTTACAGGTCTGATTGCAGCCAGAGACAAAAATGTATGGGAAAACCAGGACTAGGAATTTTACTGTATTGTCCTTAGGGGTGAAGTAATTGCTACCCTGAAAGGGTGGAAGTTTTTGAAATTGTTTTATAGCTTTCAGATTCTGCAACAGATCTTAGCAAAGCTCTGGGTGTGTATTGTACCACAGTGAGGTGACCAGATGTGATGTCATCCTATAACCAGCACTGAAATTATTCTTTAGATATTAATGAGAAAAATGATGGAACTCGCACAGCAGCACTTTGTCTTCCAGAACCTGACAGGAAAGATCTCTCACAGATATCTCACACAACCTCACACCTCATCTTGCTTTGCTGTAGTAAGAAACTCAACACACTTCATCTTGCCTTGCTTTAGTAAGTAAAAATGGGACAGCAATTCTTTAGTCAGTCAGGAAAATATAGTGAGATTAGTTAAGTATTGTTTTTTCTGCATCCGTGTGAAACTATCAACTGTGTTATTTTTTTTTATATCTCCTGTGACTGAAACTCTGATGTTTATTATAACTAGATAGTATTCTCATGCTTTCTATTTTATTATTTATTATTACAAATATTTCTATACCTTTCATTGTGGCTGGTCTTTTAAAGAATACTTTTAACTATTTAAGAGTACTTATGCTTATTTTAGTGACACTGTGACTGCTTCCTGAAAGCCTTGCTGCACTGGTCAAATCTCTACCATTTATATTAGTATTAATTTTACGCAGTATAATTGGGTATCCTTGTAAGAGCCTTAGAGTAGATGACTGGTGGCAGTGTAATTACCTTACAGTCTGGGCAGAGGGGACAGAGCTGGTAAATCTATGTCCGCCTTTCCCAGGTGTGTGCGTGTGTGTGTGTGTGTGTGTGTGTGTGTGTGTGTGTGTGTGTGTGTGTGTGTGTGTGTGGAAATCAAACATCTACGTGTGTGTGTCAGCTACTTGGAAGCTCCAAAGTGGCAGCGTGGAGTCTTGTTTGGGGCCTAGAGAGAGGCACGGAGTCCAGCTCCAGGTCTGGAGTGTGCTCCCTGTGTGCTCTTAAGGGAAATTGTGCTTGGTGCAGAGAGCTGCATCTGAAAATACTGTGTGAATCCATTTTTGCTCCTAGTGGCTGCCCCTCACTGGTGTCAGTGGTGAGGACTAAGGCCCCTTGATTACTTGCTCAGAGTAAAGACCATCACAATGGTAAGTGAATACAACTGCACTATTCTCTTCATGTTTTATTGTTGCAGTCATAACTGAAGGAATGACTTCCAAAGTTGAAAGGAGGATAGATGGAAAGTTTATGATGAGGAAAGGCTGCCCTGCAAGTCAGCAGTGGCAAACCCCGCTATGGACTTGGAGAAGGTTGGAAGATGACAATGTTTGGTGAAGGTATGTACAGAAGAGTAAGTAGCGGATTCCAAAATGTCCTTAGTGGCCACCCCTTTAAGAAAGACTGTAGATGTAGCAGTAGCCCCAGTAGAGTGAGACTTCATGCAGTCTGTTGGCATATTTCTATGATGGTTGCAGCAAAACAAAATACAGTGGGAGATACTCTTGGAGATGGTTTGTTTAGAAAAGTACAGTTGTGTGCACTTACCATAAATGTAGATGTTCAAGTGCATTCACTGTTGCAGTCATTACATTTGGGTAGTCTGCTGGCATGTTGCATTCAGTCGGCCTGAATAACAAAGTCTTGGGTCCTGCGTCGGCTGCTGTCTCCTCTTCCATGACGTCAGGTTGTCAGGGGTATAAAACATGCAGCCGACGCCATTTTATTCAGTTTTCTTGCCGCAGATGTCAGGTGCCCCCTAAATGGGGAGCAAAAATATATATATAAATAAAACTGTAAATATATAAATGCACTTTTAGAAACATAAACTTTACCTTCAATTAAAAGCAAATACACCACAAAGGCATTTGAGTACAGTGAAGGAAAGAAAAGGTACAGAATGTGGCAGGTGGGTAACCCGGACTGCAACAGTAAATACACTCGAACATCTACATTTATGGTAAGTGTACACAACTGTACTATGTTCTATGTGTTTCATAGGTAGGTACTAGGCTATTGGCCCTAGGGCCTATATAAGCCTAGCCAAAAAATGTACCCTGGCTTTCGCCACCCAAGAAAATTATTTTCCTGCGCCCCTGTCGAGCAGAGCCACAGAAGTGATCCCTGGGGTGAATTTCCCATTTCCCATCCAATCATCAAGATTTTTCTTGAAGAGTGCTAATGAGGAGCTCTGTTTGACATAGATAGGTAGTCTGTTCCAGAGTATGGGAAGTCTCTGGGACAGGAATCTATCCCTCCAGCATGTTCTGTTTATTGTGGTACACACTAAAAAGCAACTAACTGTTAAACTCCAAACAGCGAGAAATGAACTGAAATTAATCCAAACAAGATTAAAAATCCAATTTAATTAGCACTTTCGGCGAAGTCAGTGCCTCCCCTTCTTCAGACAACAAACAAACAAAATTACAACTAATTTATACTATATTAACTCTGATGCAATTATTCAATTGTGTTACTGAGTCTTGTACTTTTGCTAAAGAGACTGCACTTAAAAAACAGTTCTTGTATACCATATGTATGTGTAGTTAGGGTTTGGGTGGCAGGGGGTACAGTGAATGACAGTCCCTTGTTTTGGTGACATGTCTCTGCCCACCAAAGAAACTCCTGTTGTAGGCAGGGAATGAGAGGAATCATTGTTTCCAGGCTGTGACAATGTTGACTCTATAAATTTTTTAGGTACCATTGAAGTTTCCTCATATGCAGTCTCGCATATGGAAGTCGTAGAATGCAGGATGCCATGAACCCCAAAGCCTGCAGAATTTGTCTTTTAGATAACTGGGTTTTTGTTGCCATTTGTTTGAAGTATGTTGTCAGTTGCCTTTGTTTGTTTGGCGTGAAGTAAGCCATCTGGGCAGGTGTATTCAAGCTTGCACCCAGGAAAGTAATTATCTGAGAGGGTACCAGTTGTGATTTCTTTTCATTTATGGTGTACCCTAGGCATTATAGAAGCCTTTTTACAAACCCCAGATGTTGAAGAAGAGTGTCCTTGTTCTCTGCTTGAATGAGACAATCGTCCAGATAAGGATAAATTTGAATGTTTCTTTGTCTGCAGAATGCAATTACTGGTGCCAGGCACTTTGTAAAGACCATGGGCGCAGTAGAAAAGCCAAAGGGCAGTGCAGAGAATTGGTAATGCAAAAAACCTACTTTGAAGCGGAGGTATCTTCTGCACGATTCCCTTATTGGGATATGTAGGTATGCCTCTTTTAAGTCTACAGTTACTAACCAAGCATTCTTGCCTAGCATAGGCAGTAGCTGTTGTAAAGTCAGCATTTTGAATTTTGGAATGTCCAGGAACGTGTTCAGAATCGATAAGTCCAGTACTGGACGCCATGAATTGTCTTTTCTGGGTACCAGGAAAAATCTTGAATAAAAACATTGTCCTTTTTCCTTTTCTGGTACCGGATGAATAGCCCCCATATCCATGAGGGACATGACTTGTTTCTGGGCCTCTGCCCACTGATTTTGTGGTAGATCTGGTCAACCGTTTGGAATTGGCAAAGTATGGAAATTAAATCTGTATCCCTGGGATACTATGTTTAATACCCACTTGTCCTGGGTAATTAACTGTCAATTTTGAGCATGAAGTGCTAGTCCCCCCCCCCCCCCCAAGGGGGCTGCCAAAAGATAAGTGCTTGGAGATGGTAGAGGAAAGTCATTGAGACTGCTTACTGTAGGGTTGTGCTTTGTTACCTCCAGATTTGGAGGTGGAGGCACCCCATTGCTTCGACCTGTAAGAACCCTGTGATTGATACCTGGAGCCTTTTGAGCACCTGGGTTTGCCCTGAGTGGCTCTGTTGGACACAGGAATGGACCAATTTTTTAGTAGGCCAGTGCCTACTGAACCTGGGTGGCTGCACTTGCAAGAAATCTTTTACAGTTTGAATAGATTTAGCTTAGTCTTCCATTTTCTTTAAAACCTCTTCTGCCTTATTACCAAACACAGTATCATGCTGCAAAGGGGCATCCAACAATTTAGCTTTAACATGATTAATCAGATTTTGCTCCTTGAGCCAGGCATGCCTTCTAATCACAGAACCAGTAATGGCGGCCCTACAAGAGGCCTGCAAGGAATCAAAACCACACTGCAAAGTATGCTTTCCAACCTGTTCTGCTGAATGCAATACATCCTGTAACTATTTTCCATACAATCAGACATCAACATCATTTTATGTTTCAGTAAGCCCATAACATGCTGTTGATATTTAAGCATATGAAACTGGCAGTTTAAAACCGTGATTGCCAGGGTTGCAGACGAATAAACCTTCTTACCCCATATATCCTGCGCCCTGAAATCTCTATCAGAAGGGGTAGGATTTTTGGGTGTAGAAGCCTCAACACCCTTGGGACCCTGAGAAATAGTCTCAGGACCAGCAGCAGGATTTTTGAAAAGAAATTTGTGGGAGTCTTGAACCCTGTAATATCTGTCTGGCTTACTAGGAGCCGGAGGCAGGGAATCAGGAGCCATGCTTGATTCAGAGAACACATCATCAACAATGTATAATTCAGGAGGTATTGCCAAAGGCCTATGCTGAGGAAGAAGAAGGAAATCACTAAGCCTATTTTTTGATTCAGAGAAGTCCTGACACTCCCAGTGAAAATGTTCCCTTAAAGTATGCAAAGTCTCTTCAAAAGAGTAATCCTCAGGAGGAGATACAGATGGAATGGATTCCTCTGCATCAGAATCCTCATGGGGTGGAATAGAAAAATCCTGATCAGAAGAAACTGAAACCTGATCTGAAGATTCATAATCAGTGCCTTGCTTAGGCCTCTTGGGGGGGGGGGGGGGTTTGGGAACCCCTGATCAAGGTAATTAAATACTCAGCCATTTTGATCATCTGTTTTTTAGGCATAGGGGCCCGAGCACGTGGCTCATGCATCTTTTTTTTTTTTTAGATACAGAAGTTGTTTCTGTTGCTGGCACTGGTTTAATATAAAAATGTTGAGGCCTGAAAACACCATCAGAAGCCTGCTCAGCGGCTCTGGACCCATCCAAGGGAGAGACATCCGCAGGTTCAATACTCTGAGAATCTCGCGGCATACCGGACTCCAAATGGGTCTCGGTAGAGGCCTGCGACTCAAAAGTAGCAGGTATCAGGGGCTGCAAAAGTGCCTCACTGAGTACCAGCGAACCAGCGATTGGCTTAGGAGAAGCTTATTCATCGGTTTTGGACCTCGACGGTCTGTCTCTGCCTTTTTTCTTACATTTTTTGTGAACTCCGGTAGCTGGACTGCTAACCGACGACATTTCAGGATAGTTAAATCTTGAACCAAAATATTTAGAAGCAAAAATATACAGATACTTAATAGTGCATTGGTTAAATCTAGCACAAAACCGATAGCAAGGCACGTTGTGATCAGGGCCAAGGCAAGGAATACAGCACAAATGAAAACCCTTATGAGGTATTTGCTTCCCACAAGTAATGCAATTATTAACTTTTACTGACATCGGAAAGAAGCAAGAAAAAGTTTCTCCAATGGGGTACTTAGCTTTAGTTGAAGACTTCGGTTCTGAAACTCGAATCTGAAAATTTCAGGAGTCGGCCGACCGGCACTTGCGAACTGCTTCTGCTTTGGGCACCGCGAGGCAAGAAAGACTGAATAAAATGGAGTTGACTGCATGTTTTATACCCCTGACGTCATGGAAGAGGAGACAGCAACCGATGCAGGACCCAAGACTTTGTTATTCAGGCCGACTGAGGGCAACCTGCCAGCAGATTACTCAAATGTAATGACTGCAACAGTGAAACACGAAGAACATCTGGTCTTTCTCAGAACTACAGGTACAGGCCATAAAAAGCTGGTCTGATTTTCTGACATTTTTTGTTCTGTCCAAGTAGTAAAGCATGCACATTCAATGTATGGAGGATTCCTTCCTCATTGTTTTGAGGGTTAGTAAATAAGGCAGACAAGTGGATGGTCTGGTTTAGAGAGATCAATGTAACTACTTTAGGCATAAAGGAAGGGTTAGTCCTCAGAGAGACACTGTCAAGGTGGAAAGTGATGAAAGTTTCCACACAACAGCCTGAAGCTTTAAAACCTTACTAGCTGAAGTAATGGATAACAGAAAGACTGTCTTCCATGTCAGGAATTTGATGTCTGTGGAGGCAGAAAAAATGGGAGTGTGACCTTCTCGAGAATGAAACTGAGATCCCACAAGGGGAACAGGAGGTTTTCTGGGGGTCAAAACATCCTAAGAAGTATGAAAGGCTTGTCCTTTTGTCTGCACCACACTGCGAATCTCTTCCAGCTGGTGTGCTAAGATTTTCTTGTGCTAGGTCTCCTGACTTCTTTCAGAATGTTCAAGATCTGTTTGTCAAGGATTCCCTTTCCAGGGGGTCAAGGTACCATACAAGTTGTCAGTTTGAATGTGTTCAGGTTCGGGTGTATAACGGTGCCATTGTTCTGTGTTAATAGGTCACTCGTTGGGACAACAAACATGGTTCCTTATTGCTTAGATTAAGCATAAGATACCAGTGTTGCCTTGCTCAGTCTGGGGCTATCAGAATGACTCTTGTCCCTTCTTCTCTTCAGGAGTACCCTGGGGAGCAAGGCATAGAGGAACAGGCCAGGGAAGGAGAAGGCTTATGTCTTCCAGGCTGACCTGTTTTTTAGCAAAACCTTTTCAAGTGAGAGTTTTCTTTGGTGGCAGAAAGGTCCATCTCTGGCATACCCCATTCTCTGGCTATGCTGAAGAAAACTTCCAGATGCAGTTGCCATTCATGAGGTTCTGAAAGGCTCCTGCTTAGGTGGTCTGCCAGTTGATTTGTTTCTCTTGGTAGGTACTCAGCCATGAGGTGCAGACCTAGGGAGTTTGCAGTTTCCCAAAGTTCCATGCCTAGGCAATAGAGAGTTTAAAAGCGAGTCCTCCCCTGTTTATGTACCACATAACTGTGGTATTGTCTGTCTTTACTTGGAGTACTCCTGGTTTCCACTGGCATTAGAGATCAATCAGACATTTTTGGATTGCCATCAGTTCTTTTAGGTTGATGCATTTATTCTTGAACTGGGAATCCCATCTGTCCCGAGTCTGTAACTTGTAGTGAGTCACTCATGCTACTTCCGAAGCATCCATGGCCACAGTTTTGTCCTGAAGAGTAAATTTAAGGGAAAGGCCTAGGTTGAGAGAGTAGGATCAAGTTCACCATGCAAACTCTTTCCTGAAAGAAGGGAGAAGCTTCACCCTGAAGCTGAAGGCTTGAGAATGCTGGCAACACAGACTTCTGAGGTATCATTGCAGTTTTTTCATATGAAGTCTGGCCAGGGGAATTATGAAGATGCAACAGGCTATGCAACCCAAAGTTCTGAGGAACTCTGTTGCAGTGAGTGAGCTTTAGGAAGTACACAGCTAGAAAGGTAACCCTGTCTGGAGGAAGGAATGCTTTCTGAACACAGGAGTCCAGGAAAGCCTAAAGAAATACAATCCTGATTCTGGGCAAGGTCTAAGAATTTTGGGTATTGATGGTGAACTCAAATGAAGCCAGGTTTTCTTGGGTTTAAAGCAGATCTGATTTGAGTTTTTTCTAGATTTGTTGCTTAAATGAGGCAACCACCTAAACAGAGGTAAATCTGAATGATCTTTGACGACCTGCAGGAGGTTATCACTGGGGCTATGCACTTTATGAATACCTTGGGTGCAGAAGACAAGACTAATGGCAGAGCAATTTAAGGCCCTCATAACCAGGGAAGCAGAGGTGCAGGCTTTCTTTCTGAACCTGGCCAAGTCTCATTTTACTTTGTCAGTTGGCAGGAGATTTTTGGAAGTGCTAGCTTTAGCTCTCTTAGACCCTAAGCCACCACTTCAGGGTCTGCTAGAAAGATCCTGAAAATGTGTCTTTGGGAATCCAGAACTCTGTAGAATCTATCAAGTTTCTGAGGGGCAGTGGGGAAGAAATCTGAAAGTAAGGAAGAAGCCAGCTGGACATCATCCACTACCACTAAGATTGGAGGAATGGCAAGAAGTTTATGTTCGGGGAGCTTTAGAAATTACCTAACCCTCTTCTTGGTTTGTGGGTCATCCACTGCTTCTCATTCAAAATGTTCTCTCAAGGTATGAAAGGTCTCCCCAAAGAAAATGTCCTCGGGGGGCTGAGGCAAGGTTCCCATCAGAATATGAATTCCCACATGAAGCAATAGATAATGATGAAGGAAGCTTTATCATCCTCAGAGTCAAAAGAATCAGAAGACTCCTGGGGGAGATATCCCTCCCTCCTTTTGCCATGAGAGGATTCGGGGGCAGAACCTGGGAAAGAAATGCATACAGATTTGAATCTATGGTGATCAAATCCTTAGCCAACCTAAGTAGATCTTGTTGATGACCTTACTTTGGGACTGGAAGCTGGCAGCCCTCAGCTCGGGCATGCTGGATGCAGCCTTTTTATGTGAGGCCTTAGGGTGACAGCCGCATCAGGGCTGGGATGAGGATGGACAGCCAAATCCCAGGACAATGAACCAAGGTGATCTCCTGAGGAAGAGAGATTCTGGACACCACTAAAACAGTTTGAGAGTGGTCATCAAAAGACAGAACTTACAAAGCAACTCCAGATCCAACCAACGAGCTAAGTCTTTTGGCTTGTGTGGAAGTAGATGGACACGGCGGCATATTGGACTTTGAACAGGTCTCGATAAAGACCTGTGCCACAGCCTCAGTTGTTGAAGAGAACTGCAAAAGCATCTCACCCTCTCTGATGGTAACAAGCCTAGGTGGACAGTGCGTCACCCGGTATCCTAAATTTTGAACACTTTTCCTTCTTGCACTTAGGGAGATCAACCCCAGCCTGACTGACAGATACTGTACATGAAGTCCATAACTGCTCGCTGAAGTGCTTACCACTTGATTGTTCTACTGTGAAAACAAGCACAGAACCAACAGTTAGGGACATCATGTTCTAGGCTTAAACAAGTTACACAAAAGGAGTGAAAGCCCCAGTGTGGCATCTGCTTGACACAACAGAGACAGTTATTAACTTTTTCTGACATTAGTCGAGAAACGTATAAAAAGCTCTCCAATGGGGTTACATAGCTTCAGATGTCTTCTTTCTCTGCTGTGGACTGAATGAAGCACCGACTAGTAGTACTCTGCTTTTGCCTATGACAGCAAGAAAAAAATGAGGTTATGGAGCCGTTTGACTCCCTATATACCCAGTTATCTGGATGTTAGGAAGGGCATCTGCTAGCTTCAGCAGGAGGAGAAAATTCTCTGGTGGTTGGGCTGGCCAAGGGTTTCCTCAGCAGGAAATCCCTTCAGTTATGGCTGCAACAGTGAAAAAACAAAAACATACTCGGTTTCTCTTTGAGGTACTGTCTGACATGCTCCAAAACAAAAAAGATTGCCTGACATCTCACAGTAGTGTGAAACATCACATACCTTGGACAAGTTATACCCTCTTTTTAATGCTGCCAGCAGCTCTACTGAGCACCATATACTCTCATGGCCACAACGATCTTTGTCTTTGGTATGATTGCAGAGGTAAATTTGTTGAATTGTCTCAGAATGTGTGGCATAAGATAAATAGTGGCTTTTAGCCTATCCTGCTAGGTAAAATTGGTAGAAAGAGCCAGTGAGGGTGTTTTAGAGCAATTTATGTGTATGTACCTTTAGGAAGCTATCTAAGGCCTTGCACAAGTGTATAAATACTGAGTACATGCGAGCCTGACTGCCAGTTTGTAGAAAGCTGTTGAGATGTAAACATTTATGTAGGCAAGGTCTGCTTATTAATCAGTTTATTTATATTTTATGATGCTACTATCCATCCTGATGTGTTTCTATATAATAAAGCATCTAAACGAACTACCGCACCTGCTTGTCATCTATGTTAGACAGGGACAAGTGACATGGTTTCAGAAAAGGCATATCTAAAAGGGCACGGTGTTAAAAGAAGCATGGCCCTAATGACTTGTTGCCAGAAAGAACTCCAGTTTCTTTAATCTGAGTCCAAGAGGCACCCGGTTAGTAGTGAAGGACTATATAGGAGTGGATCATCCCTACTGCACTTATAATTCACAAAACAGGTCAGAAACAAATTTCAGATGTTAAAACTTGCTCAAATAATGTCTTATTAGCAAAATACGAAATGAGGCATACAGAACGCTCTAAATGATATTTGAATAAACCAATATGTCCAATATTTATAAAAATATTTGAATTACTACGGGAAATGTATTTATTTATTCCAGTTTGGTGATTGGGGAGGTCCACTGGGCTTGACAGCCCATTTTCAGTGGAGGCCTGGGGAGAAAAGCTCCACATAAGTTACATAGAATATATAATTTTCACATTGTTAAGTTGCGAAGCTCCACATAAGTTAGATAACATATAGAATTTTCACATTGCTAAGTTAAATAACAAATTGAAATAACAAAAGGAAAAAAAGATTCATTTACATTGCATTCTATATGTAGTCGTACAATTATATACCAGGTCGGGTAGCAGAAAGAAAAGGTATCCAATACTTAGTAGCTAAGATGTTAAAAAGTAGTTATGAAGGAAAGGATGAGAGGCATAGAGCGAGAGGCTGGGTGGAGATTGGTTATAATTTATAGTCTGGGTATAAGTGAGAGGTTTGAAGTGAAGGAGGTTAGCCAGGAGATGTTTGAAATAAAGTCTAAATTGCATAAAACAAATAAAATAAGAGGAAACTGCATTTTCGCTAAGCACATACTTTTCACATTGATTAAAGATATCTGAGTTATCAGAAGTAAATAAAGTGCTTGCATGTCTGTGCAGTATTACAGTAAAGTTATTTCACAAAATACAGCTATTTCAGAGCATATACTGCAAAATACAGTATTTTGAAGAGTTTATCGTGCATTTGAATGTTATTACAAACTGTGTTGTGAGAACAGTTTACTTATACATAATTTCTAGGGCCATATTTTCAGTGTTTGTTCATACTTTGTGGGCATGGCAGACGGATTTCGAAAACTCAGCGCACTCATGTTTGATGATAATATCGCAGAGAACTGCAGAGTGTTTGAGCAAAAGTACGGCATTTTCATACAGGTTGCATTTTCTGATAAAAATTACCATACAAAGGCATTTATTCTGCTTAATTTAGCTGGGTCAGAAGCCATTGAAAGGGAGCGTTCATTTGTATATGCACCTGTTGTCTTTGCAGGAGAGGGGGAAACCATCATATTGTTGTGCCGGCTGAGTCAAGAGAGGACCCTGAGTGCTTAAAACGTAAATTTAGAGAAATGTGTAACCCCCGGACAAACATTACAATGGAAGGCCACTTATTTTATATAAGGGATTAAAAGCCTGGTGAAACCTTTGCAGCATATATAACAGACTTGAGGAATAAGGCTAAAGCATGCATATTTGGTGATTTACGGGATGAGCTGACAAGACAGACTTGTGTGTAGTATTAAATATGATGCTATGAGAAAGATTTTGCTTTGTGACAGCGATTTAACTTTGAATAAGGCCATTGAGATTTGTCAGATATATGACCTCACAGAAAAACACACAAATATGCTTACAAATGAGAGATGCATGCTTCCAGCAATTTCTAGAGCTCATGTTGATAGTATGCAGCATGTGGTTAAAAGAAACAAGCCAAAGCACATGGCAGCAACTGTAGCCCCTGCAGCACCCACTGGTAAACCCCAGACCTTTCCAGCAAATTCTAGAGTTTGCACAGTCTCAGTGAAGCATAACAGTGAGTCAGCAAACTCAAAGCATGGGCCCCCACATCCAGTTTCATTGCCAGTTGTCGTAATTGTGGTTTAAATCATGAATCTAAAATGGAAAAATAGTTAGCTTTTGGTGAGCAATGCCACAAATGCAATAAATGGAATAATTTCAAAAGGTTTTGTAAATCAAAAGGCCCACATTCTTTTATTAAAAGGGAACATTTTAAGAAACAAATAAAAAACTTGAGTGGAGATCCAGGTGCCCAAATAGACCAGTACCAACAGCTGAGAAATATCACCAAACAATTTATTAAAATCAACAAGCAGCAAAAATAGCAAGTGACAGCAGTTTAGTGCTTTCATCTAGGTAAAGACTTTTTCAGAATTGCTAGTACATCCACTATTTCACTTAAATACTGACAAAATCAATACGTGATCAAACCAACTAATAGAACACCAGTGTCGACTTTCAAAAAATTGTGTGAAAAACTACGTTAAAATCCAAGATATAAGCATGATAATACAAGCATACAATACCAATATAATTCACTAATGAATAACATCATTATACAAATATAAATGTATGTTAAACTCAAGAATGTAAATTAAAACAAATTATGTGTAAACTCCAGAACATTTAAACCACATTGTATTTGTAATAATCACCCCTCAAGACTCTCTAACTGGAGAATGGGGGTGATGGAACTACTTTCATTAAGAACTGGGGGAGATAAAGCATCACATGTAAGAATCCATTTGAGTTCCTTTTTATTTAAATTATCCTCAGTGTAGAAACCCCTTGGATCACTGTCCATGTGGTCAATCACCACAAACTTGAAAAAATGCCCCTCATAAGAAGAGATATGTCTGCATTAGTAGACCTTTCTCTCCTAACGTCATTTAAATGCTCATAAATTCTCTCCTTTAACATCAGACAGGTCTTCCCAATGTAAAAAGCCTTGTATTTTTGGCAAAGGGGCCCATACACAACTCACCTAGATAGGCAATTGAAATCCCTTTTCACTTCTACTTTTGTATGCCTAATAAAGAATGAATCACAGCACTGGATATGTTGGCAATAGTTGCAATGGTTACACTTACACACACCCTTTGGTCTATTTGAACACATATTGTCCCTTTTCATCTCCAATAAACTCTTGAAACACATACCTTTCCTAAAAACAAATTTTGGTTTAGTACCAAATAATTCAACACCTTCTTTAACAGAGGTGACAACTGGCCAGAATTTGTTAACCACTTCAACAATTTCCTGACTATTCACTGAAAAGGCAATGATCACAGAACGTTTGTAAGGCACCTCAACTGTTTGAATATCACTGTTGCCATTTTGATCCATAACTGATTCAACACGTGGGCCTTTCTGGATAGGGAGTAAAGTATGGTAAAAACCTTTGTTCCTTTTACCAAGGACTTCATCCTTGACAGACACCAAAAGTTCCAAAGGGTAACCCCTTTTGTTGAACATGTCAAGAAGCTTGTCCATCTCCTGCCCAAATGTGGTATTGTCTTGACACCATACGAGCCAGTTGTACAAACTACCCTTTCACTACTGCTCTTTTTTGAAAAGGAGGGTGTCAACTGTCATAGTGGAGATAGGAATTTGAAAAGGTCTTTTTATGATAGATGTTAGAACAAAAACACTACCTACCATAATCCTTACGAACCATAACATCTAAGTAGGCTATTTGGTCATGGTCAAAGGTATGAGTGAATTTCAAAAACAGGGTAGTGTTATTGATGTATTCCAAGAACTCATTCAACTTCCTGACTGAGTCATTCCATATTAAAAAAATCATCCAAAAAAACAGATGTAGAATGACCAGCTGCTCACAAATGAACTATCGAGAATAAAATGCCTCTTCCAATATGTCATAAAGAGATTGGCAAAGCTAGGAGCACAAAAAGCTCCCATTGCTACTCCACTTGCTTGCCTGACCAAATGTCCTTCAAAGTATAAGTAGTTGTTACTCAGGACAAGGTCCATCAGTGTAATAGCAGTATTTATGCTATTTTGATCCAGAAGACCAATGTCAAAGAGTGTGCTTTGGACCCAGTCCAATCCCTCTCTATGAGGGATAACTGAATATAGGTCTTGGACATCGATAGTTACAAAAACGCAATCTTCCAAAAATTCAAGCTGTGCTAATCTAGACAGGAAATCCCATGAATCTTTACATATATGCTTTACATGACTTGTAGATGGTTGTAGTAAACTATCCACATACTTAGCTATGTAAAATGTTTTACTTCTCCCAGCGTCCACTATAGGCCTCAAAGGTGGATTATTTAAATCCTTGTGGATCTTAGGGATTCCAAAAATACTGCCTACAACTGGAAATTGGTTATAAGGATAATCATGAGTGTCCTTGTCTCTCTGGCCCTGCATGACCATGCAATAAAGGCAAGCATCTATTTTGGAAAAAGCAATATTCAAGCAAGTGAGTTTGCTGACTCACTGTTATGCTTCACTGAGACTGTGTGAACTCTAGAATTTGCTGGAATGGTCTGGGTGGGTGCTGCAGGGGCTACAGTTGCTGCCATGTGCTTAGCTTCTTTCTTTTAACCACATGCTGCACACAATTGTTTGGTGATACTTCTCAGCTGTTGGTATTGGTCTTTTTGGGGACCTGGATCTCCACTCAAGTTTTTCATTTTAAGAAACAAGTTGATCAATTAGAAAGCTGCAATGTTACTCATTATGTTGATGGTGTGTCAGTGCTTTACAAAACAGTTAATGCAGTAGATTTATGGGCAAAGAATGAAGTATTTTGTACTGTTTTGATAAATGGCAAACCCATAGAGCTCAAAGTTGACACAAGTTCCAAGTGCAATGATATGTCAGCAGAAACATTTGCTAGAAAGTGTCATGGTGAAAGGCTTGATTTGGCAAAGTGTGCGAAGCTTGTTGCTTATGGTGGTAAAAAAATTCAGACTGAAGGTTTAGTAGTGCTTTCATGTTACTCTGCTGGGAGATGTCACGACTTGTTATTTTATGTGGTCATCAGGCATGTCCAGTCATTAAGGCTCAGAGATGGTTTGAAAATAAGACTTTCATTTAACAAGGAAGTCCATCATGTTAACTTAAAAGACCACTACTCTAATTTCTCCCAGTATATTTTTTTCTACCTATGTTGATCTTTTCAAAGACAAACTAGGCAAGCTTCCAGTTCTGTACTCCATGAAGTTAGACCCAGATGTCAGTCCAGTTATCAGGCCTGCTCTGAAAGATCCAATAGCCATGCAGGATAGAGTCAAAGCCAGGGTAGATAAAATGGTGCGATAAGGTGATTCGTCCAGTTGATGAACCTACTGAATGGGTATCTTCTATGGTGGTAGCTCATAAGAAAAGTTCAGATGACACTGGAATATGTAATGATCCGCGAGATTTGAACAAAGCATAAAAAAGACGTCATCCAATGTGCACAGTCGAAGAAGTCACAGCTCTATGCCAAATGCCACTGTTTTTTTCTGTCTTTGATGCAGAGAGTTCATTTTGGCAAATTCAGCTTGACAAGAAATCATCATTGCTCACCAGTACTCCGTTTGGAAGGTACATAATTTTGAGAATGCCGTTTTGGATAAATTCTGTAACTGACGTCTTTCAATGTGCAATGGAGCAAATTTTTGCTGGGTATCCTTGTGCTATTATAGTAGACATACTAGTAAGAGCTAATGGTGAAGCGCATGAAAAAAACTCAGAAAAGTTCTGGAAAGAGCACATCAAGTGAATCTTAAGCTCAATCCACAGAAATGCAAATTCAGGCTACAAGAGGTTACTTATGTTGGTCATTTATTTACTAGTTCAGGCCTATGACCAGACCCTTCTAAGCAAACAGCAATTCTCGAGATGCCAGCTCCAGACAGTGTTCAAGCCCTGCAACATTTTCTTGGCATGGTTAACTACCTAGGCAAGTTCATTCCACACTTGAGCCAACTTGCAGCATCGCTTAGAGAGCTGACACATGATGTATCATGGTCTTGGTTAGAGCAACACCAAAGAGCATTTGATGTCCTGATACAGAGAACTGCTAGTCCACCAATTCTCAGATATTATGATGTTCACAAGCCAGTTACTCTTTCATGTGATGCTTCGAGATCCTGTCTAGATGCAGTCATTCTACAAGAGGGTCAACCTGTTGCCTATGCATCGAGAACCCTTACCCAACCTGAAATGCAGTATGCTCAAATTGGGAAAGAGCTTTTGGCAATCGTGTTTGCATGTTCGAAGTTCCATAATTATGTTTATGGTAAACTTATCCAGATCGAAACAGACCACCAACCTCTAGTCACTATCTTGAGAAAGCCTATCTATACAGCTCCACCCAGATTGCAACGTATGATGCTCAGATTGCAAATGTATAATTTCACTCTTGTCTACAAGAAAGGCAAACTTCTTTATCTTGCTGGTACATTATCCAGATCGCCCAGATACACCACTGAACAGCACAAGAATGAGAACCTTGCTTTTGAAGTCATGGAAGTAAGACATTTTTCTTTCAGATGTCTTGATGAGCTAAGAGATCACACAGCCACAGATCCAGTTTTACAGAGGCTCAACCACTTTATTCAACAAGGATGGCCGTCAGAGCAATCCAGTTTACCCCAAGAAGTGCAAAGTACAGTTTTGTACCTACCATAAATGTAGATGTCCGATAGTAATGCATCTGCAGTCCTTACAAATGGGTTGTCCTGTCGTCAGGCAGCCCTTCGGTCGGCCGGATTCCAAAGTCTGGGTCTGGCCTCGGCTGGTGTCGCACTTCACCCGACGTCATAGCTGCAGTTCTTCGGGTATAAAGGCATCAGCCGACGCCATTTTCCTCAGTGTTTCTTGCCCCAGATGCCAGGTGCCCTCTTGGAAGGCTACATTTGGATAAATGCCAATGTTTCCAAATAGTAGTGAGCAAACACAAAAAATAAGCATGTATGTACATATATACAAACAAATACACCATAAAAGATCCCCCCCCAGCTAGCTATAAGATGGGCAAATACCCTAGGAGTACCACAGAGGGGAAGGCGGGTGGGTAATCCTGACTGCAGATGCATTCCTATCGGACATCTACATTTATGGTAGGTACAAAACTGTACTATGTCCTTCAAGGATGCATCTGCAGTCCTTACAAATGGGTAGAATACCATAGCCAAACTAGGGGAGGAGGAAAAAAGAGAGATTATGGTGTAGTTAGGATCCCTTGCAAAACAGCAGTGGCAAAACCTGCTTGGGATCTAGAGTATAAAGGTAAATTATAATGCTTGGCAAATGTATGCACGGAGGTCCAAGTAGCAGCCTCTATAATGTCCTTGGTAGCCACTCCTCGTAAGAAAGCTGTGGTAGTGGCTGTAGCCCTTGTAGAGTGAGGCCTGATGTTCTCTGGAGTTTTCTTTCCATGGTAGGAGTAACAAAATCTAATGCAATTTCCTATCCACTTGGAGATTGTCTGTTTTGAAATTGCTTTTCCTTCCCTTCCTGTTGCATATGCTACCAGAAGCTGGTCAGTTTTTCTATTGCCCTTGGTCCTGTCCAGGTAGTAGCGTAACTGTCTATGTACATCCAAGGTATGCAACAGTCTTTCTCCCCTGTTCTGTGGGTTGGGGAAGAATGTAGGTAGGTGGATAGACTGATTTAAAGACACTCTGGATACCACCTTAGGCATAAATGTAGGATTTGTTCTCATGGACACTCTATCTTGATGGAAGATCAGGAAGGGTTGCACTGCCATTAATGCCTGTAGTTCAGATACCCTTCTTGCTGAAGTGATTGCCAGCAGGAAAGCAGTCTTCCATGATAAGTATTGTAATTCTGCTGTTGCTGCTGGTTCGAAAGGAGGAAGTGTCAATTTTTCTAGCACAAAGTTCAAGTCCCATGCTGGCAATGGTGGTTTCCTAGGAGGTTTTACATTTTTAATTCCTCTCAGAAGCTGCCTGAGCAGAGGATGTGTGAAGACAGGAGGATCCAAGCTGTATTCTGCTGAAATAGCTGATGCATGTATCTTGATGGAAGAATAGGACAGGCCTGTGTGGAAGAGCTCTGCCAAGTATTCCAGGATGTTGGCTATGTTTACCAGTGACACATCTTCTCCCTTTGCAGTACTCCAAATGAGATATCTTTTCCATTTTGCTGCATAATTTTTTCTTGTTGAGGGTCTGCGAGCCTCAAGGATAATGTCTTTAACCCTTTGGGATAAATTTGGGTTAATTGATCTTATGTAATGTTCCAGGCAGTCAGCTGCAGAGTTTTCAGGTTTGGATGAAGGATGTTGTAGTTGTTCTGTGTTAACAGCAGTGGAACCAGGGGTAGTGTCCATATTTGTTCCCGAGACATGCTCCTTAGTAATGGGTACCAATGTTGTCTTGGCCAGTCTGGAGCTATCAGAATGATCCTTGGACGGTCCTCTTTGATCTCCAATAGCACCTTGTGCATCAAAGGAAGTGGTGGGAATGCATATGCTGTCAGGTTTTTCCAACTGAAAGATAGGGAGTCCACCTTCCAAGCAAGTGGGTGGTACGTCCGTGTGCAGAATTTCTTTAGCTGGTGATTGCGTGGGGACGCAAATAAGTCTATTTCTGGGAGTCCCCATTTTCTTGTAATAGCTTTGAAGATGTCCGGATGCAGCATCCATTCGTGGGCATCCGTGGTAGTCCTGCTTAATATGTCTGCTAGAATGTTTTCTTTTCCCGGTACAAAAATTGCTTGTAACTGAATGTTGTAGCTCAGAGCCACATTCCATAGGTCCAGTGCCATCCGGCATAGAGGGTATGAATGTGTGCCTCCCTGTTTGTTGATGTACCACATAACTGTGGTGTTGTCTGTCCTTATTATCAACTGACCTTCTCGGAGAAATGGTCTGAATGTCTGGATTGTCAATTTTACTGCCAGCATTTCCTTTAGATTTATGTGCAGGTGCAGCTGGTCTTGAGTCCATAAGCCTTGTATGCACTTGTCCAGCATGTGGGCCCCCCAACCGAGGTCTGAGGCGTCCGTCGTGATGGTTTGGCTTGGTTGAATGCTGTAGAAGGGCAATCCTGTGTTTGATTGACAGGCCTGAGCCCACCATAGGAACTCCCGCTTCAGGCATGGGATTATTGGAATTTTGGTTTCTAGGCTGTGCTTGTGTTGAGACCATAAATTCTTTAGGTACCACTGTAGCTTTCTCATATGCAGTCTGGCATGAGGGACCAGTATTATGCAGGATGCCATGAAGCCCAGGGCTTGCAGTACTTTTCTTGCTGTTAGATGGTTCTGCTTTGTTAATGCCAAGAAGTAGAGAGGTAGTTGCTTTTGTTTTTCTACAGTTAGGAATGCCATTTGCTGTGATGTGTCCAGCTCTGCACCCAAAAAGGTTATTCTTTGGGATGGTATCAGTCTTGACTTTTTTATATTGACTGTATATCCCAGGGCTTGTAGCAGGTAAATGACTCTTTGTAAGTCTTCTGTTAGCTTGTTTTTGTTGTCCGCTTGTATCAGGCAGTCGTCCAGGTAGGGGTAAATTTGGATTCCCTGAAGCCTGCAATGTGCAATTACTGATGCCAGGCATTTCGTGAACACTCTGGGCGCAGCAGATAAGCCAAAGGGCAATGCTGAGAATTGATAATGCTCTGATCCTGCAAGAAATCTGAGGTATCTTCTGCAATTTGGTCGTATGGGGACGTGCAGGTATGCCTCCTTGAGATCTAGAGTTACCAGCCAAGACTCCTTGCCCAACATGGGAAGAAGCTGCTGTAGAGTCAGCATTTTGAATTTTAGAACAATGAGGAATGTGTTTAAAGCGGACAGGTCGAGAATAGGCCTCCATTTGCTCTCTTTTCTTGGTACCAGGAAGAGTCTGGAGTAAAATCCCTTTCCTTGTTCCATAGATGGTACCTTTTCCACAGCTCTCATCCTTAATAATTGAGATATTTGTTTTAGAGCTTCTGCCTTTTGAGTTGGTGGTAGGTTTGGCATTCCTCTCTTTCCTGGTAGAGTATGGAAATGAAACCTGTAACCTTGGTCTATAGTTTGCAAAATCCACTTGTCCCTTGTGATGTAATGCCAGTTCTTTGAAAATAAAGCTAGCTTTCCGCCTAAGGGTGCTTCTAGTTGTTCCCTGGTAGGCGGTGCCAGAGCCAAGTCACTGTGATTGTCCTGTTGCAGTGGTGGTGGCTGCGTCTGTGCCTCGCTGGTTGTTACCCTGCCACTGGCGTCCCTGTAGGCACCCCTGGATTGGTTTCTGCCTCTTGAACGCCTATTCCTGCCTCTCTGTGCTTTAGAGGAGTCTGGAAAGGACCAATTTTTGGAGGGCCAATTCCTGCTAAACCTTGGAGGTTGGACCTGTAAGAAATCCTTCACTGTTTGTACAGATTTTGCCTTCTCTTCCATCTTCTTCAGTACCTGTTGTGCAGGAGAACCAAATAAATTGGCCTTGTCCATGGGAGCATCTAATAGTTTTGATTTGACATGGTCCGGTAAGGCCTGCTCTTTCAACCATGCATGCCTTCTGATAACTGTGCCAGTCATGGCTGATCTGAAGGAAGCCTCCAGTGCATCATAGCCGCATTTTAAAGAATGGTTACTAACTTGCTGAATGTTATGCACCATTTCCTGAACATACTTCTTATCTAAAGGTTCATCAGAGGACAGTTTTTTAGTTAACTGGTCTAGCATAAATTCTTGATATTGGATCATATGAAATTGACAGTTCAAGGCCCTAGCTGACAGAGTAGCAGAAGTGTAAACTTTTTTACCCCATCTCTCTAAGGACCTGGATTCCCTTTCAGAGGGGAGGGGATTTTTAGCAGAGGTAGTTGCTACAGCCTTAGGCTCCCGGGAGATAGTCTCGGGATCTGCAAAAGGAGCCTTGTATAAATGGTGATGTGTGTCCGGGACCCTGTAGAACCTATCGGGCTTAGCAGGGGCAGGAGGTAATGAATCAGGAGCAGTACAAGCATCATTAAATGCATCATCCACAACAGAAAGAACTGGAGGTATGGCTAAAGGCCTATGTTGTGGTAAATGCAAAAAGGTTCTAAGCCTTTTCCTGGAGTCTGAAAAATCTTGGCCCTGCCACTGAAATTGTTCCCTCATAGCATGCAAGGTTTCCCCAAAGGAAAATTCCTCAGGTGGAGAGGCAGAAGGGATGGACTCTTCAGCATCAGAGTCTTCCTAAGGGGAATAAGGAGCCTCTGGAGGGTCTGTATTATCGGAATCATCAGAGGAATCATCTGTGGACACTGGCACAGGGGGCTCTGCTCTAGGCCTCTTCTCTGGAGGTGGATGAGAGGCCCTGTCTGGATGAGGTTGGGATCCCCGGATTAAAGAAATGAGATCCTCTGCCAGAGAAAGCATTTGGGAACTGGAGCTGGGCCTGTGAGAGGGGGTCTTAACAGGCACAGTTTTTGTAGCTTTAGCTGCTTTAGCCCTGGCAAAGGCCTTAATGGACATGGCTGCAGGAGGCCTAGCAGCTCCACGTGCAGGAGTTGAAATATCCAAGGGAATAGTGTCAGATAATTCCTGAGAAACTGCAACTGCAGGTTGGATTTCAGAAGCCGATTCCACCAGGTTAGAAGAGGCCTCGGTAGAAGGCATGTTTTCGGCTGAAGGAAGAACTGCTTGCTCGGTTTCAGCCGAAACCGAGACACTCGTGGTTGGCTTAACCGCGGTTTCGGCCGAAACCGCGGACCGCGAGTGTCGGTCCTTTTCCTTGCGTTTTTTGGATATTTGTGAAGTCGGAGGATCCGACGGCATAATATAAGCAAAATCAGAGTCGAAAAACTGCTCAGCAAATTCCGACCGACGTCTAAGCGTCCGTCGGTTAAAAGAAGCACAGGCTAGACAAGCTGCTACGTCGTGGTCTGGGCCTAAACAAGGTAAGCAGTAAGAGTGGAAATCTTTACGAGGTATTTGTTTCCCACAAGTTAAACAGTTATTCACTTTTTCTGACATCGGCTGAGGCAAGAAAGAGTCCCCAACGGGGTACTTAGCTTTTTACAAGTCTTCGAAGTAGTATTCGGTAGTAGTAATCTCTGGTTCTGACCGACCGGCACTTGCGAACAGCTTCTGCTTCGGGCACCACGCGGCAAGAAAGACTGAGGAAAATGGCGTCGGCTGATGCCTTTATACCCGAAGAACTGCAGCTATGACGTCGGGTGAAGTGCGACACCAGCCGAGGCCAGACCCAGACTTTGGAATCCGGCCGACCGAAGGGCTGCCTGACGACAGGACAACCCATTTGTAAGGACTGCAGATGCATCCTTGAAGGACATCCTTCTTTTCCTTACAGAGATGAGATTTTGTCTGACAAAGGTATCATTATGAAAGGTCGAAAAGTGATTATTCCAAAGTCCTTGCAACAAGAATACACTATCTTGCATCGTAGTCACCCAGGAACTGGCTCTACCAAAACAAGGGCGAGAGGGCCACTACTTTGGCCTTCTATGTCACAAGACCTTGAGAGAGTACTTTCATCTTGTTCTGTGCGTAAAAGTACAAAGCCACAGCAACAGAAGGAATCACTTCAGCTAAACCAGATTCTTGAACTACCTTGGTTGACAGTAGCTACTGTCATTTTTGAATGGAATTCACCATTATTTATTAGTAGACTCTTATTCTAATTGGTTTCAGATCGACCTACTTCCTAACCAAGCACATCCAGTACTGTTCAATTCTAAGAAGAAGTGTCATTTTGCAGTCCATGGTAATCCACACAAAGTTATTTTTGACAATGGCACACAGTTTACAAGTCAACAGTTCAAAAGATTTGCCGAAGAGTGGGACTTTACTTATGTCACGAGTAGCCCAGAGTATCCGCAGTCAAATGGTTTGGCAGAACGTGCATTTCAAAGTGCAAAACATTTACTAGAAAAGTCAAAACGAGACAATAGTGATGTTTTCCTGAATCTCTCGAATCTCAGAAACATTCCTCGCAATAAACATCTTAGTTCACCTGCTCAGAAACTTCTGTCAAGACAAACCAGAACCACACTACCAATCAGTAGTCAGCTGTTGGTTCCATTTGTCAAGAACAACGGGTCAGTGAAAACCAACCTGTTGAAGAAGCGTTTAACCCAGAAGTTAAACTACGATAAGACCAGCAAACCACTTGATCCATTATGAGAAGGAGAAGTGGTAAGGCTACAAATGTCCAAAAGTTATGATTGGATTGGAGTCATGAGGAATATTTGTCCAGAGCCGAGATTGTACATTGTGGAATCACACGCAGTAGAGCTCAGGTGGAATCAAAAACATCTGATGTCGATGTCCGAGCCTATACCACAGCACATAGCCTGTGAGAAAGATAGTACAGTTTTGTACCTACCATAAATGTAGATTTTCGAGTGTCTTCACTGCTGCAGTCATTACACTAAGGTTATCCTGCCGCAGTCGGCCTGAGTTCCAAAGTCTTGGTCCGGCGTCAGATGCTGTCGCCTCTTCCCTGACGTCAGTGCGCCAGGGGTATATAAGAAGCAGCCGACGCCATTTTCTTCAGTTTTTCTTGCCCCAGATGTCAGGTGCCCCCAAAAATGGTAGGCAATACATATTGCTAATAAAACATACAAAAAAGGTAAAAATAAAACCTTCAGTAACCAGCAAATACACCACATAGGTAGTATAGGTTAGTCCCAGATAAGAAAGAGGGGCTGGCGGGTGGGTAACCTGGACTGCAGCAGTGAAGACGCTCGAACATCTACATTTATGGTAGGTACAAAACTGTACTATGTTCATCGTGTTTCACTGCTGCAGTCATTACACTTGGGTAGAATCCCAAAGCTGAGTTTGGGTGGCTGGCTCTATAGAGGATTTGGTGTGGCTATGAGGCCCTGTAGCACCGCAGTGGCAAAGCCAGCTCTGGATCTAGAATAAAGAGGCAAATGGTAATGCTTGGTAAAGGTGTGCACTGAACTCCAAGTTGCAGCTTCCAAGATATCTTTGGTAGGTACTCCTCTAAGGTAGGCAGTAGATGTGGCAGTTGTCCTGGTGGAATGTGGTCTAATATTACTAGGTACAGGTTTCCCATGTTGTGTGTAGCAGAACTGGATACAGTGTCCTATCCACTTTGAAATGGTCTGCTTTGAAATAGCCTTTCCCTGTGATCCTGCAACATATGATACAAACAACTGTTCAGATTTTCTGAAAGCTTTTGTTTTGTCCAAGTAGAAGCGCAATTGCCTGTGTATGTCCAAGGAATGCAGAAGTCTCTCCCCTTTATTCTGGGGATTTGGATAAAATGTTGGCAAGTGAATAGTTTGGTTAAGAGCCACACTGGATACCACCTTAGGCATAAAGGTAGGGTTTGTTCTTAAAGAAACCCTGTCTTGGTGGAAAATGATAAAAGGCTCCACTGCCATTAGTGCCTGCAGTTCTGAGTCTCTTCGTGCTGAGGTTATTGCCAGAAGCAGAGCAGTTTTCCATGAAATACATTTTAACTCTGCTGAATTGGCCGGTTCAAAAGGAGGCAAAGTGAGCTTTTCCAAAACGAAATTGAGGTCCCAAGTTGGTGTTGGTGCTCTCCGGGGCAGTCTTTATGTTTTTAGCCCCTCTGAGGTACTGCTTTAGCAATGGGTGAGAGAAAATAGGAGGATCTGTGTTGTAATGAGCAGAGATGGCAGAAACGTGAATCTTAATGGATGAGAAGAATAGTCCTTTGTCCAGCATCTCAGTCAAGTATTGTAGTATCTGAGGAATGTTAGGGACCAGAGGATCAAGGTGATGAGCCTGGTTTCAGGCACAGAATCGCTTCCACTTTTCTGAATAAGATTTCCTGGTGCTAGGCCTCCTGGCCTCCAAAATGACATCCATAACCGCTTTAGAGAGAGAAGTTGTCTGTTTGGCTAATGAATCTGCCATGCAGCCAGGTTTAAGGTTTTGAGCTGACTGTGCAGTATCTGATTGTTTTGCTGAGTCAGAAGGTGTGGAATTTGAGGCAAAATCCAAGGTGGGCCTTGAGCTAAGTTCTTTAAGATTGGGTACCAATGCTGGCGTGGCCAGTCTGGAGCAATCAGAATCATCTGTGGGTTTTCTTGTCTGGCTTTTAGGAGTACCTTTGTAAGGAGAAGCAGAGGTGGGAGGGCATAAACTTTTAGGCTTTAACAGCTGAACGAAAGAGCATCCACTTTCCATGCTTGTGTGTGATAAATCCTTGTGCAGAATTTTTGTAGTTGGTAATTCAGTGGTGAGGCAAAAAGATCTATATCCGGGCACCCCCATTTTTGCATTATCATGCTGAAAACTTGTGGATTTAATTTTCACTCATGAGGATCCATGATGTTTCTGCTTAAGTCGTCTGCCAGAGTGTTTTTCTTTCCTGGCAGGAATTGTGCTTGCAGATGAACTTGATAGGTTAGAGCTGTGTTCCACAAGGTCATGGCTTGTCTGCATAGGAGGGGGTAAGAATGAGTGCCCCCTTGTTTGTTTATGTACCACATTACAGTGGTGTTGTCTGTCTTTAATAGTAATTGTCCTGGGTGCAGAAGATCCTTGAAAGCTGTAAGGGCATTTTGTACAGCCAACATCTCTTTTTGATTGATGTGAAGATGCATTTGGTCTGTGGTCCATTTGCCCTGAATACATTTTCCTGCCATGTGTGCTCCCCAGGCGTAATCAGAGAAGTCTGTTGTTAAAGTCTGCCTGGTTGTAGGAAGAGTGAAAGGCTGACCCTTGTTGAGGTGACATGCCTGTGCCCACCATCGAAACTCCTGTTGTAAGCAGGAAATTAGTGGTATATCTGTCTCCAAGCTGTAAATCAACTACCAATCATTAGTGGACCGGAGTTCCGCTGTGGTGACCCCTAACCGGGAAAAGCCGAAAGACACAACAACTGTCTCCAAGCTGTGAGAATGTTGAGACCAAACACTTTTTAGGTACCATTGTAATTTCCTCATATGCAGTCTTGCATATGGAATTAGTAGTATGCAGGATGCCATGAATCCCAAGGCCTGCAGAATTTTTCTTGCAGGGAGTTGTGACTTTGTTATCATCAACTGAAAATAGTGAGTCAGTTGTCCTTGTTTGTCTGGCGTGAGATAAGCCATCTGGGCCGTCGTATTTAAGCTGGCACCCAGGAATATTATCTCTTGTGAGGGCACTAGTTTTGATTTCTTTTCGTTTACTGTGTACCCTAGGCAACTTAACAATCTTTTTACGAACGCCAGATGCTGTAGAAGAATGTCCTTGCTCTCTGCTTGAATCAGGCAGTCATCCAGATATAGATATATTTGAATTCCTTTTTGTCTGCAAAATGCAATTACTGGTGCCAGGCACTTGGTAAAGACCCTGGGCGCAGTAGATAAGCCAAAGGGCAGCACAGAGAATTGGTAGTGCACTGAACCAGCTATGAATCTGAGGTATCTTCTGCAATTTTGTCTGATAGGGACATGCAGGTATGCCTCTGAGGTCCAAAGTAACAAGCCAAGCTTTCTTGCCCAACATGGGAAGGAGCTGCTGTAGTGTCAGTATTTTGAATTTCAGAACATCCAGGTAAGTATTTAGAGTGGAAAGGTCCAGAATGGGTCTCCAGGCTTTGTCCTTTCTGGGTACCAGGAAGAGTCTTGAGTAAAATCCTTGTCCTTTTTCCTGCTGTGGTACTTTTTGAATAGCTCTCATGTCCATGAGAGCTGTAATTTGTTTTTGTGTCTCTGCCCATTGATTTTGTGGCAGGTCTGGCATTCCTTTTAGCCTTGGAAAAGTGTGAAAGTGGAACCTGTAACCTTGAGACACAATATTCAGCACCCATTTGTCTTGGGTGATTGCTTGCCAGTTTTGAGAAAAAAGTGCTAGTTCCCCCCCTAAGGGAGCTGCCAAAAGGGAAGAGTTTGGCATTGGAAGGGGGAAGTCATTGGGACTGTTTCCTGTAAGGTTGTGACTTGTCCTCACCTCCTTTTGGGTTTGAAGCACCCCACTGTCGTGGTCTGCAAGAGTCTTGCGGCTGAGATCTGCCTCTTGGGCATCTGTATCTGCCTCTTTGTGGCCTGTCTAACACTGGAAAGGACCAATTCTTTGTAGGCCAATTTCTGCTAAATCGTGGTGGCTGTACCCGTAAGAAATCCTTCACTGTTTGCATAGATTTTGCCTTATCCTCCATTTTCTTTAATACCTCTTCTGCTTTAATACCAAATAAATTATCTTGCTGCAAAGGAGCATCCAATAATTTTGCCCTAACATGATCTGGTAAACTTTGTTCTTCTAACCAAGCATGTCTTCGAATCACAGATCCTGTTAACTGCTGCTCTACAAGAAGCTTCTAATGAACCAAAACCACATTGCAAAGTATGCTTTCCCACTTGTTCAGCTGCTTGCAATAAATCCTGCATTTCCTTATAGTCAGGTTGTTCTGCATTCGTACTCATTTTTTGTTTTAATTGAGACAGTAAGTATTGTTGATATTTAAGCATGTGAAACTGACAATTTAGGGCCCTCACTACTAAAGTTGCAGAGGTGTAAACTTTCTTTCCCCATCTGTCTAATGCTCTAGAGTCCCTATCCGAGGGAATGGATTCTTAGCTGTGGAAGCCTTAACCCCTTTGGGACCCTGGGAAATAGTTTCTGGGTCAGCAACAGGGCTTTTATAAAGAAATTTGTGAGAGTCAGGGACTCTGTAGTACCTGTCTGGCGTGACTAGAGCTGGGGGTAAAGAATCAGGATTTAAACTAGATTCAGAGAACACATCATCCACAATGTCCAACACTGGCGGAATAGCAAGGGGCCTGTGCTGAGGCAATAAAAGAAAGTCTCTGAACCTTTTCTTGGAGTCTAAGTAAAATCCTGGCCCTCCCATTGGAAATGCTCCCTCATGGTATGTAAAGTTTCCCCAAAAGAGTAATCCTCAGGAGGAGAGGCTGAAGGAATTGATTCTTCAGCATCAGAATCCTCAGAGGGGGGTAAAGAATATCCCTGGTCTGAAGAGATATCAGAATATATTGAAACCTGGTCAGAGAAATCATAGTCTGTATCCTGCCTAGGCCTTTTACCAGGAGGGGTATGGGAACCCCTGATCAAAGCTATCAAGTCTTCGGCCATCTTGAGCATCTGTTTTTTAGGCATGGAGGCCTGTCCAGGTGAATGCTGTACTTGCTTCTTTGTCTTTAATGTAGGCTTAGTCTTGGCTGTAGTTGCAATGGTAAGTTGAGAAGGCCTGAAAACACCCTCAGAAGCCGATGCCTGCTCAGCGGCTCCGGACCCATCTGGAGGGTTAATCTCCGTTGGCCCAGCACCTTGAGTATCCAGAGGCCTAGGCACCTTAACGTGGGACGTGGGAGTCGGTAGCGGCCTGTGGTTCTGAGGTAGCGGGTGTCAGGGGCTGCAAAAGTGCCTCACTGAAAACCGGCAACTGGCCTAGAAGAGGCTTCGTCGTCAGTTTTAGACCTCGGATGCCTTTCCTTATCTTTATCTTTGTGTTTTTTGTGCATTCCGGTCGTCGGTTGTTCCAACGGCATTGTATAATTAAACCTTCGCCTAAAGTAATGGCAAGCAAAATCAAACAGACGTTTAATAGTGCGTTTGTTAAATCTAGCACAAAACCGACAACTAGTGACATCATGATCTGGGCCTAGGCATGGAATACAGTAAGAATGAAAATCCTTATGAGGTATTTGCTTCCCACAAGAAATACAATTATTAACTTTTACTGACATCGGACTGAGGCAAAAAAAAGTTTCCCCAACGGGGTACTTAGCTTTATTGAAGACTTCGGTTCTGAAATCAAATTTGAAATCTCGGGAGTTGGCCGACCGGCACTTGCGAACTGCTTTTGCTTCGGGCACTGCGTGGCAAGAAAGACTGAAGAAAATGGCGTCAGCTGCTTCTTATATACCCCTGGCGCACTGACGTCAGGGAAGAGGCGACAGCAACTGACGCCGGACCAAGACTTTGGAACTCAGGCCGACTGCAGGCCCGCCTGACGGCAGGATAACCTTAGTGTAATGACTGCAGCAGTAAAACACAATGATCATCATCTCAGAATGAGCATCCACTGTTCCAGATAAATTTTCCCGTTCTTGTGACGAATCCAGAAGTTCCTGATAGAAGTTGTTCACCAAAGACTGTCCCTGTTGCTAAACCCAGTCCAGACTGCTATGTTACCAGATCTGGTCATATCTGCAGACCATGTTACAGATAACGGCAACCTGGACATGAACATTGTGTTTGTTTCTAACGTCTATAATAATGCAAGTCTAACTCCAATGTTGTTTTTACTAAGGGCAACCCTTTTAAGAGGGATGATGTAGATCCATGTATGTGTATGCACCTTTAAGAAGCTAAGGGCTTGCACAAATGTATAAATAATGAGCACTTGCGAGCCTGACTGCCATTTTATAGTAAGCTGTTGAGATGTAAACATGCGTGTATGTAACTTCTGTCTGTTAATCAGTTTGTTTACATTTTATGATGCTGCTATTCATCCTGATGCATTTATACGTAATAAAGCATCTAAACAAACTACCCCTCCTGCTTGTCATCTATGTTAGAGAGGGACGAGTGACAGGTGTCCTACCAGATATGCCTTTGTTTTGCCACATAACAGTCTAAATGTAATAATGGATCTTCTCACCAGACTGTATGTAATCTCTGATTGTCCCTCACATCCAACGACACTGGAAATCTAGATGCTGCTATAAAAGTCTGTACCACAGGGTTGATGTATACAATGTTGCCATATAGTTCTCACATTCATATTTTTTTGTACATAACATAATTCAATTTTTTTTCCAGTTAGCTGGAGTAAATGACCACAAACATATTAGGGTTTGTTAGTATATGACATTCAGAATATCTGTGGTAAAACTATCCTAAAAACTCCAGTGCAGTGGAGAGTCCCTCTTTTTCAGAACAAACATCAAGACAGTACTCACCAACTCACACTTCAACACACCCCTTTTTGTGTGTCACATGGCTACATTTTTGTACAATTTACAGCAACCACTATACAGTGTGCAGCACTGCCAAAACTAACAACAGTAGTCACATTAGGACAATACCCACGGTATTTGGCTGCACACATTTGAACTGGAACATGGCCATACAGACTAACGTGAATGTGACATACTGAAATGGGATAATTCACTCACATTCCTCGTATTCATCACCATTTTAGAACATCTGTATAGCACCTCGTTGAAAGGCATCACAGGCTCATTTTAAAATCTTCATATCCAACTTAAAACAGTAAAGTAGAACTTAAATTTAAACACCTTTTTTGCTTATTTGGACTAAGTATTATAAAATAATGTTTTTATTTACCTGTCACATTTACATTAGTAGATCAGGCATAGGTCACATGTAATTTTGATTTTTCATGTTTATTCAACAAATATGGAAAACACCCCTTTGCAAGATCACAGCCCATCACCTCCACCAAAGTTACAGGAAGGAAAGATAGGATGTTTAAACTGGATATAAATCTAATTTTTTAGCTGTATCACTGTTATAGATATTTTAGACTTGGTTTCCTCTCTAATTGTTTCAATATGAAATGGTTACTCTATCCCTTTGCATTGTGTGCTATTGTGTTCCCACTAAATCCTCCACGTATAAATTTTTTGACAAAGGTCTCAAAGCAGTTAGTACTTTCAAATCTTAAAAGCAGAAAAAAATGTTCAGTCACCTTTAGGAGCTGACACATAAATGGGTACGTGCCTGGAATCAATGGGGTCAGTATCCTGCATGCATTTAAAAATTATTACATGTAGCTTTTTGTAAAGGGATATTCTTTAAAAGCTGTATGTAGCATGAATGTCAACAGGTTAATGACTTAACAGCAGTTATGGCATTTTACTTCAAGGCAATCAGAATGGCTGCCTTGTGATATACCACATACTTAAAAATTCAGACAAATGACAGTATCCTTTGATTAATTTGTGCTACAACTGGCTGAACTGCAAAACATGTCACAACAAGGGCACGACTTCAGATATTTTAGTACAGGTAAATTTACTATAAGCAAGACAGAAGTCAAGAGGTGTGTAAGCCTTTCTGTGAAAATATTTCAAAGTAATGCTGATACATTTTGTGGGAACCAAAAAGAAGATGATTTTAGTAGTGATCATCATGCCCACGTAGAAACAGTATTTTGGGGCACATGTCAGAAACTACTGTAATCCACTGCCTTTTGCCTACCTGTTTTTTTTCTGGCAATATTGACTGCGGTATTTAGATGTTTCTCAAAATGTTGTACATGGCTTAAATTGACCATTACATTCTCTGCTAATCCTACACTTTTCTGTAACTTTCTTACTTTATTAGCTGTGTATGTACAGAACAGCTTCAGGTATACCAAGGCTATTAGCCTAACATGACAACAGTGACTGTTCTGTGGTGCAACATTCACAAATTGGTTAGCCTTTTACTTTAGTTTGATACCACTCTTCAAGGGTCTCCAAGCCCACTCTCACAAATACTACATACAACAATGACCACAATGAAAAGTTTTACACTGACACATATCTCCATTTTCTCTGTTATAACTTGTTTAAAACTCCTCCACATTTAAGTTGTGGAGGTTTCAACAACATAATACATTTAAATTTAAACTGCATTTATCAGAACATTAGGTATCACTGGTTCCCGTCTGGCACTGGAAACTGGTAGACTGGTCACTTCCATTGCCTTTTTCTCACCCACAACTTCTCCTTGCAAGGACAAGCTTCTCTCCTGACCCATAAATCCCTGCTACCAAGAGATATTCTCCAGACAGAGTAATAATGACTTACATGCAAGAAATCTTAAACAAGGCATGAATATGGAAAATATGTCACTACTAACAATGGAGTGTAAACCAGGCCTCCTGGGTTCCTATAAATCACTTAGGAAGTAAGAACTTGGAGGAGGTTAAAATGGGCAAGTTGTTCTAGTGTTTAGACAGACTCCAGCTAAAGCTAATGTTCTGTTAATTACATAACTTATGTATTTAGCCTGGTCCTGTCCAGACACTGAGAAGTGGTGGACAGACTCTGCCACAGACCTTGGGCAGTCTAAGATAACTAGCCTTTAAGAATGATGGCTGCATATGATGCTTGATATCTGGATAGTGTATCCAAGTTGTACTATTTAGCAAAGTATGAAAGGCTGACCAGGTAACAGCAGCAATCATTTCTTCAAGTGGAGCAATTTGTAGAAAGTGTACTGATGTAGCCTGAGCCCTTACAGTATGTGTTTTCTGTCTAGTTGCTAAAAGTTTGTTGCTGCATGAATAAAGTACAGTTGTGTACACTTACCATAAATGTAGATGTTCGAGTGTATTCACTGTTGCAGTCATCACATTTGGGTTATCTGCCTGCAGGTAGCCCTCAGCCGGCCTGAATACCAGAGTCTTGGATTCCTGCGTCGGATGCTGTCTCTTCTTCCATGATGTCAGGTCATCAGGGGTATAAAACATGCAGCCAACGCCATTACAACAGTTTTTCTTGCCCCAGATGTCAGGTGGTCCCACAATGGGAAGCAATTATATGTTATGGTACACCTCCATCAAAAAGCAAACACAGCTGAAAGCTTAAATACACCAAACAAGAAGGAAAGGTAGAGCCAAGAGAAGTCAGGGGGCTGGAGGGAGGGTAACCAGGACTGCAACAGTGAATACACTCGAATATCTACATTTATGGTAAGTGTACACAACTATACTATGTTCTTCGTGTTTCACTGTTGCAGTCATCACATTTGGGTTGATTCCCAAAGCTAAGGCAGACAGGAGGAAGTTAGAGAGCATTAGGGTCAGCTATTAAGCCCTGCAAGACTGCAGTGGCAAAACCAGCTCTGGATTTACAAAAAATAGGCATGTGGTAATGCCTGATGAAGTTATGTCCAGAGCTCCAGATAGCAGCTTCTTGGATGTCCCTGGTAGGGACTCCTCTGAGAAAGGCTGTAGAGGTAGATGCAGCCCTGGTGGAATGTGATCTTATCCCCTGTGGGGTAGGTTTTCCATGGTGCTTACAGCAGAAATTAATGCAATGGGCTATCCATTTAGAAATGGTTTGCTTTGAAATGGCCTTCCCCTCTCCCCCTGCAGCAAAACCAACTAGCAGATGTTCAGATTTTCTGAGAGGCTTAGTCCTGTCCAAATAAAAGCTAAGTTGTCTGTGCACGTCCAGAGAGTGCAGTATTTGTTCTCCTTTGTTTTGTGGATTAGGGAAAAAAGTAGGCAAATGAATGGACTGATTTAGGGCCACACTAGACACCACCTTGGGCATAAAGGAAGGATTGGTCCTGAGGGAAACCATGTCTGCATGGAAGATAATGAAGGGTTCCAGTGCCATAAGGGCCTGTAATTCAGACACTATTCTTGCTGAAGTGATGGCTAGAAGGAAGGCTGTTTTCCAAGAAAAGAATTTCAACTCTGCAGTTGCAGCTGGCTCAGACAGAGGGAGAGTGATCTTTTCCAATACAAAGTTAAGGTTCCAGGCTGGAGTAGGGGCTCTCCTGGGGGGGGGGGGTCTTAAATTTTTGGCCCCTGTAAGGAATTGCTTTTAGCAGGGGGTGAGGAAAGAGGGGTGGCTCAGTATTATAATGTGCTGAAATGGCAAAGGCATGAATTTTAATTGATGAGAATGATAGGCCCTTGCGGAGCATTTCTGTTAAGTACTGAAGAATATGAGGTAAGCTGGGCACCATTGTGCCCATCCCCTGAGTCTGGCTCCAGGAACAGTATCTTTTCCACTTTTCAGCATAGGATTTTCTAGTCCTAGGCCTCCTTGCCTCCAGAATGACACCTAGCATCTGCTAACTGAGGGATGCTATTGGAGAGCTCAAGGAATTAGCCAGGCTGCAAGGTTCAGGGTTTGAAGCTGAGGGTGCAGAATCTGGCCTGCCTGCTGGGACAGCAGGGAAGAGGTCTGAGGCAGGTGCCATGGTTCCAGTAGTGTCATACTGCGCAAGAGGGGGTACCAGTGCTGGTGTGGCCAGTCTGGTGCAATCAGTATTGCCATTTGCTTGTATTGTTTCATCTTTTGCAGAACCTTCGAGAGGAGAGGCAGAGGGGTAAAGGCATAAACTGAGAGGCGTTCCCAGGTAAAGGACAGGGCATCCACTTTCCAGGCGTGACTGTGGGAAGTCCTTGTGCAGAATTTGTCCAATTGGTAGTTCTGAGGCGAGGCAAACAGGTCTACTTCTGGAGTCCCCCATTTGTTCCTCAAGAGTTTGAATATTTTTTGTTCCAGTTTCCATTCGTGTGGGTCCATGAGATTTCTGCTAAGGTCATCTGCCAGTGAATTTAGCTTGCCTGGCAGGACTTGAGCTTGCAGGTGCACTTGGTAGCTAAAGGCTGTGTTCCACAGAGACATGGCTAGTCTGCAGAGAGGGTACGAGTGGGTTCCCCCCTGCTTGTTTATGTACCACATAACTGTGGTGTTGTCTGTCTTTACCAATAATTGTCATGGAGGAATGCAGTCTTTGAAGGCTGTCAGGGAATTCTGTACAGCTAACATTTATTTTTGGTTGATATGCAGGTGCATCTGTTTCAGGTTCCATTTGCCCTGAATGCACTGCCCTGCCAAGTGAGCCCCCCCCATGCATAGTCTGATGCTTCTGTTGTTAGGGTTTGGGTGGCAGGGGTAGAGTGAAAGTGAGCCCCTTGTTGTGGTAGCAGGCCTTTGCCCACCAAAGGAACTCTGTCTTTATACAAGGAATGATAGGAATCATTGATTCCAGGTCCTGAGAATGTTGACACCATAAGCTTTTTAGATATCATTGTAGTTTTCTCATATGCAGTCTTGCATATGGAATTAGTAGAATGCAAGAGGCCATGAACCCCAGGGCTTGCAGAAATTTCCTTGCAGATAGCTGGGTCTTTGTGGCCAATAGTTTGAAGTAGGCTGTCAAATAAACTTGTTTCTCTGGAGTGAGGAAAGCCATCTGGGAAGTTGTGTTCAAGCTTGCTCCCAGGAATACAATATGTTGGCAGGGTACTAGGTGAGATTTATTTTCGTTTACGGTGTACCCCAGAGAGGTAAGAAGTTTATTTACGAATGCCAGATGTTTTAATAGCAAGTCCTGGCTTTCTGCCTAAATCAGACAATCGTCCAAGTATGGGTATATCTGAATTTTTCTCTGCCTGCAAAATGCAATGGTTGGAGCTAGACACTTTGTGAATACCCTGTGAGCAGTAGATAAGCCAAAGGGAAATGCAGAGAACTGATAAGTGCCTGGAGCCTACCCTGAAGCGTAGGTATTTCCAGCAAGATTCCCCTTACTGGAATGTGCAGGTCAGCTTCCTTTAAGTCTATGGCTGCCAACCAGGCATCTTTGCCTAGCATAGGAAGCAGCTGTTGAAGTGTTAGCATTTTGAATTTTGGGATTACCAAAAAGGTGTTTAGACTAGAGAGGTCCAGGATAGGATGCCAGGAGCTGTCTTTTCTGGGTACCAGGAAAAGTACTGAATAAAAACTTTGTTCCCTTTCTTCTGCTAAGACAGGTTGAATAGCCCTGATACTTAGAAGAGATAGAACCTGCTGTTGGGCCTCTGTCCACTGATTTGGGGGTAGGTCTGGCCAACCGTTTGGGGTTGGTAGGGTGTAGAAGTTGAATCTGTAACCATGGGAAATGATATTCAAAACCCATTTGTCCTGGGTAATGAGTTCACAGTTTTTTGCATGCAGGGCGAGCTTTCCTCCTAAGGGAGCAGGCAGATGAGCAGGGCTTGGAAGGGTTAAGGTTAGGTCATTGTGCCATTTTTCCATAGGCGGGGTGCCTTACTACTCCCTGCTTTGGAAGTGGGAGCCCCCCATTGCCTAAGCCTGTGCGTAGCCTGAGACTGTAACCTAGGTGGTCTGCTGTTCCTGGGTTTGGACTGAAAAGGCCTGGAAGAGACTGGAAAGGACCAGTTCTTTGAAGACCAATGCCTACTAAATCTGGGAGGCTGTACTTGTATGAAATCTTTAACAGTTTGCATAGATTTAGCTTTTTCCTCCATCTTTTTGAGGACTTATTCTGCTTTGTTGCCAAACAGGCAGTCTTGGTTTAAGGGAGCATCCAGTAATTTAGCTTTAACATGATCTGGCAAGTTTTGCTCCTTAAGCCAAGCATGCCTTCTAAGTACAGACCCAGTGACAGCAGCCCTGCAAGATGCTTCTAGAGAGTCAAAACCACATTGCAAAGTATGTTTACCAACTTGTTCTGCAGAATGCATTAAATCCTGTAATTCTTTGTGTTCAGCACAGTCAGGAATCAACATCATTTTCTGTTTAAGTAGTCCTATAATATGCTACTGATACTTTAACATATGAAACTGGCAATTTAAAGCCCTAATGGCCAAAGTAGCAGAAGTGTATACCTTCTTACCCCATCTGTCCAAGGCTCTAGAATCTCTATCAGAAGGGGTAGTATTTATGGCAGCAGTAGCCTTAACGCCCTTTGGTCCCTGGGAAATGGTCTCTGGATCCGCAGTAGGATTCTTGAAGAGGAATTTGTGAGAGTCAGGTACTCTGTAATACCGGTCAGGTTTTCTGGGAGCTGGAGGTAAAGTGTCTGGGGAAAGGCTAGACTCCAAGAAAGCATCATCTACAATGTCCAGAACAGGAGGGACAGCTAACGGCCTGTGTTGAGGAAGGAATTAGAATTCCCTAAGCCTCTTTTTGGAGTCAGAGTAATCCTGGCTTTCCCAGTGGAAATGTTCTCTAAGAGTGTGGAAAGTTTCACCAAAAGAAAAATATTCTGGAGGAGAAGCAAAGGGAATGGAATCCTCTGCATCAGAATCCTCATAGGTAGATAAGGGCAAATCCTGGTAATCAGAAGAAACAGAAATATCAGATTCCTGATCAGAAGAATCAGAAGGAAAATCAGTTCTAGGTCTCTTAGAGGGGGAAGGCTGGCTTCCCCTAATTAAGGTAATAAGGTCTTCAGCCATTCTAAGCATTTGTTTTTTAGGCATATGGGCCTGACCATGCGGTTTGGACATCGGTTTTCTAGGCGTGGTACGAGTTTTAGGCATGGATGAAGAAGATGGCGTCGGTTTAAAATGCAAGTATGTAGGCCTGAATACACCCTCAGAAGCCGGTGCCTGCACAGCGGCTCCGGACCCATCCAAGGTAGAGACATCGGCAGGTTCCATAGTCAAAGAAGCATCTCGTGGCATACCGGACTCCGAATGGGTCTCAGTAGAGTCCTGCGAATCTGAAGTAGCGGGTATCGGGGGCTGCGAAAGCACCTCACTGAGTACCGATGGACTGGTGACTAGCTTAACGGAAGAATCATCGGCAGTTTTGGACCTATGCGGTCTGTCCCTGTCTTTATCCTTACGTTTTTTCGGAAGATCGGTAGTCGGATGGCTTTTTGGAGTATGGATACAGAGTACCAAAATAATTTGCTGCAAATATAGCCCGGCTTCGAATAGTTTGGGGGCTGAACAAGGCACAAAACAGACAGCGAGGGACGTCGTGGTCTGGGCCTAAGCAGGGGATGCAGTAAGAATGAAAATCTTTATGAGGTATTTGCTTTCCACAGTTAAGACAATTGTTAACTTTTACTGACATCGGTTGGAGCAAGAAAAAAGATCCCCAACGGGGTACTTATCTTTTTTTTTTTTTTTTGAAGACTTCGGTTCTGAAACTCGAAAACGAAAATTTCAAGAGTCAGCCGACCAGCACTTGCGAACTGCTTCTGCTTCGGGCACTGCACGGCAAGAAAGACTGATGTAATGGTGTCGGCTTGTCTGGCATGAGAAAAGACAAAATCTGCCATCCTTCTGGAAACATTTTGTGCAGTGAAAGTAATATCTAAGTTGCCCAGGTGTGTACATCTAAACAATGTAATTTGTATTCACTTTTTTTACGACAGTTTGAAGAAATACTGGGAGATCGATAGACCGATTCAAATTCACTGGGACAGCAACTTTGGGCATAAAGGATGGGTTAGTTCTGTGAGAATGTCTAATGAAAAAAATCATGTGAGGAAATTTAGAAGATGGTGAATCTCTGAGCCTAATTTTGCAGAACTAATGGTTACCAGATCCAAGACAGAAATTTTATATCTGTGGAATTTGCTGGTTTAAAGGGAAATTTAGTCAAACTCTGAAGTACGAAATTCAGATACAAAGGGGGAGAAGGGAAAGAGAGAAGAGAAACCTTAAACTGATTTTTTAAAAAGTTTTTGCTAAGCTACTGCTATACTTATGTAATTTGTTTGTACTGTTCCTCTGTTTTTATGGACCCTATATATGTATAAAATTGTTTGTCTCGGAGCTTTTCTCCTTTGGCCTCTACTGAAAATGGACATATATCCAGTTAGACTAGCCCGGTCAACAAATGTAAAATAAAAATAAATAAAGGGCAAACCATACATGCATGGCCTGGAGTAGAAAACACCTTTCAAAATGCACTGCATACCTTAAGTGAAGTTAAAAAGGAAGGAGAAAATAAGAAAATCCCTTGAGAAATGAGAATATTACTGCTTGACAAACTTTAACTGATGAACATCTTGCCCCTTTCTTGAATATGTATTACAAGAAGGTAAGCACTTGCCTAAATAGAGAACGGTTCCATTCCTTTTCTGAATCTTCCAGGTCGAATGTCTTTGTGAAGCATTTAACAGAATGGTCACCTCAGATGGGAGCAATAGGTCCCTGGCCATCACTGGAAGTGGAGAAACCATGTGGTTAAATGTAGGGATTGAATGTTGAGGTGAGGCCATCTGGATAGTTGGGAGAGCAGAACAAGGGTGTTGCGGAAGTACAGGAGGTCTTCTCTTGAGATGAGGCCACAGCAGTTGGAACCATATCTGGCATGGCCAGAATGGGACTATAAGAATGACCTTTGCTCTGCATATCCTGGCTTCCTGAAGAAATAGAGGAAATACATACAGGAGAACTGGGGGCCAAATATGGTTTAATGTGTCTCTTTGGGGCCAACCCTTTTGAGAAACTGTAAGGACAGGGCTTATGTAAATACAGTTCTGACAGAATAAATCTAACATAAATACAGTATTTTTTTTGTACAGGCCAATAAATTTATTTATTTATTTTACATTTGTTAACCGGGGGTGTTTGACTGAGCCGAAAAGGCCCTTTTTCAGCAGAGGCCCGGGGAGAAAAGCTCCACAAAGAAAAATTACAGACACATTTAGTTATTTAGACATGATCAATATACCCACAAATTACAAGAGACGTTTTTACAGTGGTATGCGGCACAAACAGTTACAGTGGAGAGAACAATCAAAAAAATATTAATTTTAAAAATAAAGGTAAGTAATAGATTTGTGGTGTACGGCTGAACTTTGGAACGTAGGTAGAATACATACATAGTACACAGGTACAGTACATACATTGTAGATTAGCCAGTGTTTGTGAGTAAGACTGAAAACTATTATCAATTGCTCTAGATTTAGTATGTATATGTTATCCGCTTTCACTAGCCTGGGGAGCAATCATGGCACTGCCAACTTTGCTTGAGATGTTGCCTGATGAGGTCTTTAAAGGAGGCTTTGGATGATGTGTTTTGAATGCTAGTAGGGACAGAGTTCCATTTTTCAGCCACCGAACTACTATATAGTGCATCTCCAAAGCTATTGTAGCTGTTGGTGACTTCTAGTAGTAGTTTGCTTGATGATCTAAGAGGCCTTTTGGCTGAGTGATGTAAGGAAGACATATATCATCATTCAGTACTTCACATTTTACATGCAGTTTCAGTAAGTGCAGTTTGAACAGAAAGGAATGTTCAGTGAAGGATACAAATGAGTTCAGTGAAATAACATTCAGGCCAAAGTACTGATAAGGATGAGACATGCTAACTGTGTACAGAACATCCACTACAAAACAGATCTTGTTTAGATGGTACAAGACCTGGGAACCAAGGTTAAGAATGTGTGTAGAACTTGTAGGAAATGTACAGAGTTTTTAGTACTATGAGATATACGTTCTATCTAGACAAAAATCAGTTAAGTTTGGATACTTAGTAGATAGAGTACAGAAGATCCAGCAGTTTAAATATATACAAAATGAGTTGAGATACTCAGAAGACTGACTACAGAAGTCAGATCAAATTCTCAGCAGTTGAGATATTCAGAAGTCAGTAAAACAGTGCAGTTTGTCTTAATTCTGCCATTACAAAGGAACGAAACAATTCTGAGCAGAGTTACAAAGGAAAGTATAACTCACTTTTCAGAGCTACAAAAGTCAGAGTAAGCTTTAGCTACTGCTTGGTTCAGTTTATCAATCTTGTTATGGGAGACAGTTGAGTCTTGTTTGGATCTTGTTAGATTACTTTATCTACTTCCACTTCCTGTTGCTACTACACAATAAACCACCTTTATCAAACCTCTGAGTAAAAACTTTTATTCTGAAAGTCACAAGAACATTTGGCACAAAGAAGAAACTGAAATATTTGGCATTTATCCAGTACAGCATTGGGTAACTTAAAAAATAACAGACATTTATTTTGGTTCTTACAGAAACAATGGAAAAGAATCTGTCACATTTGGAGCCAAAATGGTGAATCAGAGATCCTAACAGGAATTTCCCTACTTCTGGAATATCTTCCAAGCTACTCTTATTGAGAGTTAAGTCCTGTTGGAGCAGAACCTGTCAGCAATCATGTTTTACATCCTTGATATGTGCAATGCTATAAGAAAGCAATGTGATGTTATGGCTCATTCCCAGACCCTCATGTTTCCTCTGCGTATGGAGTAAGACAAGGTTCCTCCTTGTTTGCTTATATAACACACCACAACCTTGTTGTCAAAGTAGTTGGATACTGTACACCCTGAGGGAACAAGTCCTGAGATGCCTGCAATGCTAGCAGGACTGGTCTTATCTCCAGAACTCCTGATTTGTGATTTGGCCTCTTGTGGTGTCCATGTACTTTTGACTGTCCTGTTTAAGTAATGCCCCCCCACCCCCCATACGGAATCTTCCATTGTTACTGAGGCAGTGGATTAGACTAAACATAGGATGTTCCTGGAGACAGATTTCATGGATTTGTCCACCACAACAGATGCTTGATGGAAGTTTCTGAAAGCTTGTGTGTACCATGGACTGGAATGTTTGATCCCACTGAATCCTGATGCTATTCCCTGATGCCAAGTCTGGCATATAGTACTGTCTGAATAAAGGCAGCCATCAAGCCTAACATCTTGAGCACTTTGGCTGTGGTGGGACTCCAAGTTTTGAAAGTACTCAACTTCTTGAACCAGAGAAGAGATCCTGTTTGGCAATAACTTTGCTTTCTGGTTGAATGTATCCAAATGATTGCAGCAAAGGTTACTCATTGTGATGTTACTATCCACTAACAAGAGTACAATTTCAGTTTGTGTGTGGCTGGGTAGCTTGTTACGAAGGTAGCCTCTAAATCAATATAGCAACCAGTGTTAAAATTATGTAAAGTCAATATGTAGGTCCAACTTTTCTGTAAATGTCTACAGGGCCACTCTTACGTCTGCAATTCAGCCCAATCATTAACACACAGTATTATCAAATACCTTAATGTTTAACATGATTATACCATCTGTATGCATTTTTGAATTTCGTTATAAGACTTTATATCATAAAATTTCAACTCCTAGGAGTTTGATAGATTCTGTTACAGAACAGACCCAGTCTCACCTGGCGGGCATGTAAATCAGCATTTATTACTACACATACATACAGATGATCCCAAGTATCATAGGAAGTTACTTGGCTATTGGCCCTGAGACCCTTATAAGCATAGCCAAGAGTTTAGCCCATGTTTAGAAAAGTCAGCACCCAAAGCCCCTGTCCAGCAGGGACACAGGTGGAATCCCAAGGGTGTATTTCCTGTTTCCCATCCAGTTATCCAGGTTGCGCTTAAAAAGGGATAATGAGGTACTCTCTGCTTGACATGGAGAGGGAGTCTATTCCACAGATGAGGGAGTTACTGGGACACAAATCTGTTCAGCCAACAAGTCCTACTGATGTCACAGACCAATTTGAGGTCGTGAGTGCGGGTTACTTGAGTGGAGGTTGACTTGCAGATATGCAAAAGTCCCATCACGGCAGGGTCTGAGATTGTTTTGTATGCCACACAGAGGTCACCTCTGAGGAGTCTGTACGAAAAACTGAGTAGAGGGACAGGGCTTTTAGCCTATCTGTGTAGGGTAGATGTTTGAGGTCCTGGATTCTCCTGGTGTGGAACCTCTGTGGTCTCTCCAGCTGCTGCATGTGCTTTGCGAGGTACATGCCAAAGGGGGCATTGTATTCCATAATTGGCCTTATAACGGAAGAATACAGGGATGTTATGACCTCCCTGTCCCTGGATGAGATACCCTTACTTATGAAGTGGGCCATGTAGAAAGCTTTCCATACAACAGAAGCAACATGGTGGTCAAAAGTCAGGTTGCTATCGACCTGGGTGGCCAAATCCCTCACGACTGACTGCATGCTTAGAACGTCATTAATCTGATAATATGTGGAGACGTCACTCTCCCCAAACAGGACAATGATGCATTTTTTGGCATTCAGCTTGCGGCCATGTTTCTGGCACCAGTCATTTGTTTGGGAGAGACCCTCTTGGAGGATGTCCACATCACCTGGGGAATTTATGACCTTGCCCAGCTTACAGTAATCTGCAAACTTGGTCGGCCATATCCCACTGATTTTGGCCTGCACCTCATTAGAGAAGTATATCCTGAATAAGAGAGGCCCCAAGACCGATCTCTGGGGTACATCGCTAGTTATTGGTCTACTAATTGAGGTGGCTTTCCCCTATTTTGATTAGGCGGGTGGTACTATCAGTGAGCCAGTTTGCTATCCATCTGCTAACATATGGATTGATTCCTAGTTGAGACAGTTTGTTTATTATACCAGAGTGGGGAATAGTGCCAAAGGCTTTGGCCAGGTCAAGGTAGGCGGTGTGTACAGTCTTTCCCTCGTCCATGGCTTTGGTGACTGTCTCAAAGTAGTTAACCAGATTTAACAGACATGACCTCCCCTTGGCAAAGCCAAACTGTGTGTGGTTGAGTGTTTGGAGGTTGCCAATGTCCCTGTTAATGATGTCCATGATAATCCATTCCATGGCCTTGCAGTTCATGCTAGTTAGGCTGATGGGTCTATAATTTCCCAGATCGGTGTATACTCCACCTTTGTGTAAAGGGATGACAGTGGCTGTCCTCCACTCAGGCGGGACAAAGCCGATACTCAGGCTTTGGTTGAATAGGGTGCCTAATGGTGCTGCAAGCTCATGCCTGAGTTCATGTATAATGCAGCCTGGGGTGTTATCAGGTCCCATGGAGGCTGTAATTTTTGCCTTTGACAGGGAAGTGATGACCTGTTCCCTAGAGATAAGGGGAGGGGGGAAGGTACTGAGGATGCCCAGATTTACTGATGGGGGGACAAAGGGGTGAAGTTTTCACTGACTCTGTCAGCCTGCAGGTTGGCTATATCTACAGCATTTGTGTATGTGGTGTCCTTGACCATCAGTTCTGAACAGATCTGAATGCTTCTTTTGAGACTGCGGACATATGCGAAGAAGGCCTTATGACGGTCTCTAGTAGATGTGACTAATTTGTACTCAAAGTTGGCTTTAGAGGATTTCACTAGTGCTTTTATTTGCTTGTTTAGGCTAAGGAGAGACTGCTTCCAATTGGTTACCTGCTCCTTTTCTTGGTCCTGGACAGTATTTTATTCCCTTTTGCTATATAGCTTACTTATTGCAGATATCCAATAGAAAGATTTACTCTTCCTTGCGGAGGATGATTTTGCCCTGTCGGGTATTCCTGATTCCATGCATCTGTATAAATGCTCGTATAGTACTGCAGTGGTTACTCATGTTGGTTAATACCAAGTCCAAAATATTATCACCTCTTGTGGAGGTATCAACTAGCTGTCCCAAGGCATTTGCATTGATAAAATCAAAGAATCCCTGGGCATTTGTGTTCTGGCATAAGTAGTTTTTCCAATCTATGGTTGGGTACTTAAAGTCGCCCAGGATCAGGGTAAAATGTTGAATCTTGATAGACATAAAGAGGTCCAGATAGGTGGAGTGGGCATTTTGAGTCAAATTAGGGGGCCTGTAGCTACCTATGATTTGAATAGGGGTCTTGTCGATGGTTAACTGCACCTGGAGTGTCTTCTGTGCATTATACTGTTTGACCAGCCTGAAGGTGTGCGTGTCTTAATAATATATACTGAAACTCCATCTCTTTTGGCTTTGCTGCCCACAGTTTGGGGTCTGAATGTATAAGATGAGAAACCAGGTAAGTCTGGGGTGCTCTCCGCAGCTTTGAAACCGGTTTCAGTGACTGCACAAATGTCAGCATCTTCCAGGGTTAAGAATGCTTGCAATGAGTGCAGTTTCATGTTTAGACTCTTAGCGTTTAGCAGGATGACCTTTAATTTGCGTTTTGTTGAAATTTTTATGTTGGTAGTATGAACCTCATGACTTTTCCTAAAAAAGGCACTATGAAGGAGGCAAGGGCCTTTGTCAGAAGCCCGAAGCCCAAGTGAGACAGATGCAGGCCATCTCTAGCAAATCATCGTGGTCTGTCAATCATATCTTTCCAGGCTGTCAGGTACTGGATCCCCCTGGAATGACATGAGAAACTAAGCTAATTGTTAAAGTCAATCATTTTCTGTTTGTATTGAGGCATCATTCTGGTTGATGATAGAATGCTGGTTAAGGCTAGGGGCATACCTGTCTGGGACACGCATTCAGCGAGCTCAATCATGTCTCTTCATATAGTCCAGAGAGGTACGTCTCAAATCGTTCATGCCAACATGGACAATGACAAAGTCATAACAGTACCTGTTGTTGACAGACTTGAGTACAACAGACTTCAGTACGTGTGTGATATGGTGGATTCTGGCATCTTACAAACCACTAACCGTGACTTTCTCCTTATCCAGCCCGGTGAGAGGCACATCTGTGTCTCACACAATAGAGTCTCCTATGACTAATATGTTGGGTTTATGCGAGACACAGGTGTGTGGACTATGCGTGGTATGTGGTGTGGAGGGTTGTGGAGTTCGCATGTGGTTTTGCCTCGGAGGTCTCCTTTGTTTGGGTTTGTTTTTGTTGAGAGCCTTCTCATATGTCAGTGTGTGTTGTGTAGCTCTGAGTGGTGTTTGAGGTATTGTGATTAGGTTGACAACCTTCTCAGTGCCAGATATACTGGCTTGTGAGAGAGAGAGCACAGACTTTAGGTTCTTAATGTAATTGCCTCTCTCACAGGTGGTAGTAACAGATGGGTGTCCCATGTACATGAGGCAGTTGCTACACTGTCTCAGGATGCCCATATCAACCAGGCTGGCAGGAAAACCATATAAACTGCACATCCATATTTGTCAGAATTTGAGAGAGCGAGAGAGGCCAAGGAGAGCTAAGGGGTAGGCTTAAAGCCCAAGTGCTTAAACCAAAACTAAGAGGCTTAGAATAACACTTACAATTTATGCAGGCTAAAAACAAACAGTAATAAATGCAACAGGAAAGATGCAGAAATTGAACACTTTAGGGAACAAGTAGCAGAAAAAGCAAGATGAAGTAATAGAGTAGGAGGGAGGAAACACAAATACTGTAAAAACAGATGAATAAAGGTTTTTTTTTTTGGTGGAACAGAAGACAATTCAAGGTTAAGAAAAGTACAGTTTTGTACCTACCATAAATGTAGATGTCCGAACTGGATAGCATCTGCAGTCATAACAAGTGGGTTGTCCTGTCGTCAGGCAGCCCTTCAGTCGGCCGGATTCCAAAGTCCGGGTCCGGCTTCGGCTGATGTCGCACTCCACCCGACGTCATCTCTGTTGGTCTTCGGGTATAAAGGCATCAGCCGACGCCATTTTCCTCAGTGTTTCTTGCCCCAGATGCCAGTAGCCCTCTTGCAGGCTAAAATTTGGATAGATGCCAATGTTTCCAAATAGATAGAGGTAAACACAACAATAAGCATGTATGTACATATACACAAACAAATACACCATAAAGACTCCCCAACAGCTAGCTATTAGAAGGGTAAACACCCTAGGAGTACCACAGAGGGGATGGAGGGAGGGTAATCCTGACTGCAGATGCTATCCAGTTCGGACATCTACATTTATGGTAGGTACAAAACTGTACTATGTCCTTCATGGATGCATCTGCAGTCATAACAAGTGGGTAGAATACCATAGCCAACTAGGGAGGAGGATAAAAGTAGATTATGGTGTGTTTAGGATCCCTTGCAGTACAGCAGTGGCAAACCCTGCTCGGGATCTGGAATATAGAGGCAAATTATAATGCTTGGCAAATGTATGCACGGAGGTCCAAGTAGCCGCCTCAATAATGTCTTTGGTTGCCACTCCTCGTAAGAAGGCTGTGGTAGTGGCTGTTGCTCTTGTAGAATGAGGTCTTATGTTCTGTGGAATTGGTTTTCCATGGAAGGAGTAACAGAATTGTATGCAATTTCCTATCCATTTGGAGATTGTCTGTTTGGAAATAGCTTTTCCTTCCCTTCCTGTTGCATAGGCTACAAAAGTTGGTCAGTCTTTCTGCTATTTTTGTTCTGTCCAAGTAGTAGCGTAGCTGTCTATGTACATCCAAGGTATGCAGTATTCTTTCCCTCTGTTTTGTGGGTTGGGAAAGAAGGTAGGTAGGTGGATTGCCTGGTTTAAAGACACTCTGGATACCACCTTAGGCATAAATGTAGGATTAGTCCTCATGGACACTCTATCTTGGTGGAAGATTAGGAAGGGTTGCACTGCCATTAAGGCCTGTAGTTCTGAAACCCTCCTTGCTGAAGTAATTGCCAGTAGGAAAGCAGTTTTCCATGACAGGTGTTGTAGGTCTGCTGTTGCTGCTGGTTCAAAGGGTGCTAGTGTCAACTTTTCTAGCACAAAGTTTAAATCCCAAGCTGGTAATGGTGGTTTCCTTGGAGGTTTTACATTCTTGATTCCTCTGAGGAATTGCCTGAGCAAAGGGTGCGAAAAACAGGTGTATCAAAGCTGTATTCTGCTGAAATAGCTGATGCATGTATCTTGATGGAGGAGTAGGACAGGCCTGAATGAAGAAGTTCGCCAGATACTCCAGAATGTTAGGCATATCTATGTTTGACACATCTTTTCCTCTTTCCGCACTCCAGATGACAAACCTTTTCCATTTTCCAGCATAGTTCCTTCTTGTTGAAGGTCTGCGTGCTTCAAGAATAATGTCTTTAACTCTTTGGGAAAGTTCTGGAATAGCTGCTGTTATGTGATGTTCCATGCAGTCAGTTGCAAGGTTTTTAGGTTTGGATGTATGATGCTGTAGTTGTTCTGCGTTAACATCAAAGGCATCAGGGAATTGTCCACATATTGTTCGAGACATGCTCCTCAGTAGTGGGTACCAGTGTTGTCTTGGCCAGTTTGGAGCTATCAGGATTATCCTTGGACGTTCTTCCTTGATTTTCAGTAGTACCTTGTGTATCAAAGGAAGAGGCGGAATGCATATGCTGTTAGGCCTTTCCAGTTGAAAGAGAGCGAATCCACTTTCCATGCTAATGGGTGGAATGTCCTTGTGCAGAATTTCTTGAGCTGGTGATTGAGAGGTGATGCGAATAGGTCTATCTGTGGCATTCCCCATTTCTTTGAGATGGTCTTGAAGATGTCCGGGTGAAGCTTCCATTCGTGGGCATCCGAAGTGGTTCTGCTTAATATGTCTGCTAGGGTATTGTCTTTCCCTGGTACAAATATTGCCTGTAACTGGATGTTGTAGCTGAGTGCCAGGGTCCACAGCTCCAAGGTCATTCTGCATAGGGGGTATGAATGAGTGCCTCCCTGTTTGTTGATGTACCACATGACTGTGGTGTTGTCTGTCCTTATCATCAACTGGCCCTCTTTGAGAAATGGTTTGAACTTTTGGATTGCCAGTTTTACTGCCAGCATTTCTTTTAGGTTGATGTGCAGTTGAAGTTGATCCTGTGTCCACAATCCTTGCACGCATTTGTCCAGCATGTGGGCCCCCATCCTAGGTCTGAAGCGTCTGTTGTGATGGTCTGGCTTGCTTGACATCTGCGAAAGGGTAGGCCTGGGTTTGACTGGCATGCCTGAGCCCACCATAGGAACTCCTGTTTTAAGCATGGAATTAGTGGGATTTCTGTTTCTAGACTGTGTCTGTGTTGGGACCATAAATTCTTTAGGTACCACTGTAGTTTTCTCATATGTAGTCTGGCAAATGGAACCAAGATTATGCATGATGCCATGAAGCCCAAGGCCTGCAGTACTTTTCTTGCTGTTAACTTGTTCAGTTTTGTTAGTGCCAAGAAGTATAGAGGCAGTTCTTCTTCTTTTTCTGTAGTCAGGAATGCCATTTGTTTTACTGTGTCCAATTCCGCCCAAGAATGTCCTTGTTTGGGATGGTATCAGCCTTGACTTTTGTAAATTGACTGTGTATCCCAGTGCTTGTAGCAAGTAAATGACCCTTTGTAAATCTGTTGTCAGCTTGCTTTTGTTGTCCCCTTGTAGCAGGCAGTCGTCCAGGTATGGGTAAATTTGAATTCCCTGAAGTCTGCAATGGGCGATTACTGATGCCAGGCATTTTGTGAATACTCTGGGCGCAGTAGATAAGCCAAAAGGCAATGCTGAGAATTGATAGTGCTCTGATCCTGCAAGAAATCTGAGGTATCTTCTGCAGATTGGTCGAATGGGGACATGCAGGTATGCCTCCTTGAGATCTAGAGTTACCAGCCAAGACTCCTTGCCCAGCATGGGAAGAAGTTGCTGTAGGGTCAGCATTTTGAATTTTGGGACAATGATGTATGTATTTAAGGTGGACAGGTCGAGAATTGGTCTCCAACTTTTTCCTTTCTTGGAACTAGGAATAGTCTGGAGTAGAACCCCTTTCCTTGCTCTGCTGTTGGCACTCTTTCCACAGCTCTCATGTTTGCTAACTCCATTATCTGGCGTAGAGCCTCTGTTTTTTGATTTGGAGGTAGATTTGGCATTCCTCTTTTGACTGGAAAAGTGTGGAAGTGAAACCGGTAACCTTGATCTATGGTTTGTAAAATCCACTTGTCCTTTGTTATGTAGTGCCAGTTCTTTGAAAATAAGGTTAACTTTCCGCCTAGAGGAGCTGCTATTTGTTCCCTGGTAGGCGGATTTGGGTTAAGTCACTGTGGTTGTGTTGATGTAGTGGCAGTGGCTGTGTCTGTGCCTCTGTTGTTACCTTGCCACTGTCTTCCTCTGTAGGCACCTCCTCTGGATTGGTTTCTGCCTCTGGAACGACTATTCCTGCCCCTTTGAAATTTTGTGGAGTCAGGAAAGGACCAATTTTTGGCAGGCCAGTTCCTGCTAAACCTTGGGGTTGAACCTGCAAGAAATCTTTAACAGTTTGAACAGATTTTGCCTTTTCTTCCATTTTCTTCATAACCTGCTGGGCAGATGTACCAAACAAACTTGTCTTGTCCATAGGAGCATCTAGCAACTTAGCTTTAACATGATCCGTAAAGCTTGTTCCTTTAGCCATGCATGCCTTCTTATCACTGTGCCTGTCATGGCTGATCTAAATGAAGCCTCCAGTGCATCATAGCCACATTTTAAGGAATGGTTGCTAACCTGTTGTATGTTATTTACCATCTCTAATACATATTTCTTATCAAGAGATTCATCAGTGGTTAGTTTTTAGTTAACTGATCCAGCATAAACTCTTGGTATTGTATCATGTGAAACTGACAGTTTAAAGCTCTAGCTGAGAGAGTAGCTGAAGTGTAGACCTTTTACCCCATCTGTCTAATGACCTTGCTTCCCTTTCAGAAGGAATAGGGTTTTAGCTATGGTCGGCTACTGCCTTGGGGCCCTGGGATATAGTTTCTGGGTCTGCATGTGGAGCCTTGTAAAGGTGGTGATGGGTATCTGGCACCCTGTAAAATCTGTCTGGTTTGGCAGGGGCTGGGGTAAAGAATCTGGAGCGGAGCAAACATCATTGAAAGCATCATCCACCACAGAGAGAACAGGGGTATAGCTAAGGGCCTGTGCTGTGGGAGGTGCAGAAAGGTCCTAAGTCTTTTCTGAGTCTGAAAAATCCTGTTGCTGCCATTGGAACTGTTCTCGCATGGCATGCAAGGTTTCCCCAAAGGAGAATTCTTCTGGTGGGGAAGCAGCTGGGATGGATTCTTCAGCATCAGAATCTTCAAAATTGGAGAAGGGAGCCTCTGGCTGGTCAGTTATGTCTGATTCATCAGCAGAATCATCAGAGGACACTGGCTCGGGGCTCTGCCCTAGGTCTCTTCTCTGGGGCTGAGAGGCCCTGTCTGGGTGAGATTGAGATCCTCTAATTAAAGAAATTAAATCTTCTGCCAAAGTAAGCATTTGAGAACTAGAAGAGGGCCTGGATGGGGGTGGTTTAACAGGCACTGTTTTAGTAGTCTTGGCTGCTTTAGCCCTGGCGAAGGCCTTAATGGACATGGCTGCTGGAGGCCTAGCAGCACCACGTGCTGGGGTAGAAACATCCAAGGGGATGGTGTCTGATAAGTCAACCACCGTAGTGGGTAAAATTTCTGAAGTCGTTTCAAGAGTTGTAGCAGGGGCCTCAGTTGTAGGAATAGGTTCAGCTGTACTTTGTTCAGTTTTCTCGGTTTCGCCGAAACCGAGACACTCATGTTTGCTTGACCATGGTTTCGCCGAAACCGCGGACCGCGAGTGTCGGTCTTTATCTTGCGTTTTGCCAGATTGGGTAGTCGGAGGATCCGACGGCATAATGTACGCAAAATCAGGACCGAAAAACTGTTCTGCAAACTCCGACCGACGCCTAAGCGCTTGTCGGTTGAAAGAAGCACAGGCCGAACAGGCTGCTACGTCGTGGGCTGGGCCTAAACAAGGCAGACAGTAAGAGTGGAAATCTTTATGAGGTATTTGTTTCCCACAGTTTAAACAATTGTTAACTTTTCCTGACATCGGCTGAGGCAAGAAAGAGTCCCCAACGGGGTACTTAGCTTTAGAAGTCTTCGAAGTAGTATTCGGTAGAAGTAATCTCTGGATCCGACCGACCGGCACTTGCGAACAGCTTCTGCTTCGGGCGCCACGCGGCAAGAAAGACGGAGGAAAATGGCGTCGGCTGATGCCTTTATACCCGAAGACCAACAGAGATGACGTCGGGTGGAGTGCGACATCAGCCGAAGCCGGACCCGGACTTTGGAATCCGGCCGACTGAAGGGCTGCCTGACGACAGGACAACCCACTTGTTATGACTGCAGATGCATCCATGAAGGACATCTAAGCGGGTTGACCTTCCCAAATGTTGTCTCTGTATTAGGAAGAAAGAGCTAATGAGACTGGACTGGGAGGAGTGTCCCAGAACAAATTTACAGTTGGGGTGGGCGACTGCAAAACCACCAAGTTTAAGAACAAGACAACAATAGGGAAGGAGGATGGAAAACTATGCTACAGCTACTAGCTACACTACTTTTGGCAGAAAACACTACAGAAATGTTTTATCACAGCAGTGAAACACAATGAAAGCTTTAAGCAAAAAAGGAGCAAGGAGACAACACAATGCTTTCAACCGCGAAGTAGAAGTATGTACTCAAATATATAATTACACATTTTGGTATTCCTCTACAAATGATTTAAAATGCATTTATGTGGTTGTATGTTAACAACGTATAAATCACCATACAGATATACCTTGCGTGATAAAAGTAACCATTCTGATTATTTATTTTTTTTTTTTGCTACAATCTAAAAGTGGTCTTTTTACCACCTAAACTTTAATAAAATGCTGTTTTAACTGGAAGGCTTCCTTTAACAGTAAAACTTACAGCTAAACACTTGCTTTTAATTTTAGATGATATTACTGTAATTGTGTATCAATTATGATTTAGCTGGCAAAATAACCACCCAGTGTAACACTTGAGATAAAACATGACTTCTTCTAAAAGTTTTGATTTGGAAAAAGTACAGTTGTGTACACTTACCATAAATGTAGATGTTCAAGTATATGGATGGTCTCAGATGGAAGACCAGACACATAAATAACCCTGTTCATCTTATACTAGACCAGAGGATCATCCTCTACAGATCAAAGCTGGCAGACATGGAAAACAACTTCACAGTGGATCAGGTCAATCAAAATCTTGATCAAAAAGGCACCCCAAGATAGGACAAAGAAATTTGAACCCTGTTGGAACAAACTATCCTCACCTCAAGAAAAGAATCACTTAAATTTGTCACTGTAAGTGAAGAGAGCTGGGATGGTTTCAGTCGCCATCAAAATCCCTGGCACTCCTCCAGAAAATTCAGAACAGAAAAAAAGGCCTATGAAGAGGCCAACTCCAAGGTCATATAAAGAACTTCATCAAGGAGACTGTGGACAAGAAAGCAAGAAAATATGACACCAGTTATTGAATACAACAGCCTTTACTGACTGCAGACTATTTATCACGAGTCCCATGTTTTCATCTGATTACAGCCTACTGCTCCTGTCATATGTTTAATGCTGATCACAATGCCAGCTATCTTAATTTCACAGTTCTGCTTTTTTTTTCCAGTGTATGGGACATCTTCATTGTCAAATTGTTTTGTACTGTGCTGCCTTTGTCAAAGGTTATGGTGGAAAAGAAGTGAACAGCTAGCCCACTTGGCCACTATATAAAAATAAAAGAATAAATAAGCACACACACACACACACACACACACACACACGCACAACAAAATGCAAAAACAGATGCAGTATTTCTGACTGACTCACTGCTTGTCCCAGCTGCCTCCTCTTCATTAACAAGTAAGACATCAGCCTCAACAATTCCTCTGAAGATCTTTCCTCCTAATGTTTGACACCAATTTCTACTTCACAATTTGTTCTGCCCTCAGTATGTCCAGCATTCTCTTTTCTGGCATTCTCAACCACCTGTACTGGCTCTCTAATCTCTCCTCCACTGTACAAAAAGAAAGGACGCTTTCCTTTCCCATCTTCTCATTTATACCCACAGTTCATTCAGAATTTCCTTTTTGATTCACTGATGCAAATCCAACTAGCCCAGAATGGCTTCTTTTCCTGTTATATTTCAGTCTGTCCTTCAGAAACTTCATGTTTCCCTGCAACTTCCAAAGGGACACTAAAAAGCTAAACAGCCTTACACTGTTAAAGACCAAAATTATAGTTCACACACGGTGTTACATACTGTGCCTGCATTAGGAATTCTCAGAATACAAACCCTTAAGCATCATGTGCCCCCTGCTTTCATCTTACTGTGACTTCCTATTCCTGTCATATGTTAGTCAGTATCAGGCAGCAGCTACTTAAGAGATTGAAGAAGAAATGAGATGTCATGATATGCAAATTATGTTCAGCAGTATCAAACCTCTTAACTGTGTCTATTTTGGAGGAACATTCTTATTTTCAGGTAAGATTTACCCCTTCACACTATGTATTTATCACTGGAGGTACATTCCTATTCTCAGGCTTAATTTACAACTCTAAAAAAATTTCTGGGTTAGTAGGTCAGTGGGACTGTCAGCAATAGAAATGATGGTGGAGTTGTCTGCGTATTGTATGAGGAAAGACTGAGGACAGGATGTGTGAAGTTGGTTAGTAAAACTTTTGAAAAGGAAGTGGCCTAAACTATAAACTTGAGGGATGCCTATTTTGTTGGGGAGAAAATAAGAAAGAGCAGAGTCATTTTACAAACTGTAGTCTGTCTATGAAGCACCTATTGAACCAGGAGACCATTGCTGAGGAGAAGTTTGAGTTGAGAGAGTTTGGAGAGGAGAATGGGGTGAGAACCATTGTCAAAGGCTTTGGAGAGATCTAAAAAGATGCAGGACACTAGTTTATCATTGTCTCTAGTTAGAGAGATGGAGTTAGTAAAGGAAATAAGAGCAGTAGTGGTGCTGTGGTGGGGCAGAAGCCATGGTTGAGTAGGGGTAATTAAGTTTTCACAAGTAAGATAAGCTGAGGTTTGTTTATAAGCACAGTGCTCAAGAATTTTGGTGAGGGGAGAGAGTATGGCAATAGGTCAATAATTAGACAGCTCAGCAGAATGTCCACCTTTGTGGATTGGTATAGTGTGGAACTTTTTCCAGAGGGCAGGAACAGTGGATTCACTAACTGAGCAGTTTATGAGGCTAGAGAAAGGATAAGCTATGGAGACAGCAGCAGCTTTTAGGAAAAGAGGCATCAGGTTGTCAGCGGAAGGGGAACCTGGTTTAAGTTTGATAAGAACTTTTTGATGTAGCTGTTTGGAATGGGTTTAAGTGAGAAAGGGCTGTTTTGCATTCAGGGGGTGGTAGGGGATGTGGGGCTGGTTGGGTGTACAGTTTGCATAAGTTTGCTGATGGTATCTATGAAATATGAACTGAAAATTGAAGCAGTTTCAAGGGGTGTGTTATTGGGGCAGGGGTTGGGAGTTGAAGGATTTCCTGGGTGGAGAATTTTGTTGAAAGTATTCCAAAATGTTTTAAGGTTCCTGTGTTCAGTATCTTGGGGTAAGAAGTAGTCATTCTTTTTGTTAGAGCTTGTGTGTTTTTTGGTTAAATTTCAAAGTTCCCTATGTTGTTGGTAGCGTGTGGGAAATTTGGTCTTAGTCCAGAGTTTCCAGGCACAATTTCTGTTAAGGATAAGAGACCAAGTAGAGTTGGAGAGCCAAGGGGAACACCGTGATTTGATTCTGACAGTTCTGGGATGGGCAAGGGAGTTCAGAATGTTTAGAAATATGAAATTGAGAGTCTAGAGGTAAGGAATAGAGGAAAGACCAGTCAATAGCAGAGAGAGAGAATTACTGAATGTATCCGGGTTGAAGTTGGTTAGCATTCGGCACTCTAAATTTATGAGGTCTAGAGAGGTGGGAGGAGAATCTTTGGACACGTTTAGGGGAGTGGTCAGTGACAGAGTCTGATAGGGATTCAGGGTAGTGCTAGAGGTCAGGTTTAGAGACAAGTATCTAATCCAAGATAAGAGCAGGTATTTGTGGGGTTATGTAAAAAAAGTGGGTGAAGTGATAAGTTGGGTGTATCCATAAAGGTTTATGCTGGTGGTGGGAGAGTTAGAGATGAGGGTGAACGATTTGATGTTAACATCACCTAGTATTATTGTTTCATTATGTACATTGTCAGACATCCACTCTAAGATTTGTTCTAATAGGGGTATGTTCTCTCCAGGGGGTATATAGATGGCGACTACGGTTATAGTTTTATGATTGTTGAGTATGCAGTTGGCAATAACGAGTTCAATTGGGTGAAAGGAGGGGGGAGGGTTAATTGAGGGAGATATGCATAGGAGGTGAGAGTACATAATGGCAACACCTCCACCTTTTTTGTGCATTCTGTCCAGGTGTAGAATGCTGTAACGGGGGGGGGGGTGGCATTCTTCGTCTACATTATGAGGTTTGAGCCATGTTTCAGAGTGACAACTATGTTGGGGGAGTACTGGGCTATCCAGGTGAGGAGTTCAGTTATGTTAAGAATGCTATGAATGTTGATTGCATAGAAAGAGAGATGTTTGGGACTATGTTTAGGTACCTGCTGAAGTGTTTGTGAGGTACAGATAGAACTTGATGAATTAGTGTGTGGACCACGGTTTGGGTGAATGTCACCTAAGAGTTGAAGGATGTTTAGTGGGAGGAAGAGAAGTGATGTATAGGGGTAGGATGAGTGAAACTTCTGTTTAATTCTGTGGAATAAGGGGAATTTTGGAGACAGTTTAATTTTGGGGAGATTAAACTTGGTACATGAGAAGAGCGAGGGAGAAAAGGGAGGGGTGTAGTGGCTGCTGGTGCCAACTGTGTTATGACAGTAGGTGGGAGAAGAGGGGGGTAAGTTTAGCTGAATGTGGTAGGAAGTGAGGTTTCTTAGGAGAAGAAGAAGGAAGGGTAAGAAGATAGAACATACTGGAAGATGATGAGAACATGAAAGGGGGGTAGATGTTTGATAGAGGGAAGGTGTATGGTAATAGTTAGCTAGAGGAGGGGGAATGAGAGCAGTGAGCAAGGGTGAGAGGGGTTATTTTAAGAGGGCAGGTTGTGATTGGTTGGGGAGTACAGGAATTTGGGGATCAGGGAGGGTGGGGTTAAGACTGTTAGTTACAAAAGGTAACTGATGTAGGGATGGGTGGGAATAAGGGTAGGGTAGGGGAGCAGAGTGAGCCTGAGTGAAGCAAGGGTGAATGGAGTGGGCAGAAACTTTGAGGCAGCTTGACAGACAACAGTAGAAACAGATAGTTAGCAATGTGTGCCGGAAAACAGTGGAGCAGTTAAGAGTAGGCAGTTCCTTGAGGTAAGAAACATATGCAGGTAATAGCAGCCTAAAACTTGCTGCTTATTAGTTCTGTGCAGTTTTACAGCTCTTAGTATTAACAGTTCCTAAAAAGAAATAAGAATGGAGGCAGAAAGTTCAGGGGAAAGGGGAGGTAAGTCCAACAATATTTGTTTGAGTTAGTGAGTGTGTCACTAGTCAAATAAGCACTGAAGTGTTTCACTACACATAAACATGCCTAGTATACTGGGAAGATTACTGAGACTAATAGTTTCCCCTGCAGGTGAGATTTGAAGTCTTGTACTTCTTGCCACGAGAAAGCTGCAAAGGTGTGGGAGATCCAGTTAAGCAGGGTTAGTCAGTCAGGTGTGCTTGCTAGGAATTTGAAAACAGCAGCTGTAGAGGGAAAAAATGTTAGGACAGGGGGTTTTGGAGGAATATAGGATAGGATCGCTGAGACAGTGTCTCAGTGTAGTAACAGCAGAACTAGACAGGAAGGATAGGAGACAGGGTTGTTAATAAAAAGGGCTTTGAGAGAGTGAAGCAACAACAAAGATAGGAGTTGGGAGAGAAGGGAAGTAGGGTGCTCTAGGAGAAGGGAGATTAGTACACCATAGGTATCAGAAATGAGGCAGAAGCAGAACACAATACATATGGTAAATCATTTTACAAAATACAATCAGACATTAGTTACTGTAAGCCCTTTAAGGGAGTGTATACAAGTTTAAGAATAAAAACACAACAGGACAACACATATCAGTTAACTTAAGTAGATTCTGCTCTATAAACAAAGCAGCTTAAGTAGATATGAGGCACTAAGTAGAATACTGTATAGCAAGTAAAGACACTTTACAAAATGTACTCTATAACAACTCCACTGGCAACTGCGCTGTCCTCTTCAGTTGACTATAGTACATTTACTGTAACTAACAAAGCAGATATAATAGAGACCAGACCCAGAAATACTTATATAGAAACCAGTATTTCAGTTATACTAATGACCAGAAAAACATACAGGTAATGCTTTAAACAGTGGTTGTGAAAATTGGAACTCAGGTTAAAAAAAACACATGGATACACTTGTACGTTAAATAACTTCACAACTGCATCTGAAAGAGGCAGACCACACGGTATAGTTTTATTTAAGCAGTTCGCACAATAACCAAAAAATAGCATCGGGAAACTTGGATAGAAATAGTATGTTGGTAGTGTGCTCACTCAAATCCTTAGCCTGGAAGATATAACCAACATCAGAAGGTGCTGTGTGGCACTAACAAAGTATATCAAAATTCAGCAGTTTAAGGAAACCAGTAAGACCCAATGAAACAAAAGCAGTGTACACACAATAAAAAGTACAGAATAATATAACAAGCTTTACATATAACACTTAAGTGTCATGCACACTTACAAGGGAGGCAGAGAAAATTCCCTTCATAAGGATGACCCCCCCCCACATGGGGAGCCGGTCACCTCCAGGGTGTGCGGCAGATGCACCAGTGGGTCGGGCACCCCCTCTGTGGCCATCCCTTCAGGGTGGCTGGGGAGCAACTACGCCTCCTGCTGTGGGAGGCAAGGGGGGAGAGGACACCACCCGCTCCTCTCACTCCCTCCCCTCTCTCCTCAGGAGTTGCGGGCTTGCTCCCCCTGGCCTCCACCTGGGCACACAGAGAGAGGAGTGAGACAGACGAAAAGGGCCAGGGCGGCAGAGTGAGGAGAGGTGGTACCCAGGGATGGCGCTGTCCCGGGACCCTCAGCGTTAATGATCCTTCTGCAGGTTCACCTACAGAAACTTTGTTACGACTTTTACTTCCTCTAGATAGTCAAGTTTGGTCTTCTTGGCATACCACCAGGGCCTATCAGAGGACCTCACTAAACTATCCAATTGGTAGTAGCGACGGGTGGTGTGTACAAAGGGCAGGGACTTAATCAACGCGGGCTTATGATACGCACTTATTGTGAATTCCTCGTTCATGGGGAATAATCGCAATCTCTGGTCTCTGTCAAGAATGGGGTAAACACGCCCAATTCCCTCGAGGGGTTGATCCAGAATTTTCTAACGTAAATCAGGAGGTCAATCAAAATGTTTTGAATTTATCTAAAGCAACTTTGTCTGTACAGCATTTACAACTTTTGAATAAAGGCTTGGGTTTTATCCCTGGGTTCTTTTGTAATGAACATAATACTGTCACTGATGTCATGAGTTTCTGTCGTAACCTGAATTTGAAATTGTTTTTTGCAGATAAAGACTCCCAAAGAACTGAGGAGTTTAGATTCATCAAATCTGATTTTCAACCACCTATGCAAAAATCTGTTTCATTTTTTTTTGCAAGCGGTACTTAGGGACCTACATTTTGCACACAGAGAACATGATATAATGAGATCTAATCTCTCTATACAGGAATCCACTGCACTCAATGAGCTCAGGGAGAACAAAAATATTGCCATCCTACCAGCAGATAAGGGGGGAGCCGTGGTTGTCATGGACATGAGTTCATACTTGAATGAGGACCAATCCCAACTGTCTGACAAAAGATGCTACATGCACATGGCATACGATCCTACTACTCATTTCAAACAGGAAATAGATAGGTTGCTGAATCTTGCCCTTGAGGAGGGTATTATAACTAAAAATTGTGTTTTTCAGTTAACAGTTAAGGATCCTCAGAAACAAATCTTATATTTGCTACCGAAAATACATAAGTCCATTACTAATCCCCCAGGCAGACCAATTGTATCTGGTATTGGGTCTCTGATGGAGCCTCTATCTGTTTTTCTTACCCAATATCTTAAACCATTGCTGTTGCAGGATACAACCCAATTTCTACAGATCATACAGGACTGCCAACTTGAGCCAGGGTGGCTTATGTGTTCATTGGATGTCAAGGCCTTATATACTAGCATTCCACACTGGGCTGGCCTACAGGCCCTTCAATATTGGTTGGATAGGGCTTCTTTATACTCTCCAGGGTTCAACACATTGCTTATCTGTATGACAGAACATGTTCTCAATAAGAATGTCTTTTATTTTCAAGGACAATGCTATTGGCAACTGCAGGGCACGGCGATGGGAGCATCCTTTGCTCCCATTTACGCCGATCTATTCATGGCATTCTTCGAAGAATGCATGATCTATGACCCACTTCACAATACTTATTTGGTCGAAATAGACATTTGGCGCAGGTACTTGGATGATTGCTGGATGGGGTGGCGGGCAGATGTTAGGTATCTACAGGAATTTGTTGAATATCTTAACCAAAATGTATGGGGAATTGAGTTTATGGTAACATACGATCTCCAAAGCATTAATTTTTTGGATGTTACCATCACCAGAAACGCAGACCATACGTTGAACATTAGATCCTATCGTAAATACCCTCAATATAACACTTTGTTGCATGCTTCCAGCATGCACCCAGGCCACACCATTCGCAACATCCCCAAGTCCCAATTTATGCGTATTAAACAACTGAGTTCGACACAGGGGGATTTTGATCGAGATGGTTTGGATCTATATCACAGGTTTGCCAATAGGGGCTATAGACACCAAGACATTCTTAATGCCTGGAATTGGACTAAGAATATGGAGAGAAACACTTTGTTACAGTATCAATCCAACACCAGGGATTGCTCCATAAATATCATTCGGTTTGTAACCACGTTTGGTAGAAATTCCAATGCTCTCAAGGGTATTATCAATAGGCATTGGAATATTCTTATGGCCAATGAATATTTGAGAACAATATTGGATCAAAAATGCCATTTCTCCTACAGGAGAGGCAGAACTCTTGGCTCTCTCTTTTCACACTTCAAACACAAAGAAAGTGGGGGAGCAATACACCAACAAATGACTATATCATGGGACATATTAGTAGGCACATTCCCGTGTGGCCATTGTGGTTCATGCAAACAAGTCAATAAGAGCAAAGAATTTACCAGTCGCAATACTAGCAAAGTGTATCAATGCAGAATATTTGGCAACTGCAGCAGCAATTGGTTGATTTATTTGGTAACATGTCGGTGTCAAGCTTTCTATGTAGGTCAAACCTCTAGACCACTGAGAACATGGATCAACGAACATAGATCAGATATTAAAACTAGGAAGGATACCAATGCCCTGTACAGGCATACTTTAAAACATCCTGAAGCACAGTTCTCTTTTGCAATTATAGACAGAATCCTGGGTGACCGCAGCAATCCCCAGGGATGGCATAAAATACTTACTCACAAGGAACAACACTGGATCATTACATTGGGGGCTTTATTTCCCCCTGGACTTAACGACCACTTGTAAACATTGGGATAGAGGTGGGTATAGTTCATGTTTTAGGCTTATGTTAAATGATTTATTTATCACATTTTTTATCATGAATTATTATGATTATTGGTTTATAGTAATCTGCATGCCTCTATCTCTTATATCTCTCTACAGTTTTTCTTGTGTGTCACATAGAATCCGATGAAGGACAGTCACAGGTATATCAACATACCTGCTTCGATTATAGCTGAACCAAGCAATATGGAACCTTGGACCAAGCATGGATTCTCCAATCCGGCTACACCATTATTTATTAACCACATATTTTCGGTTGGAACACCTAGTGTACTTTTTTCATGCTCTTGATGTGACTCTTTGGTTATGACAATTATTAACCATATTATGAGTTTTCTCATATCAGCTACTTTTTTGATATTAAATATAATATGTGGGGGGAATTCCATAATATTTTTCTATTCATTATCTGAAACTTATATAAATGTTACATTTGTTACCTAATGTTAAGCCATGATTGCATTTACTATTATGCATTACAGCAGTGTATAATTTTTGTGTTCTTTCTCTTTAACTACACACTGGTTGCATTTTCCACTTGTCTCTCAGGTGGGGTGTGTCTATAAATTGATTGTATTTTGTGGGAAATGTTCATACACTGAAGAAGGCATTGGCTGCCGAAACCGGTCTGTCTTGCTAATAAAGGGCTGTTTTCAGCCATTTATATGCATCTAACTTTGTATTTTTATTTGGTGACTTCTGGACCATATACTGCTGGCCTTGTGTTGTACATTTGAATGGTTTTGGCCGTGCATCTACCTACCTGCATAGCATCATGTTGGGTTCAGCACATTTCCCAGACCTGTCGGCCAAGGGTAGACGCACGCTGACCCATTCAGTGTAGCAGACGTACAGCCCTGGACATCTAAGGGCATCATACACCTGTTACTGCCCAATCTCATGTGGCTGAAAGCTACTTGTCCCTCTAAGAAGTTGGAGATGACCAGATGGGGCCGCATATCTAGTTAGCATGGTGAAGTCTCACTAGTTATCAGAATTAACCAGACAAATCGCTCCATCAACTAAGAAAGTACAGTTGTGTACACTTACCATAAATGTAGATGTTCGAGTGTATTCACTGTTGCAGTCATCACACTTGGGGTTATCTGCCTGCAGGTAGCCTTCGGTCAGCCCGAATACCAGAGACTTAGTATTTCTATGTCGGATACTGTCACTTCTTCCTTGATGTCAGGTTGTCAGGGTATAAAAATAGGCAGCCGACGCCATTACATCAGTTTTTCTTGCCCCAAATGTTAGGAGCCCCCAAATAGGGAGCTAGGATATGGTGGGGAAAACACCACCAGTAAAAAAAGTCAATACCAATACCAGTAGGAATAGCCATAGAGAGGAGAGATATAGAGAAAACCAGGGGGCTGAAGGGAGGGAAACCAGGACTGCAACAGTGAATAAACTCGAACATCTACATTTATGGTAAGTGTACACAACTGTGGCAGTCATCACACTTGGGTTGATTCCCAAAGCTGAGGAAGGGTGGAGGCAGTCAAGAAGAGTTAGGGCTGGCTAGCAGGCCTTGCAAGACTGCTGTAGCAAAACCTGCCCTGGATTTGGAAAAGATCGGCAGGTGGTAATGCTTGGTGAAGGTGTGTACAGAACTCCAGGTAGCAGCTTCCAGGATGTCCCTGGTAGGGACTCCCCTGAGAAATGCTGTAGAGGTAGATGTAGCACTAGTAGAATGTGTTCTAATTCCCAGAGGTGTTGGTTTTCCATGGTGCTTGTAGCAGAAATGGATGCAGTGTGCTATCCATTTGGAAATGGTTTGTTTTGAAAGGGCCTTGCCCTCTGCCCCTGTTGCAAAGCTAACTAGCAACTGGTCAGATTTTCTGAAAGGATTAGTCCTATCAAGGTATAATCTGAGCTGTCTGTGCACATCCAAAGACTGCAGTATCCTTTCCCCTTTATTTTGAGGATTAGGGAAGAAGGTTGGCAAATGGATAAATTGGTTGAGAGTCACACTGGACACCACTTTAGGCATAACGGAAGGCTTAGTCCTGAGGGAAACTCTGTCAGTATGGAAAATAATGAAGGGTTCCACAGCCATCAGTGCTTGTAACTCAGGCACTCTTCTAGCTGAAGTGATGGCTAGAAGCACGGCTGTTTTCCAAGAGAGGCATTTTAATTCTGTTGAAGCAGCAGGTTCAAAAGGGGGAAGAGTGAGCTTTTCCAGTAGAAAGTTAAGGTCCCAAGCAGGGGTGGGTGCTCTCCTTGGTGGCCTTAAGTTGCTTGCCCCTCTCAGGAAATGATTGATGAGAGGGTGAGAGAATAGAGGTGGCTCAGTATTGTAATGAGCTGAGACGGCAGAGGCATGGATCTTAATGAAGGAGAAGGATAGGCCTCTGTGGAGTAGTTCTGCTAGGTAATCCAGGATTAGAGGTAAGGAGGGCAGTGCTGTGTTCTTTCCTTTAGACTGAATCCAAGAATAATACCTTTGGGGTCTGGTGTAGGTGCCAGGGTGCTACCGTTGTCAGGCTGCGCAGGAGTGGGTACCAGTGCTGGACTGGCCAGTCCCGGGCAATCAGAACTGTCCTTGGCCTGTCTTGTTTTATCTTGAGTAATACGTTTGAGAGAAGGGGCAGAGGGGGAAAGGCATAAACGGAGAGGTTTTCCCATTGAAAGGATAGGGCATCCACTTTCCAGGCCCTGCTGTGAGGGTTCCTGGTGCAAAATTTGCTTAGCTGGTGGTTGTAAGGAGAGGCAAAGAGATCCACCTCTGGGGTCCCCCATTTCTGAATCAGAAGGTTGAAGGTGCTGGGCTCCAATTTCCACTCATGTGGGTCTGGAAGATTTCTGCTCAAGTCATCTGACAGTGAGTTTTGTTTGCCTGGCAGGAACTGAGCTTGTTGATGGACTTGGATGTCCAAGGTCTTGTTCCACAAGGCCATGGCTAACCTGCAGAGTGGGTAAAAAATGGGTCCCCCCTGCTTGTTGATGTACCACATAACTGTGGTGTCTGTTTTTATCAGCAGCTGTCCTGGCAAGAGTAGGTACCTGAAAGCTGTCAGGGCATTCTGTACAGCTAGCATTTCTTTTTGGTTGATGTGCAGATGAATTTGACTTGGGCTCCAGTAGTCCTGAATATATTTGCCAGCCATGTGAGCTCCCCATACATAGTCTGATGCATCTATAGTCAGGGTATGGGCGGTGTGGGGATGAGTCCCTTGTGGTTGCATGCTTCTGCCCACCAAAGGAACTCTGTCCTTAGACAAGGTATGATAGGAATAAGAAGTTATGTACTCACCATAACGTTCCATCTGAGTAGGTAAACTTCATTTGTCTGCAACCTGTGGGATACGGATCCGATCTCGGATCCGAGCCGGCAACTTTACAAAGCTTAGATCCGAGCTCCTTGCTCCTCCCCTTACCCATAATCCCCTGCCAACCCTGACTGACCTCAGATCAAGTTTGCCTGCAAGCACTATAGTGGATAACTAACTACATTATCAGAATTGGTACATCACTATATGACATGAAACACATCAGAAGGTCAGGGGGACGGAGGGGGGGGACGGTTGCAGACAAATGAAGTTTACCTACTCAGATGGAAAGTTATGGTGAGTACATAACTTCTTAATCTGAAGTAGTTAACTTCATTTGGTCTGCAACCTGTGGGACAGAGTCCTCAGCTACCTAAACCTTGGGCGGCCTTCATGGAAGGATATTCTGGAGCACTGCGGAGCCAAACGAAGTTCTCCCTCTGGAGGTAATGTCCAATTTATAATGATTGATGAAGGTATGAGATGAGGCCCAAGTGGCTGCTGAACAGATATCATCCAAGGAAACGCTGGATTTAAAGGCAGCAGATGTAGCCATAGCCCTAGTTGAATGGGCATGAACTCCTTGAGGTGCGGGCCTGCCGGAATTTTGATACGCTGTAATGATACACTGTGAAATCCATCTCGATAAGGAAACTTTAGAGACCGGTTTACCTAGATTAAATTTGGCAAAGGAGATGAACAACTGGTCGGGATTGTCTATCACCAGATGTCCTATGAATGTAAAATCTAAGTTGTCTGTGCACGTCCAAAGAATGTAGTCTGTACTCCCCTTTGTTCTGGTAGTTAGGAAAGAAGACCGGTAAATTGATAGATTGGTTAATATTAGATTCAGAAACTACCTTCGGGAGGAAGGAGGGATTGGTCCTGAGGTAAACCCTATCGTTGTGAAAGGCTAAGTATGGGGGTTTCACAGAAAGAGCCTGCAATTCAGATACTCTCCTGGCTGAAGTAATAGCCACAAGAAAGGCTGTTTTCCAAGACAAATATTTGAGGTCTACTGAAGACGCCGGTTCGAAGGGAGGGGCTGTCAGGGCTTGTAATACCAAGGTCAAATCCCATGGAGGTACCGCTTCCTTTATTGGAAGTCTAAGAAGGTCTTTAGGAACATTTTGCACAATTCTGTAGTAATCAAATGACCCAATTCAGTACCTACGTGGTAATGAGAGATAGCTGCTAACTGAACCTTAACCGTAGAAGAGCTAGCTCCGCCATTAAAAAGGCCTGAAAGAAAGTCCAGCACTGCAGGCAAGGGGGCTGTAAAAGGGTCCAAATTATGGCATTCTGCCCAGATAGAGAAACGCTTCCAATTACTACCATAGACCTGCCTAGTAGAGGGCTTGTGCGCGGCTACTACGATAGTTTTAACTGGAGAAGAGATACCGGAAGTCCTAGCTACAAGTGGAACTGGAGCAGCCAAGCCGCTAGCTTGAGGCTGGCCAGGTCGGGAAGTGGGAGCCCCTGGGGGTGGGAGATTAGATCCGGAAGGGGATCTAGAATCCAGGGCGGATTCACTCGATGAGACCAGAGGTAAGGGAACCAAGCTTGGCGAGGCCAGAATGGGGCAATGAGGATCATCCTGCTCCCCAACCGACTGGCTTTCTGAAGAAGTTTCAGCATGAGGGGAAGAGGAGGGTAGGGATAGAGAAGACCGGGTGGCCAAGCATGCACCAAGGCATCCCTCGGGGCTTCCCCGGCAGGGGGAATGAGAGCGAAGTAATTGTTGCATTTCGTGTTTGAGGGAGATGCGAAAAGATCGCAACAGGGCTGCCCCTAAATGGCAAAAATTCGTCTCGCTACTCGAGGATTGAGGGACCACTCGTAAGGTGAAAGGATGGTGCGACTCAATCTGTCCGCCAGGATGTTGGTCCATCCCGGAATGTGCGTTGCAATGAGAAAGCAGTTGGTGGAGATCGCCCATTCCCACACTCTCATGGCTTCTCGGCAGAGTGGGTAAGACCTGGTTTCCCCTACCACAGACATACTGTCTGTCTGGATTGCAATTGTTCCTACAGGCAGAAGGCTCTGAAGTGCTTGCAACGACAACAGCAGTGCCCTCATCTCTAGAACATTTATGTGCAATAAGGTCTCCGAATCGTTCCACGTGCCTTGGACCGTACTGCTCGAATACCCCCCCACCCAAGATGAGAGGTGTCCGTGGTCACCGTGGCGAGAGGGAGGGCCGTGGCAAAGGGATGTCCCGCCTGGGGGTCCGGCGATTGAAGCCACCAAACGAGAGCCCTCTTGCAGGCCCTGCTGAGAGAAATGGGGTGACTCAAGGGGTATTGATGAAGGGACCATTGGACTTGGAGAGTCCACTGTAAAATCCTCATGTTCAGACGCGCCATGGGAAGAAGGTTTATAGGGGCTGCCATGGACCCCAGGGAAGAGTGACCATCCGGAACTTTTCTTTGGTTACTGACAGATTTAATAGGGAAAGATCGAGGATGGGCCTTAGGTCCCCCATCTTTTTTGGCACCAAAAAGAACCTGGAGTAGTAACCCGATCCGGACTGGCCTGGGGGGATGTGCTGGATGGCTCCTTTTTCTAAAAGCAGCCAAATTTCCACAGCTGCTGCCTCCCTCTGATTGGTTGGAACATCGGGGAGGTGTCCGGGGGTGTCGGGAATGTAGGAAAAGGGAATTCTGTATCCTCTGGATATGATACGAAGCACCCAGTGGTCTGTTGTAATGGACTCCCAAGCTGCCAGGTGCTTCGAGAAATGCCCCCTGACTGCCTCCAGAGTGGAGCAGTCAGGCAACCCCTCAGGGTTGCTGCGTGGGCTATCAGAGAAGGCTTCTCTGGACCCAAAGTTCTTCGGGCCCCCTCTGCCTCTAGGGTGGCGTCTACACTGTCATCCTCTGCTGCGGAAGGACTGGGAGTCCGGAGCGGACTGGGATTGTTGCGACTTTTGGAACCGCATCTTCTTCTGTCCCTTTTGGTTCTTGGAGAAGGACCTCTGGGGAGCAGAGAAGCGGACTCCGACGGCAGACAACGTCTTCCCATCCTTTTCGCTCTGGACCAAAGTCTCGCGAACTGTCTTGTCAAATAGGGCAGAACCATCGAAGGGGGCATTCGCAAAGGACGCCTTGAAGGGTTCCACGAAATCACAATGTCGGAGCCAGGCCTGACGCCTCATAACTAGGCCTGCTCTGCTGGCTCTAGTGGCTCCCTCTGTAGCATGGGATAAAAGCCGCATAGAGGAGTTGGATATAGACCTAAGAGTGGCCATGCGAGTGGAGTACAACTGTTTGTCCTCCCCAACATGGACTCCGGGGGCGATGCAGCGTACTCTTTGATAAGGTCTCGCTGCAGTCGAATCACATGTGCCATGTAGTTCAGGGACCTTACAGTGAAGGTCACTGAACTAAAGACCCGCTTCCCGAGATGGTCCATCGAGCGAGACTCCTTGCTCGGGGGATGGACCGAGGGACTTTCTTGGGCTAACTCCCTCTTGGTGGCTGCCGCCACCAACATGGCATCTACGGGGGGGTCCCTTGCTCCAATGGGATTTCTCTGCCGGGGGGCTCAGGATCTTCTTAGGACGTTTGGGGACTGGCTCCACAGTGTCTGGCTCCTTCCACGCCCTAGTGGTGATAAGGTCTTCTAAGGGGTCGGCCGGAGGGGACACCCAAGAGGTAGATGGGCCTGCTTCGAATGCCTCCAGGAACACGGATTCGTCCGAGGAAGCCTTGGGGGCAGACCGCCCCCCTCTTATCCTAAGCATTTCCATGATGTCGCCGAAAGAGACATCTTCGGGGGGTGACCTTGGGGAGCCTTCCCCCTCATCCAAATCCATGTCTTCTGTCAAGGACTCGGGGGAGTCCACGTGCCTCCTCTTACACTTCCGCTTGTGAGGAACATCCTCGGGGGGACTGTCCGAGGACGACTCACCAGCAACATTTTGTTCCAGGGGAACGACCTGAGACGTCAAAGCAGGCTGTCCCTGTGGCCGGGCGACAGAAGCCTTACCCAAACGAGAGGGAGTGCGGGATGGAGCCGTAGCACGAGCAGGGGCCTGGATACACTCAACAGAGCCCTCTCCACCACATCTAAGGCCGAGTGAGAGCCACTCTCTCTGGTATCCAAGAGCTGACTCTCACTCGGATCCGATGGATGGATAGGAGCCGGCGCCGAGACCATCGGATCTGAAGGGCCAGTGTGCTCCAACCTGGACGGAGCCGAAGGCACACTAAACCCCTCGGATCTGAAGCTCAGAGCACGGCTCCGAGAGCTCGGATACGACAAGGACGGATCCGGTAAACTCGAAGGAAGAGTCGGAGCCGAAGTACCAGATACTGTCGGCGCCGACCCACCCCCGGCTCCAATGCTGCCTGGCTCCGAGCGCTCCGAACCCAGGAAGCGGGTCGGAGAAGGAGCTATCGGGGCAAAGAAGGGTGTTGAGCTCCCCCCGGAGGGGGGGAGGCAGGAGCACTCCTATCTGCATTTGGGCCTGGATGAACCTTCGCATCACCCGGTCCAAATCAGCTTCAGAAAGGCTACGCGTTGATCTCGACAAGGCCACTGAGGCTGGCCGGGAGTGCCGCCTCGATGACCTCGACAGAGATCGGGTCACCTCCTCCTCGGGTCCTGGTGAGAAGCATGGAGACCGGAGCCGAAAAGGAGGAGACCTGGAAGCCGTGGAGGGAGAAGCCCGCTTAGCCAGGGGGGGGGGCTGAAGCAGAGGCCTCGGCACGCCACTTGTGGTGCTTCTCCCTCCTTTTTTCTTTCCTGGCCTCCCTCTCCTCCGGTGCAGAAGCGGGAGATTGAGTCCCGGCCGGGGGGAGAGAGGCAGGAGTGGTCGCCACAGAAGCCTGGGAGGAGGCCACAGAAGCACCAGAGGCCGAAGCCGAATCCGGGGGCAAGAGTCCCGCTAGGATCAGCTTCGACCTCCGGTCCTTCAGTGTCCTGGGGTTGAACGCCGCGCAGATAGAACACCCAGAGGAGTGGTGTTCAACCCCAAGGCACCAGACACACCGAGTGTGGCCATCCGCTGGGGAGAGCTTATGGCCACACTCGGTGCACTTAGAAAATATTGGTTTTGGGGCCTCAGACATGTTAGCTAAAGAAAACTCACTCAGTAGGCCCCAAACACACTAAACACACACACACAGACTACGACCAGCGAGGGATGGGGAGGAAAATTTTACTAGAAAAATTTAAAGAGGTTATATAAAGTAAGGTTATAAGAAGGGAAACCTAACCAACACAACACAATCACACAGGTTTAAGGAGAAAAATTTAAGATACAAGGACTTGTCTGACCAAAAGACCAGGAGCTCGCAATCTAGCTGCTGTTCAGAAGTGCGGCAAACTAGATCTGAGGTCAGTCAGGGTTGGCAGGGGATTATGGATAAGGGGAGGAGCTAGGAGCTCGGGTCTAAGCTTTGTAAAGCTGCCGGCTCGGATCTGAGATTGGATCCGTATCCCACAGGTTGCAGACCAAATGAAGTTAACTACTTCAGATTGTTTCCAGTTCCTGAGAATGTTGGCACCAAAGACTTTTTAAGTACCACTGAAGTTTCCTCATATGCAGTCTTGCATATGGAATTAGCAGTATACATGAGACCATGAACCCTAGGGCTTGCAGTATTTTTCTTGCAGATAGCTGGGTTCTGGTGGCCACTTGCTTGAAGTAGTCTGTCAGATAGACCTGTTTTTCTAAAGTGAGAAATGCCATCTGGGAAGTTGTGTCCAAGCTTGCTCCTAGGAATACAATTTTTTGACGGGGTATCAATTGTGATTTATATTCATTGACGGTGTACCCCAATGAAGTGAGAAGACTTTTTTACAAATGCCAGGTGCTGAAGCAGCAATTCCTGACTGTCCGCCTGAATCAGGCAGTCGTCCAAGTACGGGTAAATTTGGATATTTCTCTGCCTGCAGTATGCAATGGCTGGAGCCAGGCATTTTGTGAATACCCTGGGTGCAGTAGATAAGCCAATGGGAGGTGCAGAGAACTGATGTTGCATAGACCCTGCCCTGAAACGTAGATACTTCCTGCATGAAACCATTATGGGGATGTGCAGATAGGCTTCTTTTAATTCTAGGGTGACTAACCAGGCATCCTTGGCTAACATAGGGAGAAGCTGTTGCAGGGTAAGCATCTTGAATTTTGGTACCACCAGGAAGGTGTTGAGAATTGAAAGATCCAGGATTGGGCACCAAAAGACCTCTTTCCTGGGTACCAGGAAGATTCTGGAGTAGAATCCTTGACTCTTCTGTTCTACTGGAACACGCTGAATAGCTCTGATATTGAGCAGGGAAAGTACTTGGTTTTGAGCCTCTGCCCACTGGTTTGGAGGAAGGTCTGGAAACCTGCTTTGGGATGGCAGTGAATGGAAATAAAATTTGTACCCCTGGGATACAATGTTGAGGACCCATCAGTCCTGAGTGATGGATATCCTGTTTTTTGCATGAAGGGCAAGTTTTCCTCCTAGGGGCATAAGCAATTGGGCAGGGCTGGGAAATAGCATGAAGAAGTCATTGTGAGTTTTATCCATAAGGAAGTGGCTTACCACTCCCTGCTTTAGGGGTGGGGGTACTACATTGCTTAGATCTTTGCATACCCTGAGACTGCAGTCTGGGTGGTCTGTTTCCCCTGGGTCTTGTTTGGGAAGGCCTGGAGGGGGCTGGAAAGGACCAGTGTTTTGAAGGGCAATGTCTACTGAATCTAGGGGGGGTGCACTTGTAGGAATTCTTTAACAGTCTGCATAGATTTGGCTTTTTCTTCCATCTTTTTAAGAACCTCTTCTGCTCTGGTGCCAAACAGTCCGTATTCAAAGGAGCGCCTAGTAATTTAGATTTGACATGATCTGGCTAGGTCTACTCCTTCAGCCAAGCATGTCTTCTCAGTACAGAGCCAGTGACTGCTGCCTGGCAAGATGCTTCTAGGGCATCAAAGCCACACTGCAAAGTATGCTTACTAACTTGGTTAGCAGAGTGCATAAGCTCCTGAAATTCTTTATTTTCGGCAAAATCTGGAAAAGTTACCACTTTTTGTTTAATATTTATTTATTTATTTATTTATTTATTTTATTTTATATTTGTTGACCGGGCTAGTCTAGCTGGATACATATCCATTTTCAGTAGAGGCCCGGGGAGAAAAGCTCCAAGTATGAGAAGGTTACTCCATACAATAGTTAGAATAAAAAAACAAGCTTAAAATACATTATAAAGCAAAAAATATTTGTAAAGAGAGTACAAGTAATTTGTGTGATCCAAGTTACAGAGTCATGGTATAGGTTTAAGCAGCAATCAAGCCATGAGTTTTCTGGTACAATCAGCACAAGTTTATACAATATTTGAAAAAAAAAAAACAAATTGACATTCACTTAGTCAAAGAGGGAGAAAGAGAGTAGACTGGAAAATATAAACAGTAGTAAAGAGTTAGCTTGTAATAATTAAAAGTGTGGTGGGGCAGTAGCCCAGGAGGCATCGGAAAAGGGGAAGTGAAAGGAGGATAAGTAATGTTTAGTCAGGCTTTGAGCAGGGACAAAGCCAATGTATTTTTAGGTGATCTTTGAGGTGTTTCTTAAAGAGTGGAGTGGAGTAGATGAGAGAGAGGTTAGTGTTTTAGGAAGGTTGTTCCAGATTCTGCCACGGCATTGGTAAAGAGCGAGTCACCAGCTTTGGTTGTTGGATTTATTGTTGGCAATTAGTAACTTGCTAGCTGAGCGTAGTGTTGTAAGATTTTTATATGGGGAGATCAGGTTAGAGAGGATAGGAGTATTAGTAGGGTGGTAGAGAATTTTTTGTGTGATCACAAGTTGATTGTATCGTACTTGGTTTTGTAGTTCTAACCATTTGAGTTGTTTGAGGTTGAGACAGTGGTGGGTTCTATAGGGAGAGCCAGTGGCAAATCTGACTATATTATTATAGCTAGTTTCAAGCTTGGTAAGATTGTGCTTAGATAGATTGGTATAAATGGCAGAAGCATAGAATAGGGTAGAAGTAAGATGAGCCTGGGCAATGGTGGTTCTAGCCAGTTGTGTAAGGAATGGTTTGATTCTATACAGAGAGCCTAGTTTTTTATTGATAGTTTGAATAGTATTATTGATATGGTCATCAAAGCTGAGGTTATGATCAATGGTTATGCCCAGAAGGCGTGCAGTAGGATCAGGGGAAATACAAGTTCCATTATAGGAGGTAATAGTGAAGTGGATCTGTGGAGATTTTTGGGTGGGAGTGAAGAGTAATAATTTGGTTTTTTGGGGGTTGAGGAGGAGACATTGATCAGTAAAAACCACTTTTCAACAGAGTTAAATACAGTTTGAGTAAGGGTTTGGAGAGAGGATGAGGACTTAGCAGTACAGATTAGAGTAGAGTCATCAGCGTATTGTATGCAAGTGGCTTGTGGAACAACAGTGTAGAGATTGTTAATAAAAATAGAAAAAAGAAGAGGGCCTAGGATAGAGCCTTGAGGGACTCCAGTGTTCACAGGGAGGGGTGTGGAAAGATTATTGTCCCAGAGCACTGCTTGATGTCTGTTATCTAGATAGGATTTAAACCAAAGAATAGCTTGTGGGTCAAGAGATTGGGCTTTTAGAGTACTGATAAGTAAGCTATGGTTGACCATATCAAAAGCTTTTGATAGGTCTATAAATAGAGCAGATGAGAGAGAGAGTTATTGTTCCGATTGCTGTTAATACAGTCAGTAAAGCTTAGTAGGGCAGTAGTGGTGCTATGAAAGGGTCTAAAGCCATGCTGACAGTTAGCAAGTAAGTTGTTATGGAGCAGGTGTTGAAGTAGTTGATAGTGGATACATTTTTCCATTATTTTGGCTAATGGAGAGAGTAGAGCAATTGGTCGGTAGTTGGAAATGTCAGTGGATTTACCTCCTTTATGCAAAGGGATTATATGGGATACTTTCCATATGGAAGGGATGGTACCTTCTATGATTGTTCTGTTTATAAGGATGGATATTGGATAAGCTAAGGCTTTGGCAGCTAATTGAAGGTATTCTGCTGGGAGGTTATCAGCAGAGTGAGTACAAGGTTTGAGTTTCTGAAGGAGTTTACAGATAAAGGAAGTTGGAACAGGTTGTAAATGTAAGAAGGAAATTGAACTGTTTGTATTTTGTAAAGGAGAGGAGGTGGTGAGTGTTAGTGTTTTTGTTAAAGTTTGAATAGCTTCAGTGAAGTAGTTGTTAATAAGTTCCATAATATGTTGCTGGTATTTCAGCATGTGAAACTGGCAATTCAATGCCATGGTAGCAAGAGTTGCAGAGGTATATACCTTCTTACCCCATCTGTCCAAAGCTCTGGAATCCCTGTCCAAAGGGGTGGGATTTTTGGCTGTAGTAGCCTTAATACCTTTAGGCCCCTGGGAAATGATCTCTGGGTCAGCAGTAGGATTCTTGAAAAGAAACTTGTGAGTATCAGGTACTCTGTAGTACCGGTCTGGTTTCCTAGGGACAGGAAGTAAAGTGTCTGGAATACGACTGGATTCCATGAAAACATCCTCTACAACATATCCAGGACTTGGGGTATAGCTAAAGGCCTGTGCTGAGGCAACTCTAAAAATTCTCTGAGTCTCTTTTTGGACTGAGGATAGTCTTGGCATTCCCAATGGAAATGCTCTCTTAAAGTATACAAGGTTTCACCAAAAGAAAAATCCTCTGGAGAGGAAGCAGGGGGAATGGATTCCTCTGCATCTGAATCCTGATAGGCGGATAAGGGCATGTCTTCATAATCAGAAAGGTCAGAGTCATCGGACTCCTGGTCTGTAGAACCTGAAAGGGACTGGATTCTTTGTCTCTTTGCAGGGGAAGGCTGACTTCCCCTAATCAGCGTAATAAGGTCTTCAGCCATTCTAAGCATTTGTTTTTGTGGCATGGGTGCCTGAGCATGCACTTGTCAGTTTTCTAGGCATAGTGCATACTCTGGGCCTAAGAAACTCTGTAGTTTAGGTTAAAAATAAAGTTGCCAGTTTGTTTCAAACATCGGTAGAGCGAAAAATTACCTCAGAAGCTGGTGCCTGCACAGCGACTCTAAACCCATCCAAGGTAGAGACATCTGCTGGTTCCATAGTCGAAGAAGCATCTCACAGCATACTGGACTCCGAATGAGTCTCAGCAGAGGCCTGCGAATCCACTGAAGTGGGCATCAGGGGCTGCAAAGGCACCTCACTGAGTACTGGCGGAAAGGCGACTAGCTTAATGGAAGCGTCAGCAGCAGTTTTGGACCTATGCGGTCTGTCTCTGTCTTTATCCTTACATTTTTTTTTTGGAAGATTGGTAGTTGGATGGCTTACCAAAGGTAAGATTGAGAGCGAAATAATTTAGCGACAAAGAGAGCCCGACGACAAATGGTTCAGGCGTTAAATAAGGCATAAAACTGACAGCGAGGGACGTTGTGGTCTGGGCCTAAACAGGTGACGCAGTAAGAATGAAAATCTCTGTGAGGTATTTGCTTTCCACAGGCAAGACAACTGTTCACTTTTTCTGACATCGGTTAGAACAAGAAAAAGGATCTCCAGTGGGGTACTTAGCTTTAGAAGACTTCAGGATTATTCAACTCAAAAACTAAAAATTCAGGTAGCGGCCGACCGACACTTGCTAACTGCTTCTGCTTTGGGCTTCTCCTTGGCAAGAAAGACTGATGTAATGGCATCGGCTGCCTGTTTTTATACCCCTGATGAGCTGACGTCAAGGAAGAAGCAACAGCATCCGACACAGAAATACTAAGTCTCTGGTATTCGGGCCGACTGAGGGCTACCTGCAGGCAGATAACCCCAAGTGTGATGACTGCAACAGTGAAACACGAAGAACATCAAACATGCACCACCACCCACAGAATCGAGAAAGAGCCATCAATCTGTAAATCCTTTTCGTGTCCGGGCTGGGTGAGATGTCCCATGTTGCATCAAATTAAGCTGCAAGCTCCACTCCTGGTGGTGCCCTTCCGTCAATTCTTTTGTGTTTCAGCTTTGCAACGATACTCCCCCCAGGACCCAAAGACTTTGGTTTCTCAAAAGCTCCTCAGTGGGTCATGGGAATAATGCCACTGGATCACTAGTCGGCATCATTTACAGTCGGAACTATGACGGTATCCGATCGTCTTCAAACCTCAGACTTTCATTCTTGACTAATGAAAACATTCTTGGCAAATGCCTTCACTTTCGTTCGTCTTGCGCCCATCCAAGAATTTCACCTCTAGTCGCATAAGATGAATGCCTCCAGCCATCCCTCTTAATCATGGCCCCAGTTCTGAAAACCAACAAAATAGAACTGGAGTCCTATTGCATTATTCCTAGCTGAAGTATTCAGGTGACCGGCCTGCTTTGAACACACTAATTTTTTCAAAGTAAAAGCTTCGGTCCTCCGGGACACCAAGTTAAGAGCATCGAGGGAGCGCCAAGAGGCAGGGGTTGAGACAGGCGGTAGCTCACCTCGCATTGGACCACCAAGATCCAACTATGAGCTTTTTAACTGCAGCAACTTTAATACATGCTATTGGAGCTTGAATTACCATGGCTGCTGGCACCAGACTTGCACTCCAATAGATCCTCATTAAAAATTTAAAGTGTACTCATTCCAATTACAAGGCCTTGAAAGAGTCCTGCATTGTTATTTTTCATCACTACCCCCCCCCCCCCGACTCAGGAGTTGGCAATTTGCGCACCTGTTGCCCTCCTTGCATATAGTAGCTGAGGGCTGGAGCAGAGCACAGAAGTGCTCAGAGCCAGAGAGAGAAAGCTCCCATACTAGGGGCCCGCAGCTACCAGTGGACAATAGCAGCAGAGCGGCCCGGCTTGTGAAAAGACCCCTTTGCCTCGGCCTGGGCTCAGTCTCGCCTTGACTTCAACCCAGCAGGGCATGGAATGCTCCACACCCCCACCCATGCCTCGTTCCCTGGGAGCAGAAGCTCGACCCACATGCTGTGACCCACAGAGCAATGCCGTGGGGGCCCTCCGACAGTGGGAGTCTGTCAGCCTGATCGATCGACAGTAGGGAAAGATGTCTCAACCCCGACCGCATACACCTGGCAAGACATCACCCAGGGCTGGGACTCGGACTTGTACTCTAATGGGATGCCTCATCTTCCCTCCCTCAGGGCTGGGACCTGGACTTGGGCATCTGGACTCGCACTCTGATGGAATTTCCACATCGTCCCTTACCTCCTGAAGGCTGTCAAATCATGCTGGACCTCCCGTACCTGACGGCAAATCTGGGGAGCAAGCCTATAGGGTGTGACTGGCCCCGCCGAACTCTCCCTGGCCGCCGAGGAGCAGGTCCGCTGTCATGAGGGCTTCTGAGTCCCCCTCCATTCCGATTCAGAGCACCATAATCCCAATCTCCCACATCTCCCCTGCAGGTTGCCAAATTGTGCTGTGTCACACGTGCCCTCAGGGCCTTTCAGGGGACCTACCCTCTGATCATGGCCGACCTTACAGAACACCTTCAGCCGCCGAGGGGCAGGTCCGCTCTCATGAGGGCTTCTGAGTCCCCCCTGCTCTCCCCATCCACGGCTGCTGAGGACTTTACGATTTTTCAGGGACACCGTCAGGTACAGGACATTTGGACCCCGCCAATTCACCCCTGGACGATTCACTACCGATCAGTTTAACCCCGGACAGTTGAACCCGAATAAAAAAAAAATAATGTAAGTGAAGCCGAAGCACATCAAAGCATAAATAGAAAAGAAAGACTGTTTAAACATTCTTAAAATTGGTTTAGACACTCATTTTCTTTTCTATTTATGTGCTTTGACTACACTTACTTTACAAAAAATGCAATTAGTTAGTTGAATTATATAGAAAAAAACAATAACTGCAAAAACAAGAAGGAAATAAGCCGTAGCAATAACATCCGGAAGTTCGCAGCACTAACTAGTCCAGAGTTACCGTATATCAGTAAAATTAACATTGTATAAAAATAAATTAAATTAACAATAAAAATACAATTATGGCATTAAAAAATAAAGTATCCCTACAAATATAACCTAAAATAAAAATGTAAAAACACATATATGCAATAAATCAATGAACAGAAACTCCGAACTAGATAATGTTGTGAACATCCGGATTAGTTAGCAAACCATTGTAAAACAGAAATATTCTATAAATTCTTGAAGCTGTGACTCCGTCACTGACCAGAAAATGAAGTCATCAACAAAACAACACTACACATGTATGTACTTACTTGAAGGAGAATTAGAAATTTTTCTCCAACACCACACATTTAAATAATAATTGCATAAATCAGTACTACAACTGTGTCCATAGCTATTCCTTTTTTGATGAAAATATCAGTCTTTGAACAAAAAAAATTGTGAGGTACAAGATCCATAATTACACATCACTGCCAATCATTTTTCTATTAAAATCATATGTAGATATATATATATATATATATATATATATATATATATATATAGGTGTGTGTATGTGTTAATGTGCAAAATCTTTCTTAAAATATCCAACCCATCATATTGATTTCATTTAATTTTAAATTTATAATACTTAACAGATTGATTAAAATATCAACATAATATAAAGTAAAAAAATGTGTTTATTATAAAAAATATGTTATAAAGTATGTTATAAAGTAACACTAGTCATAATATGTTAAAACATAACACTTATTATATGCTAAAAGTTTACGTTATATTTATACTAACCAATGTAGTAATTAAATTAAATAAAAATAAAGTAAAAAATATATATATTTACAATGAAAAATTAACAGTGTTATTACTGAATAATTGATTAAATAATAACATACTGATAAAGTACTTACTACAATATATTTGGGGTCAAACAGTCCGGGTCGAACTGTCCACTAAAAAATCACATATACAATACATATAAATTTATACATGAAATTGTATAGAAATGCATTGGGGTTGAAACGTCCAGGGGCGAACAGTCCTGCTTCCACACAGTCGGGTATGAGGCGAGGTCAGATGCCTTCCCCTCTGGCAGGAGCCTTCCAGGCCCTACAGTCATCTGCCTGGCACTCCCTTACAGACTTCCACTGTGGGGGGCTCTGCCAGACCCCACTTATCCAGGCAAGAGCTCTTCAGGCCCCAAAGCCCTCTGCCCAGTGCACCTTTATGGACTTCCGTCATGGGGGGTGCTCCACCTGACCCCACACAGCCAGACAGGAGCTCTCCAGGCCCTGCAGTCATCCACCAGTCACTCCCTCAAGGACTTCTGCTTGGCGCATAATACACAATATCCAAATCTGCCTGGTTTAAGATTCAATAAAATGTCCTTCAAGATTTCTTTATCAAACAGATCTTCCCTATGTTAACAGCCACCCACTCTTCATTTGTTCATGACTTCTCATGTCTGAGGAATATCTATGACATTTAGGACCCTTTAAAAAGAAGTTATGTACTCACCATAACATTCCATCTGAGTAGTTAGACTTCATTTGTCATCAACCTGTGGGCTTTGGATCCGGACCGGATCTGAGACGGCAGTTTCACCAGCATCAGATCCAAGCTCCAAGCTCCTCCCCTTACCCACAATACCACTGCATCTCCTTCCTTCCCTCAGATCGAGTTTGCCACCCAACACATGAGCCCGATCGACAATACCTGACCTACAAGTAAAAGCAAGAGGGCCGCAAGGGTACCATCTCTTGGTTACTCAGGCAAAAGAACCCAATAACAAGGCCAGTGGGAAGGAAGGAGGGATGGTTGATGACAAATGAAGTCTAACTACTCATATGGAACATTATGGTGAGTACAAAACTTCTTTATCTGAAGTAGTTAACTTCATTTGGTCAACAACCTGTGGGACAGAGTCCCCAGCTACCATAACCTTGGGAGGCCCTCATGGAAGGATGTTCCGGAGCACTGCGGAGCCAAAGGATGCTCTTCCTCTGGAAACTATGTCCAATTTGTAATGAGAAATGAAAGTATGAGATGAGGACCAAGTAGCCGCTGAACAATTATCGTCCAAAGATACTATGGACCAAAAAGCAGTTGACATAGCCATGGACCTAGAAGAATGGGCATGAACCCTCCCTGGAATAGGCATACCTTTATCACTGTAAACCTGCATAATGCAAAGGGAAATCCATTTGGCAATTGTTACCTTGGAAACTGGTTTGCCTAGAAAAGGTCTAGCGAAGGACGCAAACAATTGGCCAGACTTGCGGAAGGACTTAAGTCCTGTGCAAGTAGAAACATAACTGCTTATGCACATCTAACAAATGCAGTTTATATTCCCCTTTCTTCTGAAAATTTGGAAAAAAGACAGGCAGACTGATTGACTGATCGATATTTGACTCTGAAACCACTTTAGGCAAAAGGAAGGATTAGTCCAAAGTGAGACCCTGTCTTTATGAAAAAACATATAAGGGGGTTTAATAGATAATGCTTGAAGTTCTGACACTCCTCGCCAAGGTGATAGCCACTTGAAATTTTTGTCTTGGAAAACAGCTTTCCAAGTCCACGGAGGCAGCTGGTTCAAAGGGCAGAGCAACTAATGCCTCTAACACTAAAGTAAGATCTCAAGGAAGGGTGGGGTCCTTCACCGGAGGCTATAAAAGAAAGGTCCCCTTAATGAAGGTTTTGAAAAGTCTGGAAGAAGCCAGAGAGTCCATATTTTCACCTGCATGAAAATTAGAAATGGCAGCCAGTTGAACTTTCACTGTAGAAGAGCTGGCGCCCTGCTGGAAAAGGTGTGCTAAAAAATCAAGAACCACTGACACTGGAGCCGTAAAAGGGATCTAGATCCCTCGGAGAAGCCCAGATCGAAAAACAGTTCCATTTACTACAGTAGACTCTTCTGGTAGATGACTTATGGGCTGCCACCAGAATAGACTTAACAGGGGAAGAAAGTCTGGGAGTCCTGGCAATCGATGGAACTGGAGCAGCCAAGCCGTGAGCTTCAGACTGTCCAAGTCTGGAAAAGGAATCCCTGAAGGGTGCAAAATAAGATCCGGAATCGGATTCAAGATCCAAAGAGGAGCTACCAAATGAGATCACAGACAAGGAAACCAGATCTGGCAAGGACAGAATGGGGCAATGAGGATGACTCTGCTCCCCAAATGATGAGCCTTCTGTAAAAACTTTGTCATGAGAGGTAACAGGGGGTATGCATAAAAACTGGGAGGCCAAGCATGGACCAGAGCGTCTCTGGGGGATTCCCCCTGTGGGGGGAATCAGAGAAAAGAACACGTTGCACTTTGCGTTGGAAGGAGATGTGAAGAGATTGCAGCAAGGCCGATCCCACTCAAGGAAGATCCGCTCTGCTACACAAGGATTCAGAGACTACTCATAAGGCATTAGGATAGTTTTGCTCAATTTGTCCGTTAGTATGTTGGACTGACCCGGAATGTGCGTTGCTATCAGAAAATGGTTGGTGGAGATCGCCCATTCCCACACTCTCATGGCCTCCTGACAAAGGGGATAGGATCTGGTTCCTCCCTGTTTGTTGATGTCCCAGACCACTGACATCTTGTCCGTCTGAATTGCAATAGTTCCCAGAGGACGAAAGGCATGAAGGGCCTACAACACTAATAAGACCGCCCTCACCTCTAGGACATTGATATGCAGATTGGCCTCATTTAGGGACCACATGCCTTGGACTTTCCTGCATGAGCAATGCCCCCCCACCCTAGTCGGGAGGCATCCGTGGTCACCGTGGCTTGGAGAAGGGCAACAACAAAGGACCTTCCCTCTACTATCTCCATAGAGTGGAGCCATCAGAGGAGGGGCTTCTTGTATGCCTCACTTATGCAAACTAGATGAGTCAAAGGCCGATCCAGTAAGGACCACTGGACTGCCAACGTCCACTGCAGAACCCGCATGTGAAGACGAGCACAAGGAAAAAGAGTGATAGTGGCTGCCATGGATCCTAGGGCTCTTAATACCACTGCAGCTGGGGTAAAAGGATACTCAAGAATCGCGAGGACATGAAGATGAAGGCTCTGAACCCGCTCTGGAGTCAGAAAGACTTTGGATTGTAATCTGTCTATTCTCGCCCATATGTAGTCCAGGACCTGAACCGGTTCTAGAGAGGACTTGGCTATATTTACAGTGATGTCCAGCAAGTCTGACAACTTCCGGAAATAATCCCTGGCTTGACAGAGTAGATGTCTGGTGGGAGCGGCAAGGAGCCAATCATCCAGGTACAGATAAACCTGTATATGCCCTGAAGCCTCAGGTGAGCCGTTACTGTTGCCATGACCTTGGTGAACACCATGGGGGTTGTGGTGAGACCGAAGTGTAGGGCCGGAATAGGTAGTGATTGGCTCCTAGCCAAAAACAGAGAAACCTCCTGGAGGGTCTGTGCATCTTTATACCGCAGTACGCATCCAGGAGGTCTATAGAGCACATCCAGTCATTTTCCTGCAGGTAAGACAGGATGGATTGTAAAGTGAACATCTGGAACTTTTCTTTGGCAACTGACAGGTTCAGAGTGGAAAGGTTGAGAATCTGCCTGGAGTCCCCCATATTTTTTGGCACCAAAAAGGACCTGGAATAGATGCCTGATCCGGAGTGGATCTGGCGGGACAGGTTGGATGGCCCGTTTCCTTAGCAGCTTTTCTACTTCGATGGCTGCTGCCTCCTGTTGCATGGGTGGAACATCCGGGAGGTTCTTTAGAGGAGAGGGACATGTCACAAAGGGAATTGTGTAACCTCTGGATATTATTTGGAGCACCCAACGGTCTGCTGACATGGACTTTCACTCCATCGGGTGCATAGAGAAACATCCCCCAACTGCCTTCAGAGCAGCCGGGCAACGCCTCAGGGCTGCTGCACGGGTCTGTTCGAGAACGGTTCTCGAGACCTGAAATTCTTCAGACCCCCCTCCGCCTCTGGTCCGGTGTCTGTTTTGTCCCCCTCTGCCTCTAGGGGAAAAGGAGTCCTGAGTGTCCCGTGAATACTGAGACTTCTGGAACCACATCTTTTTTTGCCCCCGCCGATTCCCGGAGAAAAAGAAGTTATGTACCTACCATAACGTTCCATGTTAGTTGTCTTCTTCTCGCCTTCTTTCTTGTTGACTGGGTTCGGAGCCGATCCTCGGCTCCAACTCGGCTATCTTCAAAAGCTTGAGAGCTGCTTACTGGCTCGAGGCCCCTCTATATCCCATGATGCCTGGTGCTAGATACCCAGATCTCGTTTGGTAAATCTTAACTGCAGACATAATAATAAAGGAATCCTATCCTAGAATGCATAAATCCTACTGGAGAGACTACTAGTCAGAAAGGAATAGCCAGAGAAGACTCAGTCAGTGAAAAATCAAGAAGAACTCTTCTCGGTCCACTGGGATAGGGGGATGGAGGGTGGGACACAAGAAAGAAGGCGAGAAGAAGACAACTAACATGGAACATTATGGTAGGTACATAACTTCTTTATGTTAAGTTGTCTATCTCGCCTTCATTCTTGCTGGTTGGGACAGCGTCCCTAGCACCTAAAATCCTGGGTGGCTCATCAAAGACTCTTCAGAACAGTGGAACCAAAATCAGCTCTGCTTCTGGAAACCAAATCCAACTTGTAATGTGAAATGAAAGTATGTGGGTTGGCCCATGTAGCTGCAGCGCAAATAGATTCCATGGGCAACCTAGCCTGAAAGGCCACCGAAGTAGCTAAAGCTCTGGTGGAGTGACCTTTTGGTTTAACTGGCAATTATTTATTCCTCAGTTGATATATGAAAGTGATGATAGAAGTCAACCACCTGGATAAGGTTATTTTGGAGACCGGAAGACCTTGTTTACCTACTGCATAAGACAGGAAAAGTTGATCTGATTTTCTAATGTCCTTGGTTCTATGCAAATAAATGCGTAGCTGCCTGTGAACATCTAACTGATGCAACTTATATTCCGCCCTGTTGGAGTGGTTAGGGAAAAACACAGGAAGGTCTATGGACTGACTCAAGTTACTCTCTGAAGAGACCTTAGGAAGGAAGGATGGATTAGTCCTAAGAGCAACCCTGTCATTGTTGAACACGAGGTATGGGGGATGAATAGAAAGAGCCTGTAGTTCCGAAACTCTACTGGCTGAAGTAATAGCTACTAGAAAAAGGGTTTACCAGGATAAGAACTTCAATGAACAAGAAAGCTGCAGGTTTGAAAGGGGGCAAAATTAGAGAAGCTAAAATCAAATTTAGATCCCACGGTGTTGGAGGATCTCTCACTGGGGGCCTGAGCAGAGTGGTTCCTTTGAGAAAGGCTTTACACAGCTTATGAGACATGATACTGTTTTCCGACAGGCCAATGTGAAAATTTGAAATTGCAGCTAACTGAACTCTAATTGTAGCGGAAGCGGACCCAGCATGGAAGAGTTCTGCAAGAAATTCCAAATGTAGTGTACGGGGGCTGAAAACGGGTCTATACTTTTAGCCTCTGCCCAGGAAGAAAAACGTTTCCACTTACTAGCGTAAGTTTTTCTAGTCGTAAACTTGTGTGATGACAAAATGATTTCGCGCACAGAGGGGGAGATAACTGGAAGCCTGGCTAAGTTAGAAGTGGAGCAACCAAGCTGTGAGCTGGAGACAGTGTAGGGATTGGTGCAGCCCACCCGACTGATGAATCAGGAGGTCTGGAACTAGGTCCAGAGTCCAAGGCTGCTCGAGAAGATAGTGATGCAGGAATGGCAACCATATTTGTCGAGGGCAGTAAGAAGCAATGAGGATCATTTTGCAACCCAATACGGTAGCTTTCTGAATTAGCTTCGGGATTAGGGGAAAAGGAGGGAATGCATAAAGAAGTCCCTGAGGCCAATCGTGGATTAGAGTGTCTCTGGGGGAGTGCCTGGGAAGTGGAAGGAGAGAGAAGAAATTGCTGCACTTGCTGTTGAAGGGAGTTGCAAAAAGGTCACAGCAAGGTTGGCCCCATTTGCGGAAGATTTCGTCCGCAACTACCTGGTTCAGAGACCACTCGTGAGGCATGAGAATTGCTCTGCTCAGTCTGTCTGCTATGAAGTTGGACCTCCCAGGGATGTGCGCTGCAATCAGAAACCATTGGGAAGAGATCGCCCACTGCCAGAGTCTGAGTGCTTCTCGACGGGGGTAGGACCTGGCTCCGCCCTGCCTGTTGATGTATCACACTACAGACATATTGTCCGTTTGAATTCCAATGGTCCCGGTAAGAAGAGAGTCCTGAAGAGCCTGCAATGCTAAGAGCACGGCCCTCACCTCCAAGACATTTATGTGCAGATGGTACTCGTGAGGTTGCCAGGTGCCTTGGACTGTTCTGCCCTGATAATGCCCCCCCCACCCGATCAGGGAGGCGTCCATGGTCACCATAGTAACTGGAGGGGAAAGAACAAATGGTCTGCCGTGGAGTACTGATGTGGAGACCATCCACTACGCAAGGTGCTTCTTGCATGCTTGTGTGATCATAATCATGTAAGACATGGGAAGCTGCTGGAAGGACCATTGGGTGAAAAGAACCCACTGGAAAATCCTCATGTGAAAACGAGCTAGAGGGACAAGTATGATCGCTGCTGCCATGAGACCTAGAGTTTGAAGGACAAACCTGGCTTGAATTCTTTTGCATGCTAATAAAATCTTCACATGCTGACGAATCACTAACACCCTATCTGGTGGGAGGCTCACTAACATGTCTTTGGTATTTAAATTTGCGCCTATAAAGGTGATAGATTGACAGGGCGACAATGCAGACTTTTCGAAATTTATTGTGATACCTAGCCTGGAGCAAGTGTCAATAGTGCAGTCTCTAGCTCGCAGAAGGTGATGTCTGGTGGTAGCAGTGAGGAGCCAGTCGTCGAGATATGGAAACACCTGGAATCCTTGCCTTCTCAGGTGAGCGGTAACTGCTGCCATACAACACCATGGGGGCTGTGGTGAGACCAAAGGGCAGAGCTCTGAACTGATAATGGCTGGCTCCCAGCCGGAAGCGAAGGAATCTTCTGGAGCATCTGTCCATTTTGATGTGGTAGTACGCATCCTGAAGATCTACAGAGCACATCCAATTGTCCTGACCCAGGAAGGGCAAAATGGACTGTAGCGTGACCATCCGGAACTTCGTTCTTTGTATAGACCTGTTCAGTCTGCTGAGATTCAGAATGGGTTTCCAGTTCCCTGTCTTTTTTGGTACCAAAAAGAACCTTGAGTAAATTCCGGATCCTTGTTGGTCTGCTGGGATTTGCTGGATGGAACTTTTTCTTAGCAGTTTTGAGACTTCTTGAACTGCTTGGTCCCTTAGATTGGGTGGAACGTCTGGAAGGGACTTGTTTGATCTTAAGGGGGCGTGAACAAAGGGAATTCTGTAGCCTACGGATATGATGGACTGTACCCATTTGTCTTATTTATGTCTTGCCAGGCTCTTGGGTACAGCGATAATCTTCCCCCGACTACCTCCAGAGGTGTGCAGCCGGGCAACCCTTCAGGGATGCTGGAAGGGCTTCTCAGAGAAAGATTCTCTGCTGCCCTGATTTTGCGGACCCCCTCTGCCACGAGGGCGGCGTCTGTTATTGTTCCCTCCTCTGCCCCTGGATTGGAACTCACCATGTGTGTCCGGCAAGGCTCCCTGGGATTTCCGGAACCACATCTCTCTATTCTTCTGACCCTTAGGATATGGTCTGGAAGGAGTGGAAAAACAGACGCCTACGGCAGAGAGAGTCTTGCCTTCCTGCTCACACCTGGTAAGGGTATCCTTCACCTGTGATCCAAAGAGAAAGGAACCATCAAAAGGGGTGTTGGTGAAAGACACTCTGAAAGGTTCTTCAAAGTTACATAGCCGCATCCAAGCGTGCCTCCTTAGGGCCACGCCTGTGCCTGCGGCTCTACTCGCACCACCGGCTGCATATGAAATGAGCCTCATGGAGGAGTTTACCACTGAATTAAGAGTCGCCAGTTGCGAGGCTGCCTTAGCCTGGGCCCCCTCAGCTGATGGATCTTGGAGGGTTTCTCCAAGCTCTTTCAGGAGATCCCAGCTGATGGATCTTGGAGGGTATCTCCAAGCTGTTTCAGGAGATCTCTCTGAAGACAGGTAAAGTGGCACAGGTAATTTAGGGACCACATGGAAAAGGTCGCTGAAGAGAACATCCGCTTCCCATATCTGTCCATTGTCCTGGACTCCTTGTTAGGAGGATGGACAGATGAAGAAGTTTCAGCTAACTCCTTCTTTGTGGCCGCCGCTACCACCATGGCATCAACAGGGACACCTTTGGTCAAGAACTGTTTGTCCTGCGGTGTAGTAATGAATTTGGCAGGTCTTCTAGGGGTCGGTTCCACTGTGTCTGGAGCCGTCCACGCCTTCTGAGCCACCACAGACATCAGTGGGTCGAAAGGCGGAGACACCCAGGAGGTGGAAGGTCGGGATCCAAATGCGTCCAGGAATACCGACTCATCCTCGGAAGGGCTTAGGGCAGTCCAGTTCCCCCTCTGCCTAAGCATCTCAAGGATGTCTGAGAAGGAGACATCTTAGAGGGGGATCTTGGGGACCCTTCCGACTCCTCTAAGTCGGTATCAGATGTGACAGACTTGGGGGAGTCAACATGCTTCCTCTTGCATTTCCTCTTGTGAGGTGGCTCCTCTGAATGATCAGGGGAGGCCTCGGAAGAGGAGTATACACCCAAGGGGGTGTCCTGGAGCGCTGGATCCCCACGCTTTGGGTCTGGAAGAGGGGCAGAGGCTGACGCAGGCACCCTAGGGGGAGGAGCCGATGGGGTCGATCGTGGGACTGACTCGGGGGCCAGTACACTCCTCATCACCTCGAAGGTGTCCCTGCCGGATGCAAAGAGGGCTCTGGTTCCAAAGAAACCAGAACCCCTCCCCGCACCGAGGGGGATGGCTCCGAGGCAGATTTGGGAGCCGAGCTCACCTGAGCCGAAGCCCCAAGGGGGAGAGCGGGGTCGGACAAGGGTCCAATGTCACTCGCCCCCTCGGAGCTGACGAGGGAGTCTCAGCGCCCAGATCCCTCCAGGGAAGGCACCATGGAAGGGATTGGAGCCGACGACGGAACCAAAGGAGAGGGCATCGGAGCCGATGGTTCCATGACTCGGACCCCAACGAACTCCGGCTCCGAGCTCATAGGATGAGTCGGAGGAGGAATATCTACAGCTGTGGACGGAGCCGACACCTGATGAGGGGGACTGGACAACATTTTGGCTAGGGCCTGTGATTTTAACAGCCTACTGACCACTCTTTCCAAGTCATGGTCCGAAGGTCTAGAGGACCGAGAAGAGTGGGATGAGCGATGACTACGCTCCGATTGTAGCAGAGGCTACTTTGGAGCGGAACGTATCGACTCCAGAGAAGGAGACCTGGATCTTTTTCGACTCTCAGACGGCTTCGAAGAACGTGTCGGAGCCGACTGGGAGGGAGGAACATCGGTTCCAGCCGGAGCCGAGAAGGATTGTATGGCTTCACCCAACGACTGCTCCGAACTGGCAGCCAAAGGTTTAGATGGCCTGGAAGATTTCACGGGCTGAGCCTTTGCCGGTGAATCTTGGGGTTTAAGCAAACCCTTCAGAATCAATTTGTTTTTGCGCTCCTGCAGGACTCTTGGACTGAAAGCATGGCAAATCGAGCAAGAGTCCTGCAGGTGCACGGCGCCCAGGCAAATCAACACAAGAAGTGTGACCAGCTGTCAGAGACATCTTCTGACAGCATGAGTCACACTTCTTGAATCCGGATGGTTTAGGATCCTTGGACATCCTGAAGAAAACCAAGGACAAGAAACACACACAGAAGGTTAAGTACTAACCACTAAAAATTGCAGACTACAGTTACCACAACCAAAAAACTACAAGCAGTACTACAAACACTACAGATAACTATCACTAAACACTAACAGTGATACTAAGGAAATTATATATATATATATATATATATATATATATATATATACACATATATATATATATATATATATATATATATATATATATATATATATATACATATACATATATATATATATATATATATATATATATATATATATCTATTTTAAAAGGAAGATAGAAAGAAAAGGTTATCCTCTAAAACGGAAAATCTTTCTGAGGTAAGGAAAGGGAGTGAAGGGGGAGGGGAAACTCTCTAACTTAAACGAGTTTCTTGGGGAGAAGTAATCGGGTTCTAGAGAAAACTAACTACAATACAACAGTCTAATCTAACGACTAATTCTACACTAAAAACTAACAGTTCTGACAAGAAAAATACAATAATAATAAAGTTTTATACAACCTGAGCCAGTAGAACAACCTCGCAGCAGAAGCGCCAAACGAGATCTGGGTATCTAGCGCCAGGCATCATGGGATATAGGGGGACCTCGAGCCAGTAAGCAGCTCTCAAGCTTTTGAAGATGGCCGAGTTGGAGCCGAGGATCGGCTCCGAACCCAACCAGCAAGAATGAAGGCGAGATAGACAACTTAACATCAATCTTTGAGGGTTAGAGAAGCGGATTCTGATGGCAGCCAGTGTCTTCCTGTCCTTTTCACTCTGGACTAGTGTGTCATGGATAGTCTTCCCAAACAAGGAAGAGTCGTCATAGGGAGCATTTGCAAAAGACACCTTGAAGAGTTCTATGAAACTACATAGCCTGAGCCAGGCGTGTCACCTCATAGCAACCCCAGACCCGGCCGCCCGTGCCGCTCCTTCGGTGGCATGAGGAAGGAGTCGCATGGATGTGTTTGGTAACCACTTTGAGTGGCCATTCATGGAGAGAATGTGCGTTTATCCTCTGGCAACATGGACTCGGAGAGAGAGACAGTAAAATCTTTGATCAGGTCTGGTAACATGGGCCAAATAGTTCAGCACCCTTATACAAAAGGTAGCTGAAGTATAAGTCCACTTTCCCAACCAGTCCATCGTCCTGAACTCTCGGTCCGGGGCATGGATCGTGGAATTCTCCTGAGCCAGTTCCTTTTTCATGGCAGCCACTACCACCATGGCATCCCTTGGGGACCCTTTATTCCATCTTGGTCTATCTACCGGGGGGGCTTAAGATTTTATCTGGACGTTTTGGGATTGGGTCCACAGTGTCCGGTTCTTTCCATGCTCTGCTGGTAATGAGGTCCACCAGGGTCTGTGGAGGGGGGCACACCCAAGAAGTAGATGGGCCCGTGTCGAATGCCTCCAGAAACACAGACTCATCCGAGGAAGGCTTGGGGGCGGACCAACCCCCGATGAAACAGGATCTCCATGATGTCTTCAAATGAGACATCCTCAGAGGGTGATCTTGGGGAGCCTTCCCCTTCCTCCACGTCAGTATCTTCCATGAGGGACTTGGGGGGGGGGGGGGTCCAAGTGCCCCCTCTTGCACTTATGTTTGTGAGGAACCTCTTCAGTGGGACTCTCCGGAGGAGACTCACGAACCACTTGGGGTTCCTCGTGGGGAACAGTCTGGGGCATATCGATCATGGGATGTCCTGCATGGGCAGACTGGCAGAAGATGCACCCAGAATAAAGGGAGTCATGGCAGACTCTGAGGAGATGGTCAGGGGCCTCAATCCATTAGTGAGAACCCTTTCCACCACATTGAATGCCGAGGGGTGAGCGAGCCTCCAGAGCAACTGACAGAGAGGACACCCTCCCCAGATCTGACACGGGGATCAGAGTCGAGGCCAAAGGCACTGAGGCTCCGAGGGGTAGGTCTCGGCCCGACAAAGTCGGAGCCGAAGGGGAAAAACCCAACCCCTCGGATCCAACAACCAGGCTACGGCTCTGAGAGCTCGGATCCAACCCACATCGGATCCGACACTCGAGGTAGGTGGTACCATCGGCACTGACCCCCTGACTCTGGGGCCTCTCGGATCCAGGAACTCTGAAACCAGAGGACGGATCAGAGAAGGAGCAATTGATGCAAATAGTGGCAGTGAGCTACCCCCTCCAGAGGGAGAGGGAGCTAGCAAGACCCCCATCTGAAGCTGAGTACGAACAAACCTTCTTATCAATCTGTCCATGTCGGCTTCAGAAAGGCTCCTAGTTGACCTACAAGAGGCCACCGATGCTGGCCTGGGAGGACAGTGACTGGAGGCCTTATACGAAGGCTGAACCTCCATCAGCTCCGGGGAAACCCTCAGAGACTGGAGCCGAGGGGGAGTCGGTCTGGAAGGTGCAGGAAGCTTGGGAGGAGGACCCACTGGATCCGTGCACTCTGGGGATCTCTTCCTCCCTTTCTCACGTTGCCTCTCTTTTTTCTTCTCCCTTTCCTCGGGTCGGTGGTCGTGAGGAGAAGACACAACAGAAGTGGAGGGAGCGGTCACAGCCAAGACCGCCGCTGCAGAAGACGTGGAGGCAGCCGCCTCCGTGGAGGGGAGAAGCCCCTTCAAGATTAATTTGGCCTTACGGTCCTTTAAGGCCCTGGGGTTAAACCCCAGACATATGGAGCACTCAGTGGACAAACGAGCGGCCCCTAAACAAGCAACACACAGAGTGTGGCCATCCGTAGGAGATAACTTATGGCCACACTCTGCGCATTTTCTAATGACCACCTTTTGATGATCTGCCATAACAGTGTCAGGCTATCCAACCCCAACACTCAAACACACATTCAAACACGAGGCGGGAAGGGAAAGAGAAGGCCTACGCTACCCTGACTGACAACAAACTACTTTTTTTTTTTTTTTTTTTTTTTTTAAACTAACACTAAACTTGAATGGAGAATGTGAAGGGGAGGAATAAAAGGACCCAAGAACTAGGAACACACACTTTCACTCAAAACCCCCAAAAAAATCTTACCACCTGGAGCTCAGCGATCATGATGCAGGCGAAGCCGCGGCATACGAGATCTGAGTGAAGGAAGGAGATGCAATGGTATTACGGGTAAGGGGAGGAGCTTGCAGCTCGGCTCTGATGCTGGTGAAACTGCTGTCTCGGATCCGGACCGGATCTGAAGCCCACAGGTTGATGACCAAATGAAGTTAACTACTTCAGATCATGTAATCTTACACAAACCATGTACACTATATTTTTACTACTGTGTTTACTGTAAAATGCCTTTCACTGTTTCCCTCAAATATACTGTAAGTTTTCTTTTATTGTACTTCTCCAGGCTGAGCCTGCTTCCCCATGGTTGGTCAACAACTCTTGGGCTGAAAAGCTCCTCAAACTGTTTCTGCAACTATAAGGATTCATCTGCAGAGAAGTCTCTCATGCTTCAATCTACCTTAGGTGCACTACAGTCTCTCACAATCACTACCCTTCTCCATTCTGCAGCACATCTTTGATCTTTTGGCCAAATTTCTAACATATGGTTCCACAACAAACTTAAAAAGCAGAGTAATCTGTCCCCACCTCAACTAAAGTACAGTTTTGTACCTACCATAAATGTAGATGTTCGAGTGCTAATACAGCTGCAGTCATAACAGATGGGTTTTCCTGCCATCAGGCGGGTCCTCGGTCGGCCGAATTCCAAAGTCTAGGTCCGGCGTCAGATGTCGTTGCTTCTTCCCTGACATCAGTGCGACAGGGGTAAAAAAAGAACCAGCCGACGCCATTTTCTTCAGTTTTTCTTGCCCCAGATGTCAGGTGCCCCCAGAAGGAAGGCAAAACATAAATTTATGTAATAATGCAAAGCAATATAATCAAAAAACAGTAGTTGCAAGCAAATACACCATAAAAGAATACCCCAATGAGGTTGTATGAGGAGGTGTTAGCCATTAGGCCTGTCCCAAGAGGGGAAGGAGGGAGAGAAACCTGGACTGCAGCTGTATTAGCACTCGAACATCTACATTTATGGTAGGTACAAAACTGCACTATGTTCATCGTGCATACAGCTGCAGTCATAACAGATGGGTAGAATCCCAAAGCTAAAAAAGGGGTGGTAGGCACTAAGTGGAACTAGGAGGAGCCAGGATGCCCTGCAAGACTGCAGTGGCAAAGCCTGCTCTAGATTTGGAGTATAATGGTAGGTGATAGTGCTTGGAGAAAGTATGTACAGAACTCCAAGTGGCTGCTTCCAAAATATCTTTGGTAGGAACCCCCCTGAGGAAAGCTGCAGAGGTAGCTGTGGCCCTTGTGGAGTGAGATCTGATGCCTGTAGGTACAGTTTTACCATGAAAAGAGTAACAAAAGCGTATACAGTGGGCTATCCATTTTGAGATTGTCTGTTTGGAAATAGGCTTCCCTTGAGCACCTGTAGCATAGGACACAAAGAGTTGCTCTGATTTTCTGAAAGGCTTTGTTCTGTCCAAATAATAATGGAGCTGTCTGTGAATGTCCAAGGAATGTAGTAATCTCTCCCCTTTGTTTTGTGGATTAGGGTAAAAGGTAGGTAAGTGGATAGCCTGATTCAAGGCTACCCTGGATACTACCTTTGGCATAAAGGAAGGATTGGTTCGTAAGAAAATTCTGTCCTGATGGATAAATGATGAAAGGCTGCACAGCCACGAGGGCTTGCAGTTCCGAAACCCTGCGTGCTGAGGTGATAGCCAGAAGGAAGGCTGTTTTCCATGACAAATATTGCAGTTCTGTTGAAGCAGCTGGCTCAAAAGGAGGCAGGGTCAGTTTTTCTAGAATGAAATTGAGGTCCCAAGCAGGTACTGGTTGCTGTAACTACTGAATTCTACCATTAGACTGTACGGTGAACATGGTCACTTTCTTATGGCTAAAAATATTTTCAAGCTGTGACCAAAACAAATGTATAGAAAGTAATGAGGTTGTTTCGCACAGTTGTCATCATCTGCCAGGCAATGTCATTTACTGTCCTAGCTTATCCTGTAATCAAAGTCAAAATAAATCATTCTTTAAGTTGATTTTTCTGACATTTTTGTATCTCAACACTGGCTGCCTTTCATCCATATGATGCTCAGCTACTACCTAGATAACATGCATTTCCAGAATGCCTCTCTTTCAACTTCCAAATGAAGCTGAAGAGAGTCAAGTCCTGTCCCTTCTGATGCAAGTTCTGACACTGTCTCTAACAAATCCTGCTTTCTCCATTCTTGTCCCCAAGGTATTTCCATCTTTTACCACTCTTTTTCCCGCTACATCAATATTCTGCTGCACATCCCTTCCTATGTATCTACCATTCCTATCTGCCCTCAACATCCTTCCTTAGCAGTGAATAAGAATGTGACATCCTCCTAGTATCATCATCCTACCTCATCTCATCTCTCAACATTGCAAGATTATAGGGGATTTCTAGCCTACTGACCTGGAGGTCATTTTAAGCCTAGCCATTTAATTCCAATGTAATACCATAGAAATGCCAGTCAATATCCAAGATTGCATTTAGTGAGGACTGACCATGTCCAGGAGGGTTGTGGGCTCTACCCCCGGTAAGAATTTATGATGCCCCATCCACTCATTCAAGTTCCTCTTGAACAGGGTCATGGAGGTGGTCTGTTTCACATGAATTGGGAAGCCAGTTCCAAAGATGCAGCAATCACTGGGAGATAAATCTGTCCCTCCAGCATGTCTTATTTAAGTCGCAGGTGATATTTAGGTCCCTGCAATGGGCAGCCCTAGTCCCGTTTGATATATGGATATGCAGCACATTCATTAGGTTTGGGTCTTGGATTGCTCTGTAGGCCAGGTATAAGTCTCCCTTAAGTCGTCTATATGATAGGAAGTTTAGTGACAGGGACTTTAGTTGTTCTGTGTAAGGCACATGCTGGAGCCCCTTGATCTTCTTTGTTAAAAACCTCTGAGGTCTCTCTAATTGCTTCAGATGCTTAGTACAGTACATGCCAAATGAGGCGTTATACTCAATAATGTGCTGGATAAGTGCCAAGTATATGGGGGGTTATTACCTTCTTTTCCTGTCAAAACAACACCTTTACTAATCAAGTGTGCTACACAGAAAGCTTTAATTACTACAGTAGACACGTGGTGGTCGAAGTTAAGGTCGCAGTCAACTTGTGATCCCAGGTCCCTTACCACTTCATGGGTACTTAGGGTATTGTTGTTGATTTGATAGTGTGAGGGGACACTGTTTATGCCAAAGCTAATGATGATGCACTTCTTTGCATTTAGTCTGAGATCACGACTAATACAACAGTCATTGGTCTGCATGAGACCCTCCTGAAGTATACTGCCATAATTTGGGGAATCAATGATTGCACCTGGTTTGTAGTTGTCTGCAAACTTGGTCAGCCACAAAACCTTAGTTTTGACCTGAACTTCTGAAAAGTATATATCAAACAGTAGGGAATAACCCCCGAGGCATCCAACTGGCAACAGGTCTGCTGGTTGATGTGGAGTCACCCACTGTGATAGTGTGTGCCCGGTCTGTGAGCCAGTTGGCAGCCCATCTTACAACAAAGGGGTTTAGATTCAGTTTGCTAAGTTTATCAGTAATGCTTAAATGTGGGATTGTGTTGAAAGCCTTTGCCAGGTTGAGGTATGCCGCATGCACAGATATGCCCTTGTCAATGGCCTTGATCATGTTTTCAAAGAAATCCACCAGATTAAACAGGCAGGATTTGCCCTTCACAAAGCCAAATTGAGTAGGATCCAAGGTTTAGAGGTCACCTATATCTTTATATATGAGGTCCATCAGTTTGCTTATTTGCTACTGTTCCCGGTGCCATAAAGTGTGCTCTTCAAATTTTCCCTTAGAACTAGTCAGTTTTTAGTTTTAGCACTCAAACCTGTTTCTTTGAGCTCAGCACTTGTTCAGAACCCGTAAGCACTAAATAAGCTACTAATTACTACAGCACTCAACTTTCCTCACTTACCTAGAGGAAAACAGTTTTTAGCACTTAATAAATAGCACCTATCCTAGCATGTCTAAGGGTCAGCTCCCAGTGTTTTCTCCTGTCTACCTGATGAACCTGGGCATCTTGGGGCAATGCAGCAATTGCCTCATGTACACAGACAACCCTCTCCTCCTACCACCCAACACTACAACCTGTGAGAGATGCACTTACATAGCCAAACTGGAAGCAAAGCTCTCTTCACCCAAGACAAGACTAGACAGTCAAGAGGAGAAGGTAAACACTTGCACCACACCACACTCATCACATAGTCCCTCAAAACCTACACCACCAAAACACACACACACACAAAACAGACAGCTACATTCACAGAGGCTCTCAATAAAAACCTGCCCAAACAACAGAGCCATCCAAAGCAGAAACAGAAGCAACCTCTACCCCCTCCCAACACAACCCAAATGACACATAGCCCACAAACTCAGTATGCCACTCAACCACAACCCATAACGCATAACGATGTACCCAACACTCTAGTCATAGGTGACTCTATAGTCAGGCACACTAATGTTCCACTCACCAGGCTAAACAAGGAGAAAGTTGCTGTCAGCTGCCTGTCAGGTGCCAGGATCCGCCACATAACGCACACACTCAGGTCACTCCACAACAAGTACAAATATGACTCGGTCATTGTCCATGTTGGTGTGAATGACCTGAGATGTACCTCCTTGGACTACATGAAAAGTGACATGGAGGAGCTCTCTGATCTTGTAGCCCAGGCAGGTATGACCCTAGCCCTGAGTAGCATCCTGCCATCACCTAGAATGATACCACAGTACAACGACAAAATGATTGACTTCAACAATTGGCTAAGCTCCTGGTGTCATTCTAAGGGGATCCAGTATCTGTCTGCCTGGGATGACATGATCGACAGACCACGATGCTTTGCCAGAGATGGCCTGCACCTGTCGCCTTTGGGATTCCGGATACTAAGGCTCTTGCCACCCCTATAGTGCCTTTTTTTGCAAGGTTCAAATGACAAATTCACCACCATAATAGGTACAAGCAAGCAAAATCTGAGGGTATTGCTACTCAATGCTAGAAGTCTAAACCTCAAAATGCACTCACTCGAGGCACTCCCTTAAAATGGAGAACATCGACATCTGTGCAGTGTCAGAGACCTGGTTCAAGGCTCCAGAGAGCACCCCTGCATTACCAGGCTATAATTCATACCGCACCTTTCGGCCACCTAACCTGGACCGAAACACTAAAGGCAGGGGTGTGTCCATATTCATTAAGGATATCCACACCTCCAGGCTAGTTGCTCAAAATAACGCATCCAAAATTATCCAAGTGCAACTAACTCTGGGCAAGACCGCAATCCAAATTGTAGCTTGCTACAGATCCCCCACCATGCCCCAGGATTCCCACTCACCATTTCTTGATACACTGGAAAATATTAGGGTACAACCCAACACCCTAATAATGGGCAATTTTAACTACCCCACCATTAACAGGGAAAACTAGTCATGATCCAACTCTTTTGCTCAACATTTTCTGGAATTCATAAATTTCAACACCTTGGATCAACGTATCCACACCCCCACCAGGGGCAGCAATATCCTGGACCTGGTCATTACAAACATGGGTGATCGGTGTTCCACACCAAAGGTCAATTCCTCGTTGGTCAGATCCGACCACAAGCTAATTACCCTAGACATCCACATCCCGCCCCCACCCCCCACTAGGGAAACTACTGTAAAAAATGTCTCCAAAGCCAACTTCACATTTCTTAAGACAGAAGTAACAAACTTCACGACACTCATGCAGATGGACAATAGAGGTACGACTGCTGAATCCTACACAAATGCACTTTATAAGCACTTACACAAGTGCATGGATCGTGCTATCTCTAACAGAACCAAGATGCTATTCTCCAAAAAAAAAAATGAAGCCATTCTGGTGGTCCTCTGCCATAAACAAACTCTACAATAGAAGAAAGAAACTGTTGCAAAAAAAGAGTAAAATCCCATGATTGGAGGAACTCCCTGGTCAGCATCAGTAAGAAGCTGAGATCCCTCATAAAATCCTCCACAGCTAGTTACGAAAACAAAATAGCCACTGATTCTAAAGACAACCACAAAGCATTCTATAAGCTATTTCAAGCATCTCAATGGCAACACTCAGATCTGCTATGAGTTACAGCACAATGGCACTAAATATACAGAACCAACTGATATTGCCAACATCCTGGCAGATGGGTCCTTTAGGGGGTGAGGGGGGTAAAGTTGGCACTGAACCGATCTCTATACTGGAAGAATGCAAAGTTCCTGTAATCACGGCTGCACAGGTAAAAAACACACTCTCCAAAGCCAAGAACACAGCATCCATGGGACCTGACAACATCCCAGGCTGCGTTCTAAACAAACTACAGAACGAACTGGCACCCCACCCAAGTACCATGTTCAATCATAGCCTAACCGCAGGCTTTGTGCCCACTGAATGGCGCACAGCGATGGTCATCCTACTCCACAAAGGGGGAGCCACCATGGACCCCGAGAACTACCTCCCCATTAGTCTGACAAGCCTGGTCTGCAAGGCCATGGAATGTATCTTCATGGAACTTATAAACAGACATTGGTAATCTCCAAACTCTGGACCCTACCCAGTTCGGGTTTGTAAAAGGCAGATCATGTCTCCTAAACCTGATAGACTTCTTTGAAGCAGTCACCAAAGCTGTAGACGAGGGCAAGGTGGTTCACACAGCCTATCTAGATCTTGCCAAGGCTTTCAACACCATCCCCCACTCTGGAATTATAGATAAACTCACTAAACTAGGTATAAATCCCTATGTCACAAGATAGGTTGCCAACTGGCTCACTGACAGAACCTACACTGTGAAAGTAGCAGACTCCAAATCCGACTTCAGACCAGTGACAAGTGGAGTACCACAGGGTTAAGTCCTGGGTCCTCTCCTGTTTGGTAACTACTTCTCTGAAGTACAGCCTTCTCTGAAGTACAGGCTAACACAGAAGGTCTTTGGCTAACAAAGTTCGCAGATGACTGCAAACTAGGAGCCATAATCGAAACTCCTAACGATGTGGACATCCTACAAAAGGACCTCATTGAGACAGATGCCTGGTGTCAAAGCCATGGCCTCAAGCTCAATGCCAAAAAGTGCATTGTTATCCCCTTTGGTAAAAACTCTGTACCCATGAACTACCACATAGGCAGTAGTCTACTTAACACCGAAAGTGTGATAAAAGACCTTGGGACACAGGTGGACAGTAGTCTCTCCTTTGATAATCACATCGCCACAGTAGTCAGGAAATCCTTCTACGTGGCACACCATTACAAAAGGTTTCTCTTCCAGGAAAAAAAGAGGTCATTATTCCCATCTACTCGTCACTCATTAGACCCATTATAGAGTACAACGCCCCTTTTGGTATGTACCTCACAAGACATCTACAACAACTGGAAAGGCTGCAGAAATACCTCACAAAGATGATTACCGGCCTCAGATGTCCTACGCAGACCGTCTCAAAAAACTACAGCTTTACTCCGTCGCATACCGCCTACTCAGAGGCGATCTCTGCCTAACATACAAAGTTATGTCAAACCCAGAGCTGTTGGACATGCTCCACGTAAAGAAATCCCAAACCCTCTGAGCATACACGCTCTAGGGACCTAAACCTGGTCACCACAATAAACAGAACATGCTGGAGGGATAGATTCCTGTCCCAGAGACTCCCCATACTCTAGAACAAACTACCTATATCAAACAAAGCTCCTCATTAGCACTCTTCAAGAAAAATCTTGATAATTGGACGGGAAATAGGAAATTCACCCCAGGGATCACTTCTGTGGCTCTGCTCGACAGTGGCACAGGAAAATAATTTTCTTGGATGGTGCAAGCTAGGGTACCTTTTTGGCTAGGCTTATATAGGCCCTAGGGCCAATAGCCTAGTACCTACCTATAAACCTATACTTTCCATGGCTTTACAGATGAGGCTAGTCAGGCTTATGGGTCTGTAATTCTCTAGGTCTGCTGCTAGGCCACCTTTGTGGAGGGAAATAAATGTTGCTGTTCTCAATGTCGCAGCAACAAAGCCTGTGGTTACGCTATGATTGAAAAGGGTACTTAGTGATCATGCTAGTTCATGCTTTAGCCAGTTTAGAAGACAGCCTGGAATGTCGCCTTGTCCCATAGAGGCTGTGTTTTTTTTTGCCTTGGACAAGGCTTTGGGGGAAGGTTTGTTGTAAGTTAAGAAGGGAAAAGGGAGTGAAATTTTTGCCAAACCTATCTGTTAGCGGGTTTTCTATTTCTGTGGGGTTAGTGTGTGTGATATCATTGGCCACTAGTTCTGCACATACTTGGGTCCTACCCTTTAGGTTACGTAAGTAGTTGTAAAAGGCCTTATGGTTTTCCCTGGCTGTACTTGCTAAGTTTCTCTCAAAGGAGCCCTTGGAGTATTTGACAAATTGTCTTATTTGCCTGTTGAGGCTGAGGAAGGTGCTTTTCCATTGTTGGGACCTTGTCTTTGTTTTCTTGGACAGCAACTTTTTGTGTGTATTGTAAAGTTTGTTGATGCTGGATACCCACCATGGCAGCTTGTTGTTACATAGGGCTCTGACTTTGATTCTTTCTTGTACGGTTGAGTTTACACAATTATACAAGTGACTCTACAGGGCTTTTGTGTACGCTTCCACATAGTTACCACTTCCAGCTTGGGAATGCATTTATACCCTCACCTAGGAGGGTATAATTTTGCCTTGGTGAAGTTTTTTAGTCTGATTTCATCCTTTATGAGTTTTGGTGTTAGTGCCAGCTCGAAGGTGACTGATTTGTGGTCAGTTTTAACTAATAAGGGTCTGACAGTTGCGGCAGTATATCTGTTTGACATGTTGGTGAGGACCAGATTCAAAATGTTTGTTCCCCTTGCTGGGGTATGGACAACTTATTCCAGGGCATTTGAATTAACAAAGTCAAGGAACTTTTGCATTAGCAATTAGGGCTAGAGTAGGTTTCCCAGTTGATGATGGGATAACTGAAATCCTCCATAATCAGTGTGTTCGGAAAAATCTCTCAAATTCTCCAAATACACACACAATAATATGACAGAACCAGAATCTACACCAAAGCTAAAGTTTTAACACATTAAAAAATGTCATCTTACATAATTGCTATGTTTCTTATTTTTCAGGAGAAAGCAATTAGTAAGGAATTATTCCCTGAATGGTAACAAACTGTCAGCAAAATTAATTACAGTACAGAACTTATTAAAAAAAAATCCTCCCCTGGCAAACACAATTGTTCAATATAACAAGTCAAAATCTCATTCACTAACAAAGCTGCAACTGTTTTCCTTTTCTCTCAGACATTGTGTTTTAGTATTGAGATTATTTCCCATGCAGTATCAGCAATATTTTAGAGACCCTTCTGGCTGAGGTAAGTTCTCTTGTCATGGAAAGCAAAATGTCAAAAACAAAAATCATGTCCTTGCAATAATGCTAGATGCATGCCGTTTTTTTTTTTTTTTTTTTAATCACCTCAATCTGTGGTACATCCGATCTGAGGCCAGCACTACAATCTCTTGGCTCTGAAGATCCAACTCCACTCTCATGATGCTCTGCATTCTTAAGTCTCCTCAGATCAAGTTTGCCCCATCCACACCCGACTTCTAACAAATATGTCACCTAAAAAATCTTGAGGTCAAGAGCAAATGGGTCCATTAAACAAGACTTTCTGCAGTCTGCGCAGTGCACAAGGAATCAAAAAATACCAATGACATTCTGGTAGTGGGACAGAGAGGGATGTTTTATATGGATGAAAGAAGAAAACGTGGATCTAGCATTATGTTAAGTACATCAATTTCACATGCAATGTTATCTCTTCGGTCCACCTCAACCTTTGGGCAAAGTCCTCAGACAGATCAATTAGGTGGTATTAGGAGAGAATATTCAACAGAATGGTAGAGCCAAAGGAAGTCCTTGACCTAGACCGAATGTCAAGCTTGTAATGGGACACAAAAATATGAGTGTTAGGTCAAGCAGCTGCTGAGCAATCATTATCCAAAGAAGCATGACCAAAAAGGCTGTTGAAGTAGACACAGCCCTGGTAGAATGAACTTTTGGTTTGCTGGGTAAGGAAAAAACATTAACAGTGTATTTATTTTATTTATAGGTTCATAGGTTGGTACTGAGCTATCTGCCCGAAGGCATATATTAGCCCAGCCACATTGTGTGGTATTCACTGCCCCTTTAGTAGTTCCCTAGACCCTTGTACTAGCAGCTAGTACCCTTGGCCCCTATCTAGTAGTGCTGTTGGTATGATTCCCGGTGTGAACTTTCTGTTACCCATCCACTCATCAAGGTTCCTCTTGAGAGTGATAGTGAGGGGCTCTGTCTTATGTAGATCGGGACCTTGTTCCATAGTAAGGGAAGTCTCTGCGAAGGGAATCTATCCCTCCAGCATGTTCTATTCATTGTTGTGTTGAGGTTTATATCCCTAGAGCGTGTAGCTCGAGTAAATTTGGTTTTGCTAAGATGGAGCATGTTCAACAATTCTGGGTTGGACATGGCTCTGTACGTTAGACAGAGATCGCCTCTGAGAAAGCGGTATGCAACAGAGAACAGTCTTAGCTTTTTCAATCGTGCTGCATACGGCAACTGTTTGAGGCCAGTAATTCTCTTGGTTCTATTTATTTATTTACATTTGTTAACCAGGAGTGTCCGACTGGATGTCGGTCCATTTTCAGCAGAGGCCAGGGGAGAAAATCTCCACAGTTAAAATATACAAACAGTAGTTACGATTGGATTTACATAGCGATTGACAATTTGATTAACACAGCAATTAATTACAAACATAGTTACAGATGAAGAACATAGTACATCAGTAGACAACTACAGTCTTTATCTGCGAAGTACGTAACGGACATTAAAAAAAAGTTATGTACTCACCATAATGTTCCATCTGAGTAGGTAACTTCATTTGTCAGCAACCTGTGGGTATTGGATCCGACCTCGGATCCGAGCCGGCAGATTTCCAAGCTAAAAGATCCGAGCTCTCAGCTCCTCTCCCTTACCCATAATACCCTGCTACCTCCCTCCAGTCCCCAGATCGAGTTTGCCAAATTTGCACCCAAAAAAACAACAATCCAAGACACTCGAAAGAGGAACACTAACCTGATGCATGACAAAGGGAAACCTTCCGTCATAGATATAACCATGAAACAGGCTAGGGGGAAGGGGGAGGGTCGGTTGCTGACAAATGAAGTTTCCTACTCAGATGGAACGTTATGGTGAGTACATAACTTCTTTATCTGAAGTAGTTAACTTCATTTGATCAGCAACCTGTGGGACAGAGTCCCCAGCTACCAAAAACCTTGGGCGGTCCTCAAGGAAGGATATTCCGGAGCACTGCGGAGCCAAATGCTGTCCTACCTCTGGATATCAGATCCAACTTATAATGAGAAATGAAGGTATGAGAAGAGGACCAAGTAGTCACTGAGCAGATGTCATCTAGAGGAACTTTTGACCAGAATGCTGCAGAAGTAGCCATAGAATGGGTAGAGTGGGCATGAACCCCCAAGGGTTCAGGCCGACCGGAAGCTAAATAAGCGTGCACGATGCAGTGTGATATCCATCTAGCTAAGGTAACTTTCGTAATAGGCTTTCCCAAAGATGGCTTAGCGAAAGACACAAAGAGCTGATCCGATTTCCGAGTAGTCGCTGTCCTGTGCAAGTAAAAACGCAATTGTCTGTGCACATCCAATAAGTGCAACCTGTATTCCTCTTTGTTCTGAAAGTTGGGGAAGAAAACAGGCAAGTTAATGGTTTGGTTGATATTGGATTCGGAGGCCACCTTAGGCAAGAATGAAGGGTTAGTCCTGAGAGACACTCTGTCCTTATGGAAGACCAGATACGGGGGTTTCATACAAAGGGCTTGAAGTTCAGATACCCTTCTGGCTGAAGTAATTGCAATCAGGAAGGCCGTTTTCCAAGATAAGAATTTTAACTCAAAAGAAGCTGCCGGTTCAAAGGGTGGGCCCATCAGTGCCTGAAGAACCAAGGTTAAGTCCCATGGTGGAACCGCATTCTTGACCGGAAGTCTCAACAGAAAGGTGCCTTTCAAAAAGGTTTTGCATATCTTAGTGGACGCTAAGGGACCAAGGTTATCCCCTATGTGGAAATGGGAAATGGCTGCCATTTGGACTTTGACTGTAGGAGCACTGGCTCCTTGGTAGAAAATATGGGACAGGAATTCAAGAACCGTTGGAATGGGAGCAGTAAAGGGGTCTAAATCTCTATGTTTGTCCCAGATGGAAAAACGCTTCCATTTACTTCTGTAGATCTTCCTGGTGGAAGGTTTATGCGCCGCCACCAGAAGAGATTTTACGGGAGATGAGATACCGGGAGTCCTAGCTATTAGTGGAACTGGATCAACCAAGCCGTGAGCTTGAGGTCATCCAGGTTCGGAGGTTGTAATCCCACAAGATGAGAGATCAGATCTGTAATGGGATCTAAGATCTAAGGAGGAGCTACACTGTGAGGGCGCAGGTAAGGGAACCACATCTGGCGAGGCCAGTATGGGGCTATGAGGATTATCTTGCTCCCCAACCGATGAGCTTTCTGCAGAAATTTTGTCATTAGCGGAAGAGGAGGATAAGCATAAAGAAGACCGGGGGGCCAAGCATGAACCAGAGCATCTCTGGGGCTCTCCCCTGTTGGGGGAATTAGAGCAAAAAACTCACTGCATTTTGCGTTTGAAGGAGAAGAGAAAAGATCGCAGCAAGGTTGACCCCATCTGAGGAAGATCTGATTCACTACTGATGGGTTTTGAGACCACTCGTAAGGTGTGAGGATCGAACGACTCAGCTTGTCTGCTAGAATGTTGGACCAACCCGGAATGTGCGTTGCTATCAGAAAGCAGTTGGTGGAAATCGCCCATTCCCAAACTCTCATAGCCTCTCGACAAAGAGGGTAAGATCTGGTTCCTCCCTGTTTGTTGATGTACCAGACTACTGCCATATTGTCTATCTGAATTGCAATAGTTCCCACAGGAAGAAGGTCTTGAAGGGCTTGCAACGCTAGAAGCACCGCCCTCATCTCCAGGACATTGATAGGCAGAACGGTCTCTAAAGGGGTCCACGTGCCTTGGATGGTTCTGCCCATGGAATGTCCCCCGCACTCGAGGCGAGAAGCGTCCGTGGTCAGCGTGGCTTGGGGTTGAGGCATCACAAACGGTCTCCCTTCCCGCAGCTCTCGGGAATGGAGCCAACTAAGAAGGGAGTCCCTGCAAACCCTGCTTAGGGGAATCGGAGAATCCAATGGGTGAAGGAGGAGAGACCATTGAACCTGAAGAGTCCATTGAAGCACTCTCATGTGCAATCGTGTCAGAGGTGAAAGGCTGATGGCTGCCGCCATGGAACCTAGGGCTCTCAGGACCAATTCTGCAGGCGGGGCTGGGGACTGTAGAAGCGCTATTACATGGAGTGACAAGTTGCGCAACCTGTCCACTGTTAGAAAGGCTTTGGACTGGAGTGTATTTATCCTGGCCCCTATGAAATCCAGAACCTGCACAGGATGAAGAGTCGACTTCTGAACATTTATAGTAATGCCTAGATGCTGGGCCAAGGATAAGGAATAATCTCTGGCGGAGCAGAGCAGATGCCTGGTGGGGGCAGTGAGGAGCTAGTCGTCTAGGTACGGAAAGACCTGAAGTCTCAGGTGGGCTGCTACAACTGCCATGACCTTGGTGAACACCCTGCCGAAAGTGGAGAAACCTCCTGGACCGTCTTGTCCATGAGAATGTGGTAGTACGCATCCTTGAGGTCTATGGAGCACATCCAGTCGTTCTCCTGTAGAAGAGGGAGAATAGATAGCAGAGTGACCATCCGGAATTTCTCTTTGGCAATGAAAGTACAGTTTTGTACCTACCATAAATGTAGATGTTCAAGTGCTAATACAGCTGCAGTCATAACAGATGGGTTTTCCTGCTGTCAGGCGGGTCCTCGGTCGGCCGAATTCCAAAGTCTAGGTCCGGCGTCGGTTGTCGTCGCTTCCTCCCTGACGTCAGTGCGACAGGGGTATAAAAGAACCAGCCGACGCCATTTTCTTCAGTTTTTCTTGCCCCAGATGTCAGGTGCCCCCAGAAGGAAGGCAATACATAAATGTATGTAATAATGCAATGCAATATAATCAAAAAACAGTAGTTGCAAGCAAATACACCATAAATGAATACCCCAATCAGGTTGTATGAGGAGGTGTTAGCCATTAGGCCTGTCCCAAGAGGGGAAGGAGGGAGGGAAACCTGGACTGCAGCTGTATTAGCACTCGAACATCTACATTTATGGTAGGTACAAAAGTGTACTATGTTCATCGTGCATAAAGCTGCAGTCATAACAGATGGGTAGAATCCCAAAGCTAAAAAAGGGGTGGTAGGCACTAGGTGGAACTAGGAGGAGCCAGGATGCCCTGCAAGACTGCAGTGGCAAAGCCTGCTCTAGATTTGGAGTATAATGGTAGGTGATAGTGCTTGGAGAAGGTATGCACAGAACTCCAAGTGGCTGCTTCCAAAATATCTTTGGTAGGAACCCTCCCTGAGGAAAGCTGCAGAGGTAGCTGTGGCCCTTGTGGAGTGAGATCTGATGCCTGCAGGTACAGTTTTACCATGAAAAGAGTAACAAAAGCGTATGCAGTGGGCTATCCATTTTGAGATTGTCTGTTTGGAAATTGGCTTCCTTGAGCTCCTGTAGCATAGGACACAAAGAGTTGCTCTGATTTTCTGAAAGGCTTTGTTCTGTCCAAATAATAACGCAGCTGTCTGTGGATGTCCAAGGAATGTAGTAGTCTCTCCCCTTTGTTTTGAGGATTAGGGTAAAAGGTAGGTAAGTGGATAGCCTGATTCAAAGCTACCCTGGATACTACCTTTGGCATAAAGGACGGATTGGTTCATAAGGAAACTCTGTCCTGATGGAAAATGATGAAAGGCTGCACAGCCATGAGGGCTTGTAGTTCCGATACCCTGCGAGCTGAGGTGATAGCCAGAAGGAAGGCTGTTTTCCAGGACAAATATTGCAGTTCTGTTGAGACAGCTGGCTCAAAAGGAGGCAAGGTCAGTTTTTCTAGAATGAAATTGAGGTCCCAAGCAGGTACTGGTTGTTTCCTTGGGGTTTTTTTATTCTTAGCCCCTCTGAGGAACTGTCTTAAGAGGGGGTGAGAGAATAAAGGAGGATCAGTGTTGTATTCTGCAGAAATGGCTGAGGCATGGATTTTGATGGAGGAGAATGAAAGTCCACTGCTTAGCATCTCAGCTAGATACTGTAATATTTGAGGTAAATTCAGTATTCCAGGATTCTGACCCTTTTTCTCATTCCAGGCACAAAACCGTTTCCATTTTGCAGAGTAAGCTTTCTAGTAGAAGGCCTTCTGGCCTCCAAAATGACATCCTGCACCTCCTTGGAGAGTAGGGTCTGTTGTGAAGTTAAGGAATCTTCCATGTGGCCAGATTGAGTGTTTTCAGCTGACTGTGAAGAGTTTTGAAGTTGTGCTGAGTCAGAAGAAGAGGCATTAGAGGTAGGATCCATGGTGGGGAATGCGTCAGGCTCCTCAGGAGTGGGTACCAGTGTTGTCTTGGTCAGTCTGGAGCAATGAGAATCATCTTTGGTCTGTCTGCTCTGGTTTTTAATAGAACTTTGGGCAGCAGAGGAAGAGGTGGAAAGGCATAAACTGTCATTGTTGTCCAACTGAAAGAGAGTGTCCACTCTCCAGGCCTGTGGATGAAAGGTCCTTGAGCAGAATTTTGCCAATTGGTGATTTCTGTGGGAGGCAAAGAGATCTATGTCTGGCCTTCCCCATGCTTGAATTATCTCTGTAAAAACTTGAGGATGCAACTTCCATTCGTGTGGATCTGTCATATTTCTGCTTAGGTTGTCTGCCAGCGTGTTTTCCTTGCCTGGCAAGTACTGTGCTTGAAGTTCGATTTGTAATTCCAGAGCCATGTTCCAAAGAGACATGGCCAGCCTGCATAGGGGGTATGAATGGGTTCCTCCCTGTTTGTTTATGTACCACATTACTGTGGTGTTGTCTGTCCTTATCAATAGCTGACCTGGACGCAGAAGGTTTTTGAAAGCTATAATAGCATTTATTACTGCTAGCATTTCCTTTTGATTGATGTGTAGGTGCTTTTCTTTTTGGGACCATTTGCCCTGAATGCACCGATCTGTCATGTGTGCCCCCTAGGTGTAGTCCGAGGCGTCTGTTGTGATGACTTGATTTGCTTGAGGCTTGCAGAATGGGAGACCTGTGTTTCTTTGGCATGTTTGAGCCTACCACAGAAATTCCTTTTGAAGACATGGAATCAGTGGTATTATTGTTTCCAAACTGTGGCTGTGTTGAGACCATAGGTTTTTCAGGTACCATTGAAGTTTCCTCATATGCAGCTTTGCACATGGGATTAGTAGGATGCAAGATGCCATGAATCCCAGAGCCTGCAGGATTTTCCTTGCAGTCAGCCTGGTGAAATTTGCTAGTTTTCTGAAGTATTGAGTTAGTTGCCCCTGTTTCTCTGGCGTGAGGTAGGCCATCTGGGTGTTTGTGTCCAAGTTGGCACCCAGGAAAATTATTGTTTGAGAGGGTATTAGCCTTGATTTCTTTTTGTTGACTGTGTATCCCAGAGAATTCAACAACATTATTACAAAAGCTAAATGTTTCAGAAGTATGTGCTTGCTGTCCGCTTGGATCAGGCAGTCTTCCAAATATGGATATACTTGTATCCCTTGAAGTCTGCAGTAGGCAATTACTGATGCCAGGCATTTCGTGAATACTCTGGGCGCAGTAGATAAGCCAAAGGGCAATGCAGAGAATTCATAACGGGTTGAACCTGCAAGAAATCTGAGGTATCTTCTGCAATCTTGTCTGATTGGGACATGCAGCTATGCCTCCTTGAGGTCCAGTGTTACCAGCCAAGACTCCTTGCCCAGCATGGGAAGAAGCTGCTGTAATGTGAGCATCTTGAATTTTGGCACGAGTAAAAATGTGTTTAGGATGGATAGGTCCAAAATAGGTCTCTAATCTTTTCCCTTCCTTGGTACCAGGAATAGTCTGGAGTAAAAACCTTGACCTTGTTCTTGTGTAGGTACCTCTTGAATAGCTTTCATGTCCATGAGATCTGAAATTTGTTTTTGTGCCTCTGCCCTTTGATTGTGTGGCAGGTTTGGCATGCCTCTCATTTTTGGAAGGGTGTGAAAATGGAATCTGTAGCCTCTGTCTATAATGTCCAGGATCCATTTGTCTTTTGTGACAATATGCCAATTTTTCGAAAATAATGCCAGTTTTCCGCCTAAAGGTGCTACCATTTGAGCCTTGCTTGGCATGCAAAGGGGAAAGTCATTGGGTCTGCTTTCTGAATGGCTGTGAACTATCCTCACCACCTCTTTGTGTAGGTGCTTGCCATTGTCTGCCTCTAAACGATCCTTGAGATTGCCCTCTGCCCCTCGGGTGCCTGTATCTACCTCTTTGGGGTCTGCCCGTGGCTGGAAAGGATCAATTTTTGGAAGGCCAATTTCTACTGAAACGTGGAGGTTGTACCTGTAGGAAATCTTTCACTGTTTGCATTGATTTTGCCTTTCCCTCCATTTTCTTTAATACCTCCTCGGCTTTAACACCAAATAATACATCTTTTTGTAGAGGGGCATCTAGTAATTTAGCTTTGACATGATCTGGTAAGGTTTGCTCTTTGAGCCAGGCATGTCTACGTATGACTGATCCTGTAACAGCAGCTGTACATGAGGCCTCTAAAGCATCAAAACCACATTGCAAGGTACGTTTACCCACTTGTTCTGCACTATGTATCAAATCCTGCAACTCCAAGTCTGGTTGTTCAGGTTGTGACATTTTGCTTCTCAACTGTGATAACAGAAACTGTTGGTACTTTAACATATGGAACTGGCAGTTTAATGCCCTCATGGTTAAGGTGGCCGAGGTGTATACCTTTTTCCCCCACCTTTCTAAAGCTCTGGAATCTCTCTCTGAAGGTAATGGATTTTTAGCAGTGGAGGCCTTAATTCCCTTGGGGCCCTGTGAGATAGTTTCTGGGTCAGCCGCATGGCTTTTCTATAGGAATTGGTGTGAGTCAGGAACCCGGTAATACCTGTCAGGCTTGACTGGGGCTGGAGGTAAAGAGTCTGGGTTAAAGCAGGCCTCCGAATACACATCATCTAGAATGTCTAAGAAAGGAGGTATAGCCAGAGGCCTGTGCTGAGGGAGCAAGAGAAAATCCCTAAGCCTTTTCTTGGAGTCTGAGTACTCTTGGCCTTCCCAGTGGAAGTGTTCCCTCAAGGTATGCAAGGTTTCCCCAAAAGAGTAATCCTCAGGGGGGGGGAGACAGAGGGAATGGACTCCTCTGCATCAGAATCTTCAAAAGGGGAGTATGAATGTTCCTGGTCATCAGAATGTTGTGAAATAAGGGAGGCCTGGTCCGAGGAGGGGAATTCTTCCTCCACTCTGGGCCTTTTGTCCGGGGGGGGTTGAGAACCCCTGATAAGAGTAATCAAATCCTCAGCCATTTTGAGCATCTGCTTTTTAGGCATGGGGCCTTGAGAAGGGCCCTGTGGAGCTTGTCTTTTAGTATGCATGGCTGCTTTAGACTTAGTGAAAGCCTTGATGGAAAAAGAAGGGGACGGCCTGAAGACACCTTGAGAGGTGGCAGACCTGTCTAAACTCTGAGTTTCACTGCCAAGAGTGGCTTCGGTATCTGTAGTCGGGGTGTGGGCCGAAGAGCCTGCAACCTCGGGCACAGTAGACACCGCCAATGAAGTGTCGTCGGTAGTCAGGGGCTGCGTAGGTGCCTCACTGAGAACCAGACCACCTGTAGTCGGCTTTGGCGTGGTGTCGGTAGAAGCCGCGGACCTCGTATGTCGGTCCTTATCTTTGCATCTTTTACTCAAAACTGGAGTCGGAGTATCCGACGACATAATGTAATTAAATTTTTTGCCAAAATAGTGTTGGGTGAACTCCGCCCAACGCTTAATGGTGCGTCTGTTGAATGTAGCACAAAAACGACAGGCCGAGACGTCGTGGTCTGGACCTAAGCAAGGAATGCAGAGGGAATGAAAATCCTTATGCGGTATTTGCTTCCCACATGAAATGCAATTATTAACTTTGTCTGACATCGGTCTGAGGCAAGAAAACATTCTCCAACGGGGTACTTAGCTTTCAAGAAGACTTCAGTTGCAAAATATTCGTAATCTCAGGAGCTGGCCGACCGGCACTTGCGAACTGCTTCTGCTTCGGGCACTGCGCGGCAAGAAAGACTGGACAAAACGGCGTCGGCTGGTTCTTTTATACCCCTGTCGCACTGACGTCAGGGAGGAAGCGACGACAACCGACGCCAGACCTAGACTTTGGAATTCGGCCGACCGAGGACCCGCCTGACGGCAGGAAAACCCATCTGTTATGACTGCAGCTGTATGCCCGATGAACATCAGGTTTAGAGTTGACAGGTCGAGAATTGGCCTTAAGTCCCCCGTCTTTTTTGGCACCAAAAAGAACCTGGAGTAACTGCCCAACCCAGACTGCTCTGGGGGGATGTGCTGGATGGCCCTTTTTTCTAGCAACTTCTTTATTTCTGAAGCTGCTGCCTCCCTCTGATTGGGTGGGACATCGGGAAGGCGCTTTGTTAGTGGGGGAAGATTCAGAAAGGGGATAGTGTAACCTCTGGATATTATTCGGAGCACCCAACAATCTGCAGTAATGGACTCCCAACTTAGTAGGTATCTGAAAACCGCCCCCCGACTGCCTGAAGAGAAGGACAGTTGGGCAAGCCCTCAGGTCTGCTGCGCGGGTCGATCCGAGAAAGGTTCTATGGACCCGAAATTCTTCGGCCCCCCTCTGCCTCTGGGCCGGTGTCCACCTTGTCCTCCTCTGCCTCTGAAGGACGAAGGGTCCGGAGCGGGATGGGACTGCTGGGACTTCTGGAACCACATCTTCTTTTGTCCTCTCTGGTTCCTTGAGAAGGACCTTTGAGGATTCGAGAAGCGGATCTCGATGGCAGACAGCGTCTTCCTTGCTCTGGAGCAGCGCGTCGTGGACGGTTTTGCCGAATAGCATAGAATTGTCAAAGGGAGCGTTCGCAAAAGACGCCTTGAAGGGTTCCGCAAAGTCGAAGCCAGGCGTGGCGCCGCGAGGCGACCCCTACCCCGCTGGCTCTAGCCGCTTTAGAGTGGCCATGCGAGCCAAGACGGTCCATTTGTCCTCGGCCGCCATGGACTCTGGGGGAGCTCCAGCATATTCTTTTATCATATCCCGCTGGAGTCTAATGAAGTGTGCCAGATAATTCAGCGCCCTTATAGAAAAGGTGGCTGAAGCAAACATCCTCTTTCCAATACGGTCCATTGTCCGAGACTCCTTATCAGGAGGATGGACCGAGGAACTTTCTTGCGCTAGTTCCTTCTTGGTGGCAGCCGCCACCACCATGGCATCTACTTTTGACCTTTATTCCACGCCGGTTTGTCAGGGGGAGGACGAAGTATCTTGTCCAGTCTTCTAGGGATTGGCTCCACGGTGTCCAGCTCCTTCCAAGCGCTGGTAGTAATCAAGTCTACCAGGGGATCAGCCAGGGGGGACACCCAAGAGGTAGAAGGGCCTGCGTCGAACGCCTCCAGAAACACAGACTCATCCAAGGAAGGTTTTTGGGCTGACCACCCCCCTCTAATATGCAGCATTTCCATAATGTCCCCAAAGGAGACGTCTTCAGGGGGTGACCTTGGGGAACCTTCCGCTAAGTCCGTGTCCTCCGTGAGGGACTCGGGAGAGTCCAAGTGCCTCCTCTTGCACTTTCATTTGTGAGGGACCTCCTCGGCGGGGCTGTCTGAGGAGGCCTCACCAACGGGGTCCTGTTCCCCTACAGGAACCAACTGGAGCGCCGGCACAGGCTGTCCCTGGGGCCGGACGATGAAAGACATGCCCAAATGCGAGGGAGTGAGGGGTGGATCCGCAGCCCGGACCGGGGACCTGGAACTCCTCGACAGCACCCTCTCCACCACGTCAAAAGCCGAGGGCGAAGCACTCTCCCTTGGTTCTGAGAGTAGCCCCCTCGGCTCCGATGTGAGGACCGGTGTTGGTGCCGACGCGATCGGACCCGAAAGGGGAGTGTGCTCCGACCGAAACGGAGCTGAAGACACACTGACCCCTGCGGACCCGAAGCTCGGCTCTCAGCCCCAAGAGGTCGGATCCGACACGGTCGAGAGTACGGTCGGCGAAGTAGTCACCACTGTCGGCGCCGACTCCCCGGCTCTGAGCCAGCTCAGATCCAAAGACTCCAAAACCCGATAGTGAATCGGAGGAGCAGCAATTGGGGCAAAGAAAGGGGCCGAGCTCCCCCCCCAGAGGGGGGGTAGGCACTTGCACCCCCATCTGCATTTAGGCCTGCAGGAATCGACGCATCACCCGGTCCATATCAGCATCAGACATACTCCTAGTAGACCTTGAAGAGGTTGTCGAGGTGGGCCAGAAAGGTCACCTAGATGACCTCGAGGGAGACTGGGATTCCTCCTCTGTCTCCAGAGAAAAGCGGGGAGAACGGAGCTGAGAGTGGGAAGAACCGGAGAGCCAACTAATTTAGCAGGCGCAGCAGAAGGATGAGATTCTGCCTGCCGCTTGTGGCTCTTATGCCGGTCCTTATCCCTATGCCTCGTCTCTTTGCTAGAAGAGTCCCCCTCTCCCTGGGACACAGAGGGAGGTTGGGTCCCTGCCAGGGGAGGGGGAGCTGAAGGTTGGACAGCCGCAGCTGTGACTGGTGCCATTGAGGGAGAGGAGGAAGAAGAATCCACAGGCAAGAGTCCCGCCAGGATTAACTTATTCCTCCTATCCCTCACAGCCCGGGGGTTAAAGGCTGCACACACTTGGCAGCCTGAAGACAAGTGGGCCACCCCTACGCAGAGAACGCACTGAGTGTGGCCATCTTCTGGGGACAGCTTATGACCACACTCAGTGCATTTAGAAAAAATGGCCTTAGGCCCCTCAGCCATCACATGTTGAAACTCGCCCACACACACAGAGAAAGGGGAGGGAAAAAAATAAAATTTACACTAAGTACCACAAAAAAACACTGAAAAATACAGAGACAGAAAACTAAGGGCCTACTACACTCACATACACCGAAAAAACTTTGAGAAAATAGTTTTAAATACTCTCACCAATGCCAAGAGCTCGTCACTTACGCTGTCAGAAGCCGCGGCAAACGAGATCGGGGGACTGGAGGGAGGTAGCAGGGTATTATGGGTAAGGGGGAGGAGCTGAGAGCTCGGATCTTTTAGCTTGGAAAGCTGCCGGCTCGGATCCGAGGTCAGATCAGATACCCACAGGTTGCTGATCAAATGAAATTAACTACTTCAGATCAATTGTTACAATAAGAAGTTCCTGCTGTATAATAAGTAGTAGGCTTATGAGCATCCAAGCTTGCTATAATCAAGGTAGTTAGTGGGGTTTAAAGAAAGGTAGTGGTTGGATGGGGTGGGTGATATCAGAGTGGGAGTTGCAAGGGCATAGCCAGCATGTTTTTAGGTGCGCTTTTAGTAAAGTTCTGAAGAGGGTGCACAATGGTATGGAGGTAATTGTGGGTGGGAGGGAGTTCCATAATTTGGCTATGGCTCAAGAGAATAGTGCTTCACCAGGAGAGTTATTGGCTTTAGTGATCTGCAAGTGATTTTTGTTGCTGGATCTTAATGGTCTGGTGGTGCAATAGGGTTGGAGTAGATTCTGGAGGGATGGGACATTTAGTGGATGGTTTACTAGTTTGTGGGTGAGTGAGAGTTGATACCACTGAAGGAGGTGAGGGAGTTCAAGCCAGCCCAGTTCAACAAGTGAGAGACAGTGGTGACTACGGTAGGATGCCCCTGTGGCGAATTTGGCGATTTTGTTGTAGCAGGTCTCTAGCTTGTTTAGATCGCATTGCCTTAGGTTGGTATATATTGGAGAGGCATAAAAAGTAGGGTGGAGATAAGGTGGGAATTTGCTACTGAAATCTCTGTGCTTTGGTGAGAAGTTGCTTATTTCTGTAGAACGCTCCTAGTTTTTTGTGGACTTTTTTTATGGTCACGGATATGTGAATGCTAAATTTTAGTTTATTGTCTATTTCCACTACTAGCAATTTGGCGTGTTCTGTTGGGTGTATAGTGGTGTTGTCTTTTGCTGTGATGTTAAAGTGAGAGTTGTTTTGAGTATGTTTGGTGGGTTGGAAGATGAGTAGTTTAGTTTTGTTTGGGTTGAGTATTAATTGGGCATTGGATAACCAAGTTTCAACAGAGGAAAAAGCTTCCTGTGTGACTTTTTGCAGTTTGGGTAGGGACTGGGCTGAGCAGATGATGGTTGAGTAATCTGCGTATTGTATGAGTGTGCCATGTTTGGTGGCAGAGGCTAGATTATTGGTGAAAATAGAGAAGAGTAGGGGTCCAAGGATGGATCCTTGGGAAACCCCTATAGAGACATGTAGTTGGGGAGATATGTCATTCTGCCATACAACGGATTGTTGGCGGTCAGACAGGTAACTCTGAAACCAGTTGGTGACTGATTGAGAGAAGGATAGATTATTGAGGACAGAGATGAGTTGTTTGTGTGGGACCATATCAAATGCTTTAGATAGGTCTAGGAAAGTAGCAGAGGAGAGAGAGAGAGACATTGTTTTTATGCTGAAGGACAGTGTTAGTAAAGGAGAGTAAGGCAGTGCTGGTGCTATGGTTTGGTCGGAAACCATGCTGAGTATTGGAAAGGAGGTTGTTGGTAAGCAGGTAGTCTGAGACCTGAGAAAAAGAAAAAGGATAGGCAGTCAGAAAGCCATCTGGACAGATACTTTAGAAACTCCTTTACCAAGCTTAGCCTTGAAGAATGACACACAGAACTGGTCCAATTTTCTGAAGCCTCTGGCTCTGTCTAGACGTCTGGCAGTGAAGAATGTATTCATCCTTATTATTGAAATTTGGAAAGAATACTGACAAATGTATAGGCTGATTCAGATTTGATGCAAAGGATACCTTAGGCAAAATGGCTACATTAATCTTCAATGAAACCCTACCTTTGTGAAAAAATAAGGTTAGGGGGATTACAAGACAAAACCTGAAGTCAGAGACTCATCTGGAGGAATTTACTGCAATTACAAAAGGAGCCTTCCATGATAAAAACATTAAGTCCACAGTGGCAGCAGGTTCAAAAGGTGCCCTTGTTAAAGCTTATAATATAAGGGACAGAACCCCAAGGTGGAAATGGGTCCCTCAAAGAGGTCTGTAAAGAAAGGTACCTTGCAGGAAGGCTTTAGATAATCTTAGGGAAATTATGGAAAGATGGTCCTGACTACCCCATCTATGAAACAGGCTCCATATCCATGTGAAGCAGAGTTACTCCTTAACCCAATTAAAGTGCAACTTGGACAACTGGATGGGGAACAGGAAATTCATCCCTGGTTTGGCACCTGTCTCTAATGGACACAGCCTTTAAATGGCCCAGGCCCCTGCTTGTAAAAGTTTCATCTCCCAAACCCCTGCTTACACTTATCAAGGGTATCCAGAACTTGTCTGAGATTTGGGATGCATGGCTAAGCTTAAAAAGGCCCCTGTGGTCATTATCCTAGTAAACACCTACGAAAACTGGAAATGGCTGCCAGCTGAACCCTAATAGTAGAGCACAGCAGTTACACTTGGACTGGAAAAGGTCAGCTAAAAATATATATTTTTTATTTTTTCTTAAAAATAAAAAATAAAAATATTCAAAAATATAATCTAAAGGAAAAGAAAAGGGGGTCAAGACCCTTTGAGCTTGCCGAAATACTAAATCACCTCTGCTTACAACAGTTAAATTTTCCTGATGGAGGGCCTCTCAGGTGAAGAAAGGATATGTACAACTCTGACAGCTTGGGATCTCTGGCCATCAATAGAAGTGGGGGAACCAAGTGGTCAGTCTGAGGGATTTTGGAATTGTATGACACTTACCCCAAGGATGGGAAACTGGATTCAAAACCCAGGGAGGGTGCACTAGATGAGGTCACAGAAGGGGAAAGCAGACTTATCTGGGACAGAAAAGGGCTATGAGGATTGCAGCCACATTGCAACAAGCTGCTTTCTATAAGAACTTTATTATCAAGGTTGTTGGAGGATTAAGTATAGAGAAGATGCGGGTGTCAAGCATGGACTACAGCATCCCTCCGTGACTGTCTCTACAGACGGATCAGGGCAAATAAAGCTGCTGCATTTCATACTGTATGGATCACAATCATGTTGCAGCAAGGCCGGACCCAGTGGCTGAAAATCTGTGCAGCCACTGATAGCCTGACAGACCACTCATTAGGCATTAGAATGCTCCTGGCTCAATTTGTCTGCTCTAATTTATATTTCACAAAAAAACACCACAAACTGCTGAATATTTTATAATTCAAATATTGATTGTTAATTAAATATTTATTCATTGTTAATTGATTTCAATTAATGTTAATTCAAGATGGTACTTATATGACTATGTCTGAGTTGTAATTCATTCCAATGAAGGCGAATGCCGAGGTACCAGAATCAGATTTATTAAAGTAAAAATAGGTTTTAGTCTGTGCTGTTATTTCCGTTGCTGTGGAGTTTTGTGTTCTAATTTATATTTCCCCAGGATATGCACTGCTGTTAGAAAAGTGCTGAGAAGACAATGCCCAGGGGCCATACCATTACGGCCTCTTGACAGAAGGAATTCACGCTTTTGGGAGGTAGCTGTGAAACACCTGCAACTCAAGGAGGACTGCAGTCATCTCCAAAACAGATGGGATATACAGATGGGCCTCTAACTGTAACCAGATGGCTTCGGACTGCTTTCTTCTCATAATGCTCCCCCTCATCCAGAAAGGAAGTGTCCATGGTCACTACGGCCATGGGCTGGGGAAGAACAAATGGGTGTCCTGAGAAGACTTGATCAGATGTCAACTACCATGAAATATGACGACTACAAACTTCCTTAAGTCATATAAGGAAATGCATTGATTGAGTTATCACAGACCATCAAAATGAAAGAGTCCACTGAGGAACCCTCATGTAGAACCTGGCCAAGTGAACCAGTGATATGACAGTGGCCATCAAACTGAGAAGATAGACAGACAGTTCTAGACTGGGTTGGCCGAAGTTCACTGCAATGCCCAAGGATAGGCACAAACGGAGGGAGGAGTCTTTTACCTTAATCAGGGATGCCCTTGAAGTTGTCATAAGGAGCCAGTCGTCCAGGTACAGAAAAACCTGAAATCCCTGCAGTTTGAGCTGAGCTGTTACCACTGCAATGAATCTGGTAAACACCTGGGGTGGGTGGGGAGCAATGTTGAGGCCAGCACTCAAAACTGGTAGTACAGAAACCTCCTGGAAAGTCTTGCTGTCTTTATAAGGTTGTATGAATCCTTGAGGTTCACCAAGCACATCCAGTCCACCTTCCTTAGTATAGGCAGAATGAACTGCACCAGTACCACCCAGAATTTGGCTATCTGATGAACACATTTAGTTTGCTGATGTCAAAAATATTCCTAAGGTCCCTGTTTTTCTTGGGCACCAAAAATAATCTTGAATAAACCTGGATCCTCTCTAGTCTGCTGAGACCTCCTGGATTATTTGTTTTGTGTGTCACCTTTGAATCCATACTGCTTGCTTCCCTCTGTTGATGAGTGAAACATCTGGAAGGGATTTTTGATGAAAAGTTTGGCAAAACTGAATGAGGATAGTGTAGCCTCTGTCTACGACTCTAAACACATAGGAATCTGATGTAATGGCCTCCCAAGCTTGAGGGTGGAATGTCAAGTGTCCCAACTGTGTCTAGAGTGCAGCATTTGAGCAAACCCTTCAGGAGTGGCGAAAAGGCTTGCTGGAAAAAAAGGCCTCATGAAGCACTGATTTTGCTAACTGCCCCTGTCCCCAGGGAGGCATTCATTTAAGTTCCTCCCTTTGCCAAGGGAAGGGGCGGTTACTGTCATCTGGAGCATCCTGGACAGAAGAATATCCACTCCCTGCCCTTCCGGTTGCATGAAAAGGTCCTCTGAGACATGGAAAAGTGACCTCCTACAGCAGACATCTTGCCAGCCTGCTTCCTCTAGAAAAGGGCATTAAACAAGGATGCCTTAAAGCACTCTACAAAGTCACAGTGGAATATCCAAGCATGGAGGCTAACTATGATGCCTGTGCCTACCACCCTAGCAATACCATCTACTGCACTGGAAATGAGACACATGGATGCTTTTGAGGTAGATAGCATGGTGGCCAACTGCACCTCCATGGACTTATGAGTCATGACTGTCGGTTGGGATGCTACTGATTTACAGACTTTGTTAATCAAGTATCTCTGAAGCTTAGTCAGATGTGTCATATAGTTCAGTGCACAGATGGCAAAGGTGACTGAAGCACAGGTGCATTTCCCAAATGTCCAATGCTCGTGACTCTCTGGTGGACAGACCAATGCATTCTCCTCTGAAAACTCTTGGTGGCTGCAGCAGCAGTGGCATTGACCACAGCTCTTGCTCCAATGAGACCTATCCTTGGGTGAGACTAAGATTTTATCTGTCTTTCTATGAATAGGCTCCACCATGTTGTGCTCTTGCAATCCTCTCCTGGACACAGGGTCGACAAGTGCATCAAGAGGGGTTGCCACTCAAGTTGTGGATGGGCCTGCAAACAAGGTCTGAAGAAACACTGACCCTTCAACCCTGGGATGTAGATAGCTCCATTGGAGCTTGAGTCCAATACGTCAAGATAGACATTAGCAAAGAAAATAGCCAAGCTGTTGGTGCCAACAGAAACACACAGAAAAAGAGTCAGATCCAGGACCACCAGTGCCAAAGAGTGGACCACAGAAGGAAAACCAAGGTAGGGGGTGGAAGGGTCACGTTCTCTCCACTCTCATAGCAGAAGGGGACTAAAAGATCCCCAGGTCAGTCTGAGGCCTTCAAAAACATCTGCATCATCTTGTCCAAACTGACTATTTAAGGCTTCATATAGACCTTTTAGACTTAAAGGAAGCCTTTAAATGTAACCTAGTAGGCACGTGCAGGGGTTTATCAAAATGGGGAAGACCAGACCCAAGGTGGTAAAGGCTAACATGAGAACTTCAGATCCAGGGTAGCATCCATAAAATGAAGATTGGAGCTGACTGCTGATGTAAGAAACTTTGAATCTGGGGTAATAGCCATAATAGGAGATCGGTGCTGACCGGACTTCAGTTTTGCAGCCTAGAAGAGGCTCGACATCTCCAATAGCTGGGATTGGAGTGGCTCCTGTGTTGGTTTCAAGAGTATCAGGGATCAGTACCGGGGAGTTGCCAAAGCCAGATCCACAGGGAGAGCAGAGGAAGAGGAGGGGCATTGGTGGCTTCTGCACTGACTCATCAGCAACAGAAAACAACAGTTCATCTCTTTCTCATTATCCTTACAGTCTTCATCCTTACCTTTGCCTTCCTCTCTCTCTTCCCTTTCTACTGAGGCTTTTTGAATGTTGAGAAAGAACCAAGTGATGGAGAGCCTGACAAGGAAGAGATGGGAAAGAGCCCCTTAAATACCCATCTATTGGCTCCGAAACAGGCATAGGCCTCATATTCTTGATCTGAGTACACTACCTCACTGCAACACACTTATTATGAGAACCTTGAGGGACAGTTCATGACCCAAATCAGTGCACTTGTGGAAGCCTAGTCTTCTTGCACAGTTTATGAGGTAAACACAGCACTCAAGAAAAGCAACCCCAAACAGCCACAATAACACAGTCCAAAAACTAACAGTCAAACCTATTAACCAACAAGTATTAAAAATCTAATGAGTATCTAACAACTATTTGAAAACTACCCACAAAACTACACTAAACAGACAAAACAAATCCCACTGAAAAGGTGAAACACACAGAGGGAAGAAAACGGCACAAACCATATGACACAGCAACTGCAGCCATGCACTCAAATACCACACACTCAAAAATTATCTTCTCTTAAATGGGAGACAAGAAATACTCAATCTATGGCTCGTAGCAGGAGTAATCCCAGAAAAACAGCTGAAAAGCACTGAAAAGCACTCTTCTCCAACAGAGCTTTGGAGACCATATCTAACACACAGGAGCAGCAAATGAGATCTGAGGATACTCAGGAATGCAGTGCATCATGAGAGGGGAGTTGGAACTTCAGAACCAAGAGTCTGAGGTGCAGCCTCGGATCCAGTCAGATCCAATATCCCACAGGTTGAGTTGGAGTGAAAAGACAGCACTAGATACAAACCTGTACTATACCGTAAGGATGGTTAGAGAAAACAGTAATAGGAGCTATACCAGATCTACATCCTAAATCAATAGTAATACTGTTATCAGCAGTACATATCATAATTTAAAAAGTGTTTGGTGAACAGCAGGTTAAATTAATTAAAACACCCTGAAGGCAGACTCACCAATGATGCTCTTCGTGACAGTCTACTCATTGGTTGATCAAAAGGTGGGCTGCTTATTTGAAGCTTTTCTAAATATCCGTCAGGTATTCTGATATCAGCAGGCAGAGACAGGCGCTTATTCAAGTCCTAGGTATAAAAGATAGTAAATCAATAATCAATCGCTGCTAGAGAAACTTATGTTTTGTGCCACACAATTCCCACTCCAGTGATCTAGTTTCTGATTTATTTCTGGATGACTGACAAATATACAACTAAATATATTTACAGTCACTGACTTTCCAAGACAAAACAGTTCCACCTCCAAAGGAACTCTAGTTTAACAGGATTCGCTGAAAGGTGCTCAGCAAAGCTACATATTTTTAAAATGCAGTATCTTCAGTACAATACATAATGCAATCTAGCAGCACAGAATGTAAGTCAGCCTCACAAAATATGGCACAATCTGAATGGAGAGCACAAAATAGCCAGAAATTTACATTTGTATACCATCATGCTCATGCTGCATGTCACAACTTGCACATATTCACACCTCACTCCATATGCTACGTACACACGCATACACACAGGAAATAAAGCACATTCTTAGCTACTGTTCACTACAACCATTAAAAAGGTTGGTTTTCAAATGAGTAAACCTATATCTAAGCAAGCTGTGTACATTGAAGGAATTAGTTTAAACTACAAACATCCAGTGACCACTGGAAGATGCAGTGTTTCAAAGAGATGCTCAGAGAAAATGTACTCAGTTGATTATTCGGTGTGCATCCTTCCATACCATTCCACAGTAAAGAAGGCATTCCTGGAAGATGCCTCATTAGCAGTTTACTGTTTAAGGCCTTTCTTCTTCAGATGTAAACTGACTTATGGAGCATTATGGCAATAAAGGAAAGCTTTAGATCACAAGTTGAAAAACCCTGTGATTTCAGTCCTGTTCGGAGCCAAAGATGACGCTCTACAACACCACACACTTTAGTTCAGTACCTATCCTTCCTGTCTTTTTTAGAAGTCCAAGCACCTCAACCTCTGTAAATCGAAATTCCACAAACCCCTTCTAGCAGAGGGTTACAAAACCTCAACAACAATTTCACATACTTTCCCTAGCATCAGAATTAATTCTTCCTTATGTCCCGCTTCCCTTACTCATTTCGTGTACAAGTACCTACATACTCTTACTTTACTTCCTGCAATACATACATTTCAAGTGTTGCGCTTGGTTCCTGTTATTCTATTATCCCCAGTTCCCCCTCATTACAGCATTAAAAATCATGAAGCACACCATGAGCCAAGCTTGATACATCACTCCTGCCAAATATAGCTTCTTTATGTTTATCACATTCTAATTTGCTAGTCATATGAATTCAGACTACATTATACCTTCTTAAAACACCCTGACTGTCTCAATCTATGCAGAATCCTTTGCTAAAGAAGCCCAACTACCCACTACCCTCTTCGTGAAAAACAAACTAATCACTGTTTCAGTTTCATCTTACAATCTTAGTTCCAGAATAGACAACTATACCAGTTGAAGTGTGTTTGCAAATTGTATCACCACATCTCTGAAATCTATCTTCACATGAGCTACGAACACCATCACCCATTTGTTTTGTTCCTCTGAGCCATTTTAAGTTTATGTCCTTTTTAATAAAGGGCTTCAGATATGTAAGTAAACTTACCATAAGAGATATTCAAATGATCACTGCTGCAAGCAGCCTTAGCTATATGGGTCATATCCTGTTAAGAATATAACAGCCTGCCAGCTTCTAAACCTTCAAGGGTGCCCTTCCCACGTTCAAACACTTAGCTAGCTAATATGAAGAAAAAAAAATATTGGTTTGGGTGTCAAACACTTCAAAACTTTCATGTGAACTAATAAATGAAGGCTAAAGCCCTGGAAAGGTCAATGCTAGGAAACTAAAATTGGAAGCCCTCACTTTGGCAAACATACAAAAATAAGAGGGATGGAGGGAAGGAGTGGCTTCTGCAGCAGTGATCATTTGGACATCTACTGTTATGGTAAGTTTACTTACACAACTGCAATGCGCTCATCATACTGTTGCAGTAACCTCTGCTATACATGTAGACTACCATATCTTACATTGACTGGAAGGAGGAGGAAAGATGATGGCAAAGCAGCATCTGGAGAACGGCCATAGCAAAGCCTGACCTGGACCGAGTGAAGGAATCAAGCGTACAGTGCTTTGTAAGCGTATGTACTGTGTTACAATTTGCAGCTTCTATTACACCTCTAGAATCCAACCCTTTCAAAAAGCCATAGATGAAGCCAAGCCCATAGTAGAGGAGGCCTTGACCCTGCTTGGAATAGTTTTGCTGTGGTGATTATAACAAAAGGTAACAGCCATGCAAAACCATTTGGAAATGGTCTGTTTTGACACAGGATGCCCCTTCTAATCTTCACAAGAAATGAACAATTGATCTGAAAATCTGAAAGATATGCACCCAAGTTGTCTGTGGACATCCAAGGTATGGCATATCCTTTCTCCCTCATTTTTAGGTTCAGAAAAAAAAAAACAGGGAGATGGATAGTTTGACAAAGTAAATACCACTTTAGATATAAAAGAAGGATTTCTCAAAGAAACTCTGCCTCTGTGGAAAATGAGATAGGGTTAATTCACCATAAAAAACTTGCAACTCAGATACCTTGCAGAGGTCACAGGAACCAGTATAAAAATATTTCCATGTAAAGAACCTCAACTCAGCCAGGTAAGCTGGTTGAAATGGAGCACATGTTAGATCTCCAAGACAAAATTAAGACTGAGAATGCACTGAAAGAGGAGGATCCATGGGCAGACATGCTGAAATGGCTGATAAAAGAACCTTGATGGGGGAGTAAGAAAGGCCATAGTATAGCAACTCACGCAATTACTGCAAAATCAGTGAACAACTAGCCCTGAATGGTGCTGGTTATGTTATTGGCACCAACTAGGAAATCTTTTCTATTTACTAATATATGATTTTTTTGGAAGTAGGCTTTCATGCCTCCATTAGTAGCTGCTGCATGTCTTCAGTAAATAAGAGTCTAAAGAGAATTAAGACCCCATCATCCAAGCAATCAACTGAAGTTGATTGGGATCAGGGTGCATCAAACACCCCTGTACTTGTGTGAGTAGATATAGTCTGTGAGGAAGATTGGCCATTTCCAAAAGAAGGGAAAACCACTGTTGCCTGGGCCAGAAGGGAGTCAGCACAATGATCTGGGGGAATTCCTTCTGAATTATGGAAGTACCCTGAATGCCAGTGGAAAAGCATGCAGGCCATTTCTTTTCTTTGATCAGAAATGTTCATCTGTCTTCCAAGCCTTCTTCCATGGAGTCCTGAAGCAGAATCTTTCCATCTGATTGTTCACAGAAGGGAGGGAAATAGTTCTATTTGAGGGACTCCCAACAGATGGGTCAAATCTTGGAAGACCCCTGATCTAGTTTCTATTTGTGAAAGTCTGTCCTGTTCAGTTTGTCTGCCACACAACTTTGCTCTGATGGAATGTAAGATGGCTATAGAGTGAGATTGTGCTGTGAAGCTATATCCTAAGCTAAAATGGCTAGTTTGCAAAGTGGGTTCCCCCTTGCTTGTTGATGTACCACATGACTGTGGTATTATCGCTAAGAATGTGAAGAGGTCCCGGGGATCAAACATGATTCAGAGTGCCCCACCTTTACTGAATTGCCACTTATGACACAGGCACATTTACATATATATAAAAGTAATCAAACTGTATTAATAAGTTAAAATTAACAAACATTATGCTTCACATATAATGCTATATATCATATAACCTAAGCAACATTACATAAGTTATTCAATTCCTGACTCCTTTTTTAACCAAGAAACATCTTTATTAAACCATCACTTACAACATAAGCAATTATACATTTATATAAATGAAAACAAAACAGTGTAAGAAACTTCGTGTGTAACATTCAGTCCTACATCTCTAGTTAATCACTGTATATTAATCAGATCAGACAAAAGTAGTAGAAGTAGCAAACTTAAACTCAGAGTTAAAAATATATATATATATATATATATATATATATATATATATATATATATATAAAAAATTGTACAGAATTACTAAGTACTCAAAAGTAATCCAAGCAAGGCAGGCAGTCTGTTTCCAGTTGAAAATCCTTTATTAAGTACACAGACAAGCGATCCAAGTAAAACAAAAATAGAGTAATAGTTTCCTCACAAGCTTTCTAAATATATATATATATATATACATATATACTTTTTATCAGGCAAGGGAGTGGTTTATTGTGCTGTAAAACAAAGTGTTATTGGTACACATGTTAAATTCACATCCCTTCCCCCATCAGTGTGACACTTAAGCTGGTCCTGCCCTACTTAGTAGCTGTCATAATAATATAACCCTTATGTACTTTAAATAAAATGTATAATGACGTGGTACCTCTTATTTAACCAGATTATTAAGTAGATTATTAAGTCTGTGATTTTATTCAAGACAATGTACTACTTTGCTGGAAACATATCAACCTTAGTTCATTTGGCAATCAAAAAATATATATAAATATATACATATACACTTTGCATGTAAAAAATCAATTGTAAAAATCATATTCTGTTTTCATAACCTATTGTTAACAAAGATCGCTTTCGTCCTTCTAGACTTCTTCAGGTCTGTGTACAACAACCCTAAAAACTATCTGTAAAAATATATATAATTGTATAATTAGTATTACACATCATTTTGAATAAAGTGGAAAAAAGAGAACAAGAAAAAGAAAAAAATAATAAGAAAAAAATGTATGATGATGGAAACAAAATATACACTTAAATTACAACTGATTTAAAATAGTATTTAGAACCAACTGGTAGAATAAAATAAAATAAAATAAAATAAAATTAGTCATGTAAACAATGTGGCAATTTCCTAAGCTCTAGTGCACTTTTAATTGAACAGTAGTAGTTTAGTCCAGGCTTCCTAAAAAAGTTCAGCTTTAATTACCATACGAGTTCATGTTTCTCCAGAATATTCGGGATGTCTCCTTTAAGCTCACCCATGTCTATGCAATCCAGATCTGGAACTTAAAATCTGTGTCTCTTTTATGAAGAGAAAGGTGCCTGGCTAGTGCATTACTTTTATATCCAGAGTGGATTTCTGACAGATGACATGAAATCCTAAGCTTGAATTTATTTAGTCTTGCCCATATGTTTTGTTTTTTGACCCACTACACTTGTTTAGTGGGTTGTTTTGAGACTTCGGGGATATCACAGAGATTATTTTTTTTATATATATAAATGAAAACAAACCACACTGACACAATCCTAGTTGCAAGCACTTTACAACACAAATCATACTGACACTTCCAGTTGCAAACATTATACATCACTTGTAATCTACCCAATTGTTTCCAGTCAAACATTACATTGTTCATTTAAGTCCTACCTTCTTTTAAACCTCATTCCTCCCCTGTTATGTACTGTTTCCACAATTCCCATTCTTTCCTATGCAGTTTTCTCCTACCTTTTCCTAAAGCTCTCAACTCCAGTTGTTTTATCTCTGTTACTATATTCACTACTTCTAATATAGTTGGTTTAGACTTTGATTTCCATTTTCTAGTAACTGCTTTTTTGCAGCCACCATAATTAGACACAGAAAGGCCTTACCATGTCTAGGCAATTCCGATTTTGCATCATAGCTCATAAAAATAATCTCCTTCATCACACCAATCTGCCCACTGAGCATCTCTGACAATGCATTCCACAGGGAATCCTTAAATTCTGCCATCTCACTTTTGTTGTCAGTAGCCTTAGCTACAAGGGTTATATCTTGTCAAGGTTATAACAGCTGTCCAACTTCAAAGGCTTCAAGGGCACCTTCCACGCCCTTCAGAACTTTCATACCAACAAAGAGAGGGAGACTAGATCCATGAAAAGAAAAATCTAGGACTCTAAAGTAAGAGTTCCTCACCCTGGTAACAAAAACCTACAAAAGTAAGGGGGATGGAGGGAGGGAGGGAGGGAGTGGCTACAACAGTAGTGATCATTCTAACATCTACCATTATGGCAAGTTTATTTTACACAGCTGTACTATGCTCATCTTCTGGATCACTGCTGCAGTAGCCTTAGCTATGTGGTTAGATCATAGGGTCATAGGGGGTTAACTAGGCTAATGGGCCTGGGGCCCTTAAAAGGCTAATCAAGTGTTTATCCCCAAAAAGAAACCTCAGTCAGCACCTGTCACCCCTGTCAGTGAGGGACACAGGTGGAACCCCTGGGACAAATTTGTGGTTGCCCATCTGCTCATCAAGGCTGCGCTTGAAGAGAGTCAGCAGGGTACTCTGTCTGACATGTATGGGAAGTCTATTCCAGAGATGAGGCAGCCTCTGGTAAACAAACCTGTTTCTCCAGCTTTCTGGGGGATTTCAACCTAGATTGGTTCACCTGTATATCAGAACCTCCAAGTAATCTAATAAATCTCCATGGCTACCAGCAGCTAGTCCAAAATCCAACTAGATGTGATAAAAAATCTAAAAGGGAATCCATCCTTGACTGGGTCTTAACTAACAACCCCACACAGGCAGTCTCCCAGACACCTTAAGTGACCACAACATAATATACATAGCATGTAGTAGAACAAGCATACGCAAAACCACTAACTACAAATCCACTAGAAACACAAACATTTCTCTCCTGAGGTCCTCTAAACTTCACTCTGTAACTGTGACTGGACCCCCCCCCCCCTAAAAAGACTCTCACTTGACCAAGCCGTAAGATATTTCTACAACTCCTAGACACTGTTGTTCCATTGAGCAAAATCAAGGTTAGAACACCTCTACAAACCCCTGGCTCAGTAAAGAAACCAAACAAATCCTCAAGTCCAGAGACAGTGCCTGGCTTTACTATCAAAAAACCAAAGAAACACAAAGCCTAAATAAGTACCAAGAACTGTGCAACCGTGCAAAAAATGCATTAGGCTGGACAAAAAATCCTACTACACGACATTACAAACTAAATACCAATACAACCCCCAAAAATTTTGGAAAAATGTAAACCAGCTACTAAAACCCACCCAAAAGGCTACCCCCAAACCAACCACCCGACACTAAAGTTCCCATCGAAACACAATTCAACTCCCACTTTGTGAACTCAATTCTATCCTTAGTATCACAGGATAGTTCCAACCTCACTACCCCCCCCCCAACACAAATAACACTAATACAAGCTTTACCCTCAAAACAGTTTCCACCATTTTAATCAAAAGCATGCTCTCCAAACTAAAAACCTCATCTACAGCAGCTGACCTACTCCCCAGCTATTTCTTGAAACTCACAGCAAATGCTATTGCCATCCCAATCTCCACTCACATAAACAGATCAATTGTTGAAAACTATGTGCCCAAACTCTGGAAAATATCCTATGTTACACCCATACATAAAGGCGGGACCTCCACTGAACTTAATAACTACAGACCCATTGCTTTACTTTCCCCCCTGGCCAAAATCCTAGAAAAATGCATCCATACCCAGGTGCTAAAATATCTCCTAGACAGCAACATCTTGCCACCTACTCAACATGGTTTCAGATCTGCCCATAGTACCACTACTGCCCTCATCTGCTTCACAGACACAGTAAACTGTCCCAAAAACGAAGGCCAGCAGGTTTTTTTGGATATGTCCAAAGCATTTGACACAGTCTCGCACCAAATCTTGCTAAACAAACTAAACCAATATCACCTATCAAATTCCACTCTTACCTGGTTCCAAAGCTACTTAACTGACAGGTACCAAGCTGTGAAATGGGAAAATTTGCTCTCCTCAGCTGCCCATAACTATAGGAGTCCCACAGGGTTCTATCTTAGGACCACTACTATTCACAACCTTCACAAATGACCTCCATACCTCCACACAGCATGCATCTATCATTCAGTATGCAGATGACACTACCTTAATCTGTGCTGCACAAAACATTCCCACAATCCTGCAAACAACTCAACTAGCATTCTCTGACGTTGAAATTTACCTTACCAAAGCCCAACTTATCCTCAACCCAAAGAAAACTCAACTTATGATTATAACCAGTTCTAACAAAAACACTCAGTCAATTCACTATCTACTCCAGAAATGCTACTCCAATCACTCCAGTGGCACAGGCTAAGTTATTGGGAATAACCATAGACTCCCACCTAAAATGTAATAGTCATCTCAACTTAGCTATTAAAAAAGTACATGCCAAACTGGAATCACTCTACTGTATCAAACCATTTCTTACCAACAACACAAGATCAGCCATTGCTTGCTCCCAACTTCTATCCACCCTACTCTATGCATCTCCCATTCTGACTAATCTCAACAAAACTGAACAAAGCAAAATGGAAACCTGCTATAACAGAACTGCCCGCTTTGCTGCAAATTGCTTATATAGAACTCATCACTGTACTGCTCTAAGACAGCTCCACTGGCTTGAACTGCCCAACCTCCTAACCTACCATCACATCTGCCTCTGTCATTCTATCTATTACCTCCCCAATTACTGTCCTGCCCTCAAAAACCTAGTACAGCATCACTCAGCCAAAAGGCCTCTTAGATCATCAAGCAAACTACTACTAGAAGTCACCAACAGCTGCAATAGTTTTGAAGAAACACTATATTGTAGTTCAGTGGCTAAAAAATGGAACTCTCGCCCCACTAGCATACAAAACACATTGTCCAAAGCCTCCTTTAAAAACCTCATTAGACATCTCAAGCAAAGTTGGCAATGCCATGACTGCTTCCCAGGCTAGTGAAAGGTACACATACTAAACCTAGAGTACTTGATAATAGTTTTCACTCTTACTCAGAAACACTGGCTAGTATACAATGTATGTACTGTACCTGTGTACTATGTATGTATTCTACCTATGTTATAAATTTCAGCTGTACACAACAAATCTATTAATTACCTTTATTTTTAAATTAATATTTTCTTGTTTGTTCTCTCCACTGTAACTGTTGATGTGCAGTATACCACTGTAAAAACATGTCTATTGTAATTTGTGTGTATACATGTCTAAATATCTAAATGTACCTGTAATTTTTCTGTGTGGAGCTTTTCTTACCGGGCCTCTGCTGAAAAAGGGCCTTTTCAGCTCAGTCAGACACCCCCATTAACAAATGTAAAATAAAATAAATAAAATAAATGTTGCATATGAGATGAGATTTAGGGCTTTTAATGAACGAGGAGTTAGACTTGCGGATATGGAACATCTAGGGCAGGGTCAGATATTGCCTTGTAGGCAAGACACAGATCACCTTTGAGCAATCTGTACAATACCGAGTAGAGTGATAGTGATTTGAGCCTGTCCGCATAGGACAAGTGTTGGAGGCCATGGATTCTCTTTGTGAGTCTTTCTAGTTGTTGGTGCAGCTGTTTGGAGAACAACATACCAAACAAGGCGTTACACTCAACTATTGGCCTAATAAGGGAGGAGTACAGAGAGGTAATAACTTCCTTTTTTTCTGGATGCAATCCCTTTACTTATGAGATGAACCAAGTAAAAGGCTTTTCTGACCACTGCTGCTACATGATGGTCAAATGTGAGATTGTTGTCAACCTGAGTACCCAGGTTTTTCACTACAGGTTGTGTGCTTAGGGGTTTATCGTTGATGTGGTAATCAGTAGGGGCTGTCTTTTTGCCGAATGGTATGATAATAGATTTTTTTGCATTTAACATAAGGCCGTGACTTTGGCACCAGTCATTTGTTGCTGCAAGACCCTCTTGCAGTATGTTAACATCATTTGGGGAGTCAATGACAGCACCCAACTTACAGTCATCTGCAAACTTGGTCAGCCACAGGCCTTTTGTCTTTGCCTGGACCTCTGAGAAGTAGATGCCAAACAGTAGGGGTCCCAGGACAGTTCCCTGGGGAACATCACTAGTGACAGGTCTGCTGTCGGAGGTGGAAGCACCTATTTTGACTTTGTGGGTCCTATTAGTGAGCCAGCTGGCCACCCACATGATGAGACAGGGATATACACCAAATTGTGTTAGCTTTTCGATGATGTCTAAGTGGGGGACTGTGTCAAAAACCATAGCCAAGTCAAGGTAAGCTATATGTACTGACTTTCCCTCATCCAAGGCCTTGGTGACAGTCTCAAAGAAGAAAGCTAGGTTCAACAGGCATCTGCCCTTGATGAATCCAAACTGGGTGGGATCAAGTGCTTGGAGATTGCCTAGGTCCTTGTTTACGAGATCCATAATAATATGCTCCGTGGCTTAACAGATCAGACTTGTCAAGCTAATGGGGTGATAGTTTCCAGGCTCAGTAGTGGCACCACATTTGTGCAAGGGGATGACAATGGCAGTTCTCCACTCTGTTGGAATGAAGCCTGTACTTAGGCTAAGGTTGAATAGGGTGCTCAATAGTGAAGCTAGTTCTTGCGGGAGATGGTGCGGAATACAGCCTGGGATTCTATCAGATCCCATGGAAGCTGTGTTCTTTGCTTTGGATAGGGCCTTTAACACTTGATCTATGGAGATGTGAGGTGCAGGACAAGTATTGGGGATGTCAAATGGGTCTTTGGGGGGATAGGGGGGTGAAGTCTGCACTGAACCTATCTGCTAGCACGTTGGCTATGTCAACAGGATCAGTGCAATTGGTATCGTTAAGTACTAATTTGGAACAAACCTGGGCTTTGGCATGGAGGTTCCTGACGTAACTGAAGAAGGCTTTGTAGTTTCCCTTTGTTTCGGAGGCGAGTTTCAATTCATAATTGGCTTTACAGGTTTTCACTAGTGATCTAATTTACTTGATGAGGCTCAGGAAGGAGATTTTCCAATTTGGAATTTGTTCCTTTTTACCCTTGGACAACAGTTTCTTCATTTTGTTGTAAAGCCTGTTGATAGAGGATGTCCACCAGAAAGGTTTGTGCTTCCTTGATGAGCAGGTTTTAGTTCTATTGGGTATGGCTGAGTCCATGCAGTTGTAAAGGTGCTTGTATACTGCACTGGCGTACTGTTCAGCATAGTTGTCTGCATCCTCTGAGGTGGTGTTGGTGTGATGTTACTGATACCCTCCCTTAGGAGGGTGTAGTCAGCTTTTGAGAAGTTTTTTTAGCTTGGTTATGGCTGGGGGTGAGATAGAAACTTTGAATAAGACAGACTGATGATCTGATCTCACCAGGGAAGAACATACTATGGGAGTGGTCCAACAGTCACCCATGTTGGTGAGAACCAAGTCCAGAATGCTATCTCCCCTTGTGGCGGATGAGACTAGCTGGTCTAGTGTGTTAGAACTGATGAAGTCAAGGAATCATTAGGTGAGTGCATTAGTACAGGAATAGTTCACCCAGTCTATGGCGGGGTAGTTGAAGTAACCAAGGATCAGGGTGTTAGGGGGTACCTTGATGGAGTGAAGCAGGTCCAGGTAGGAGGAGTGGGTGTCCTGAGTCATGGAGGGGGGTCTACAGCTGGAGTACATTTTTTTGGTTTTAGAGTTTGTAGTGTTAATTGTTGCTTAGATCTTTGCTGAAACTGTTTACCCCATCTCCCCCTATTTTCTTCCGTGTCTTCAGTTGGTATAACTGGTTTTCACAGCTTGTGTGTTATCTAACTCAAGGATCACTTGCATAAAATTAGACCTGTTAGTAACAGCCTGCATTTCATTGCTGGAACCTGTGTTCTGAGAGACTGCTTCTCAATCTATCTGCAAATATAGAGCTGAGTATATATTTTTTGATTTTAGAGTTTGTACTGTTAATTGTTCCTTAGATCTCTGCTGAAACTGTTTTGTCCCACTCACTCTCCCTATTTCCGGCTTGTAGTTTAAATTTGGTGGCTATTGCAGTTGCCTGCCCCACTGTAGATTTGATCTGGGGCACTCTCCCAGTCCCATCTCTTTACCACATTCTACCTAATAAACTCTTTCTGCACTTGCTTTTAGTCCTTTTTAATTTAATTGCATTTTTTTAAACTGTGTTTGGTCTAATATTGCTATATACTCAAGTGTGCTAGCTTGCACTGCATGTGAATTGTTTTTACTGCTGTTTTAGCTACTTTTCTGTAAAAAAAAAAAAAAAAAAAAAAACTGTAAGCCTGTTTCCTACCTTTCCTGTAACTAGTGTTCCAGATACAGATTTGCTGTATCCAGGACTGTATGTAAGCTTCTGAGCCCCTCTGTGTTTCTGTGTTGGAGGGAAGCCTTCTAGCTTATCAGTGGGAGTGGTAAGCACTAGGTAACCTGTCTACCACATAAGGAGTGGTTCTGGCCCAGAAATTGTAGTTCCTGGCCGTTTGGGCAATCTTTTCCATCTCTCTCAACTTTCTGATTTGAAAGCCTGCTTTTCCACTTGTTTCTGTCCTGTAACTTGTCTAGTGTTGATACAGATTCTTAGTTTTAGTACTTAAATTTGCTTATTCGTGCTTGGCACTTGTTCTGAATTTGTAAGCACTAAATAAGCTACTAATTACTATAGCACTCAACCTTCCTCATTACCTAGAGGAAAACGGTTTTTGTACTTACTGTACTCACTTTCCACACTTATCTAGAGGAAAATATTTTTTTATTTAGGCATGTCCAAGGATCAGCTCCCAGTATTCTCTCCTGTCTATCTGATGAATCTGGGTATCTTGAGGCAAAGCAGAAATTGCCTCATGTTATGTACAAAGACAACTCTCTCCTCCTACCACCCAACACTACAACCTGTGAGAGATGTATTTATCTAGACAAACTGGAGGTAAAGCTCTCTCCAACCAGGACTGAACTTGACAGTCAAGAGGAGAAGGTAAACATTTGCACCACACCACACTCATCACATAGTCTCTCAGAATCTACACCACCATAATCCACACATAGTAACACAAAACCATTTGCTGAGCTTCTCAATAATAATCTGTCTAAGCAAGAGACCTCCAAAGCAGAAACGCAAGCAACCTTCATCCCCCAACACAACCCAAATGACACATACCCCACAGACTCAGTGTGCCACTCAACCACAGCCAATAAGGCAAAACAACGTACCCAACACACTAGTCATAGGTGACTCTACAGTCAGGCACACTGATGTCCCACTCACCAGGCTAGACAAGGAGAAGGTTACTGTCAGCTGCCTGTCGGGTGCCAGGATCCGCCACATAACCAACGCACTCAGTTCACTCCACAACAAGTACAAATATGACTGTGTCATTGTCCATGTTGATGTGAATGACCCAAGACATACCTCCCTGGACTACATGAAAAGAGACATGGAAGAGCTCTCCGATCTTGTAGCCCATGCAGGTATGACCCTAGCCCTGAGTAGCATTCTGCCATCGCCCAGAATGATACCACAGTACAAGTACAAAATGATTGACTTCAACAATTGGCTAAACTTCTGGTGTTATTCTAAGCGGATCCAGTATCTGTCTGCTTGGGATGACATGGTCGACAGAACACAATGGTTTGCCACAGATGGTCTGCACCTGTCGCCCCTGGGATTCTGGATACTGGCTAAGGCTCTTGCCACCCCTATAGTGTCTTTTTTAGGCAAAGGTCAAATGACAAATTCACCACCGTAACAGGAACAGGCAAGCAAAAACTGAGGGTAATGCTACTCAATGCTAGAAGTCTAAATCTCAAAATGCACTCACTCGAGGCACTCCTTAAAATGGAGAACATCGATATCTGTGCAGTGACTGAGACCTGATTCAAGGCTCCATACAGCACCCCTGCACTACCAGGCTATAACTCATACCACACCTTTCGGCCATGTAACCTGGACCGAAACACCAAAGGCGGAGGTGTGTCCATATTCATTAAGGATATCCACACCTCCAGGCTAGTTGCTCATCATAATACATCCGAGGTTATCCAAGTGCAACTAACTTTTGGCAAAATTGCAATCCAAATTGTAGCTTGTTACAGATCCCCCAGGATTCCCATTCCTCTTTTCTTGATGTACTGGAAAATATTAGGGTTCAGCCAAACAGCTAATAATGGGCGACTTCAACTACCTTCACCATTAACTGGGAAAATCACCTCAGGATGAGGCTGCACCACCGTGGCCTATAAGGATTTTAAAACAAACAATAAATGTCAAATGGGGATTAAATATGTAAACTTTCGTTGTCTGAGCTGTAGTTGTTGTAGTGACATTTTAACACTTAATAATGCTTTTTCTCATCCTGCAACTAACAAGCAATATGTCTTCTATTGCTCAGCTAGCTGTAATAGTATTAATGTGGTCTACCTTGCTACTTGCGGAAAGTGTTCATCATTTTATGTGGGTAAGACCACCAGAAAGCTACAAGAGCGAATTATTGAACATAAGTCAGACATTCGGAGAAAAAAATGATAAGAATGCTCAGAGTAAAAATGTTACCTGGAATGGTTTAGAACGCTGTTTTAGATTTAAGATAATAGATGGAGTGATTAAAGGGACCAGAGGGGGTGATATAAATAATCTTCTTGAGAATAAAGAATAAGAATGGATTATTAGACTGTGGGCAGATTTTGAACCTGGTCTCAATAACTCTAAGTATTAAACCTGTTCTAGTTAAAATACAACAACATCTTTAGAATTATATTTGTATAGATTTTATTGTTTTAAAGTTTTAATTAGTAGTGTCATGTGATACGCTGACTGTGGTCATATGATGCTTAACTGCTCTTATTTAAAGTGATTAATGTTTTGTTTAAGAGTATTAGCATTGAGAAAGGGTGGTTTACCCGAAAGCTTTGCCTTGCAATAAAGTTGTGATTTGATGTTGGAATTGTCATTTTGTTGTTTGAGATTGCCTTGTGTTTTTCCAGTTACCATGGTGCCAGCTTTTCCCAGTACTTAAACAGATATCACCCAGAAGACTAGAACTGAAAAATGTCTGAAGTCAAATGAGCAAGATGCAAACATATAGCACATTTATCTATGCAACTTTAAATGCAGATATAGGATTGATTTATGCTCTGCAAATGAGTGCTGCTAGGTACTATTTTCTATTAGCAGACCATCGGTGCAATAATTAATGTTGGCAAGGCACTGCTTCAGTCAAAAAACTTATACAACTGCTCAAATTCTATAAATGCCTGCTGCTTTTGAACACAATCCTCGTCTCTTCTCCCAATAAATGTAACAATTCTCTGTCAGAATGAAACACCAACCAAAATGGTATTCCAAAACTAAATTTGCTGCCAAGCATTCTCTCTAGATTTAACTACTGTTTGTTCAGTCTCTCTAGATTTAACCACAGTTTGTTCAGGCTGACTCAAAAAGGGACTGAACCTAGGAGCACAATTAAACAGAACTTCTTGCCTAAAGTCATTGACCAGATATCCCCTTTCAGCACACATTTCTGCCAAAACTGAACATTCCTTGTCAAAAATTAAGTCGGACAAAATCATTCTAGATAAATGGATGAACTGACCCTTAACCAGAGACTTATTTTGGAACTTAGGGTGGAACTATTATTGTTCAAGTAGGCAGTGGAGAATGTGGGCTTCCTATAAATAGTAGACTTAAAAGCTCCATTGTCTTTACAAATAGTATATAATATACATATATATATATATATATATATATATATATACACACACACACACACACAGCTACATCTATACATAGACATGTAAATATATCTCTTATGATGTCTATGTATATAGGTCCATATATTGAAAACTTATCGAAAAGCAAGGGATCAAACACAACTGAAGGATTACCACATGATGAAAAAACAAGCACAGCCTCTTGCTAATTATAAATGCCAACTAGGGGATCAAACTACAGTGGGGAAAGGCCAAATTCCCAGATCCCCACTGTAATGCAATCTTGCACAGGAAAAAAAGCTGGTAGCTGGTACATGCCATCAGCTGTACATAGTTAATTCCTAGTACATATAATGAACCTTCAACTAGTTGTCAAGAAATTACATATATATATATATATATATATTGTTTCACTTGGTTAAAAGAAGAAAAACAAATCTGCTTTGTTTGGGGAATACAATAGACACAACCTTCCCATCTCCCTAGCAACACTTTTTCCCAGTCAGTATTTTTATATGGGCAGGAAGTTTTCAGAAGTTTAATTTTCAATAGTTTGTCACTTGGTTCTTGATTAAACAGTCCATTTTTGAATTAAATGCCTAAGACTGAAAGGAGTCAACTAAGCTCTTCAGAATTCAATGTTCCTCCCAAGTTGTATGTGTTTAGATGCTAGGATAAAGTCACATCTGCTGTATTTTATTAGATTTATCATTACTGCTCTTTGTTTCTTTCTTTTGGATGTTCTTCCTGATAGTCTATGGCCAATTAACATGTTACATATGTATCTAAGTTGTCGCTCGTCCTATGTTACGATTCAGCACGACCAGGTGAGGTAGTCAGTTTATATGCTTTATTATACAGAAACACATTAGGATGGATAGCAGCAGTACAAAATATAAACGAACCGATTAATTGACAGGCAACACAGACATGAATACTTACATCTTAACAGCACTACACAAAATGGTAGTCAGGCTTGCACGTGGTCAGTATTTATACACTTGTGCAAGCCCATGGAAAGCTTCTTAAAGGCATACATACATACTGATCTACATCCTCCCACCTTAGTGAACTGCCCACAGTATAATGACACTTGAAAAGAAACATGCAATTGTACAGACAATAAGAAATAAACACAACGTTCAAGTCCAAGTTGCCGTGTATCTGGAACATGGTCTGGAAATGCGACCTGATCTACTGATATAGCAATTAGAACTGGGTTTAGCAACAGGGACAGCCACTGGTGAACAACTTGCTTCAGGAGTTTTGGGATTCTTCTCAGGAACAGGGATATTTACTGGAACATTCGCTGGAACTGGAATGCTGGATAACTCACTCTGAGATCTAGAATCCCTCTCATAGGTATGATACTGCAATACAGGCTCGGATGCGGGGACCAAATGTTTCCAATTCCGCCTAAATTCTGCTCCTTGTGATTCCACAATGTACGATCTCAGCTCTGGACATACACTTTTCACAACTCCAGTCCAATCAAAACCTTTTGTCATTTGCATCCTTACTATCTCCCCTTCTTGTAATAAATTGAGCAGTTTGCTCGACTTATCATAACAGGATTTCTGGGATAAGCACTTCTTTAACAGATGGGCTTTCACTGCTCTGTTGTTGTTAACACAGGGAACCAATAATGTACAACTAATTCGTAGTGTGGTTCAGGTTTTTTCTCAACAGAAGTCTCTGTGCAGGTGAACCAAGATATTTATCACAGGGAACATTTTTGAGATTCAAGAAAACATGCTATGGTCTTGTTTCAACTTCTCTAGTAATAGGTTTGCACTTTGAACTGCACGTTCTGCCAAACCATTTGATTGTGGATATTCAGGGCTACTCGTAACATGACTAAAGTAACACTTCAGCAAATCTCTTGAACTGCTGGCTTGTAAACTGTGTACCATTGTCAGAAGTAACTGTGCAGACTACCATGGACTGTAAAATGACACTTCAACTTAGTTATGACAGTACTGGACACGACTAGGAATTAGGTCAATCTCAAAGCAATTCAAATAAGAGTCTACTAACACCAAGTAATGTTGACCATTCCATTCCAAAATGTCTGTAGCTACAGTCGACCAAGGTAGTTCCAGAATCTGGTTTAGATGAAGTGGTTCTTTCTGTTGATGTGGCTTAGTACTATTACATACAGAACAAGATAAAAGTACTCTCTCGATATCCCCCGACAAAGAAGGTCAAAATACTAGTCCTCTTGCCCTTCTTTTGGTAGAATCAGCTCCTGAGTGCCATGATGCAAGATGGTAATATACTCTTGTTGCAAAAACTTCAGAACAATCACTTTTGGACCTTTCATGATGATACTATTGTCAAACAAAATTTCATCTCTGTAAGGAAAATAAGGCTGCATTTCCACTGGTAAGTAAGATTGCTTTGAAGGCCATCCACGACTTAAAGTGGTTGAGCTTCTGAAGAACCACATCTGTGGCTTTATGACTTTGAAGCTCATCAAAATGTGTGGAAGAAAAATTTCTTACTTCCATGACTTCAAAATTAAGTTTCTCATTTTCATGCCGTTCAGTGGTATTTCTGGGCGATCTTGATAATGTATCAGCAAGATAAAGAAGTTTGCCTTTTGTGTAACCAAGACTGGAATTATACTTTTGCAATTTGAGCATCATGCGTTGCAGTCTAGCTGGAGCTGTATGCATAGGCTTTCTCAAAATACTAACTAGAGACTGGTGGTCAGTTTCAATCTGGATAGGTTTACCATAAATATAATCATGGAACTTCGAACATGCAAACACATTTGCCAAGAGTTCTTTCTCTACCTGCGCATACTGCATTTCAGTTTGGGTTTGAGTTTTAGACGTATAATCTACTGGTCTGCCCTCTTGAAGAATGACTGCACCAAGACCAAACTTCGAAGCATTACAAGAAATAGTAACTGGTTTGTGAACATCATAGTATCTGAGAGTTGGGGTACTGGCAATTCTCTGTTTAAGTAAAAACACACAGTAATCACAGAAACGCTAAGCTTTTTAATGAAGCTTTCGGGCTCTCAACCCTTCATCAGCATATAAAATTATACATTTCTTCACATTTAAATAGAGGAAACAATTAAAATCACATGACCAAACCATGGTACGGTAGAAGATCTCCATTTATTCATAACATATATTAACAACACAACAAATTTCTTTAAATTTAAAATGTGTTTCTCACCAGATGAGATTGTATTTTTGGATGTAAGATTGTATAAAAAGAATAATATAATACAAACAATGGTGCATAAAAAGGATGTGCACACAATAAGATATCTAGAAAGTACTAGTATGCACCCCCCACATGTATTTAAAGGCATAATGAAGTCACAGTTAATTAGAGTGAGTAGACTGACAACAGAGGAACAAGTATATCTGAATGAGGTAGCAATTATGAAAGCAGAATTCTTGAGAAGTGGTTATGTAGAAAATTTTATTGATAGGAATATTGAAATGGTAACAGAGGGTAGAAATATTGATTACAAACCTATATTTACAAATTATATGATTGATGCTAGTTATGCATTGTCCACACCTACTATAAGGAAAGAAAATAACTTAAGATATATAACCACTTACTCTGGCTATTCTAATCAAATATGCAGAATAATTGAGAAAAACTGGCCAATTTTGATGGCTATGCCAGAACTCTGTAATTTAGCAGGGCCTAAACCTAGCGTTGCATATAGGAACAATCAGTCCCTAAAGAATATGTTGTGTTACAAGGATTTTGTGGAACAACATAACCCTATACATAGTAAGATAGGGACTTATAAATGTTATAATTGTACTTGTTGTGGTGATATTTTAGAAGTAGATAGTAATTTTAAGCATCCTGTTACACACAGGAAATTTCAGTTTTATTGTAATGCCAATTGTAACACCACGAAATTAGTTTACCTTGCCACCTGTATGCAATGTCAGGCGTTTTACGTAGGAAAGACTATACGTAGGCTTAAAGACCGTATTATAGAACACAGATCAGAGATAAACAGGCAGATACAAACCAATGCTTTATATAAGCATATACATGAGTTTAATACACATAGTTTTAAATTTAGATGTATAGACATAATACAAGTGGGTATGGGGGGGGGTGATGTTAATAACCTTTTAGAACTAAGGGAGTTAGAATGGATAATAAGACTACAGGCTGATACCTCTCCTGGATTAAATAATGCTACCAGTATAAAACCTGTATTAGTTAAGTGACAAATGAATAGCTTATAATATGTTAGGTTAGTGTTATAATAACTTTAAGATGCAGAATAAAAATATAGATTTTTATGTAAACTATTATGGTTTTTAAAAGTTTTCATTATTTTTGGTAAAGAAGTATATGTATTTTCTTTTGAATTGTCTTTTTATTCTTCTTATTATTCTTTATTGGTTGGTTTGGTCATGTGATTTTAATTGTCTCCTCTATTTAAATGTGAAGAAATGTATAATTTTATATGCTGATGAAGGGTTGAAAGCCCGAAAGCTTCATTAAAAAGCTTAGCGTTTCTGTGATTACTGTGTGTTTTTGGTGAGATTTTGCTCTATCTTCGTGTTCTGTTCAACTAATTCTCTGTTTTAGGACATCAAATGCTCTCTGGTGTTGTTCTGACCAGGATACATCGTTGCATGTCAAGTGTCTGAGCGGTTCTGAAAGTTGGCTCAAGTCGGGAATGAACTTGCCTAGATAGTTAACCATGCCAAGAAAAGGTAAGGCTTGAACACTGTCTGGAACTGGCATCTCAAGATTTGCAGTTTGTTTGTAAGGATCTGGTTGTAAGCCTGAACTGGTAAACAAATGACCAACATAAGTAACTTCTCGTAGCCTGAACTTGCACTTCTGAGGATTCAATTCAAGATTCACTACACATGCTCTTTCCAGAACTTTCTTGAGGTTTCTGTCATGCTCGGCTTCACCATTATCTACTGCTAGGATATCATCTACTACAATAGCACAAGGGGTAACCAGAAAAAATTTGCTCCACTGCACACTGAAAGACTTCACTGGCAGAATTTATCCCAAATGGCATTCTCAAAAATCTGTACCTGCCAAAAGGAGTACTGAAAGTGGTCAGCAATGAATATTTTTGATCACGTAAAATTTGCCAAAATTAACTTTTTGCATCTAAGACAGAAAAAACAGTGGCATTTGGTATAACGGTTGCAACTTCTCCGACTGTACGCATTGTATGATGAGGTGTTTTCAGTGCCTTGTTCAAATCTCACGGGGCAATACATATTCTGATATAATCTGAGCTTTTTTTTTATGAACTACGACCATGGAAGATATCCATTCAGTAGGTTCAGCCTTGATTCCATTCTGCATAGCTACTGGAACTTTACGGGCTGGCCTGTCAACAGCACCGACTTCAGGGTCTAACTTCATGGAGTACACAACTGGGAGTTTGCCTAGTTTGTTTTCGAAAAGATCAGCACAGATAGAAAAAACAGTCTGGGCAAAATTAGAACAGTGGTCTTTTAAGCTTACATGGTGGACTTCCTTATTAAATGAAAGTAGTCCCATTTTCAAACTGTCTCTGAGGCCTAATGATGACTGTACGTGCCTTTTGACTACATAAATTGCAAGTCATAGCTGTTCCCAGCAGAGTAACATGAAAGCACTACTGAACTTCTGTAGCACATAAGCAACAAGCTTCTCACACTTTGTTAAATCAAGCTTCTCACCAGCACATACTCTAGCAAGTGTTTCTGATGACATGACATTGCACTTTGAACCTGTGTCAGCTGAGCTCTATGGGTCTCCCATTTATCCGAACAGTACAAAATACTTGATTCTTTGCCTATAAATCTACTGCATTGACTGTTCATTAAACACAGACACACCATCAACATAAAAAGTAAGGTCACGGCTTTCTAATTGATCAACTTGTCTCTTTGAATGTTCTCTTTTAATGAAAGCATGTCTCTTGACTTACAAAACCTTTGAAAATAGTTCCACTTTTTACATCTGTGGCATTGCTGACCAAAAGCTAAGCACTTTTATCTTTTAGACTGATGACTGCCACCACAATTACGACAGTTGACTATGATGCTAGGTGAGTATGTACCCACAATCTTATGCTTGTTTGCGGACTCACCCTTGTGCTTTTGAGACTGTGCACACTCTGGAATTTGCTAGAAAGGTACAGGGTTTCCCAGTGACTGTTGCAGGGCTTACTGTTGCTGCCACGTGCTTTGGCCTGTTTCTTTTAACCACGTGTTGCATACTATCAACATGAGCTTTAGAAGATGGAAGCATGCATTTCCTTGTAGGCGTAACTGTGTGCTTTTCTGTCACCTCATATATCTGACAAATCTCAATGGCCTTATTCAAAGTTAAATCATTGTCACAAAGCAGAATCTTTCTCATAGCATTATATTTAATACCACACACCAGTATGTCTTTTATCAACTCATCCCTTAAATCACCAAATCTGCATGTTTCAGCTTTGTTTCTCAAGTCAGTTATATATGCTGTAAAAGTTTCCCCAGGCTTTTGATCTCTTGCGTAAAATAAGTGCCTTTCTACTGTAATATTTGTTTGAGGGTTACACATTTCTCAAAATTTATGTTTTAAGCACTCAGGGTCTTCCCTTGACTCAGACGGTACCATTATATGGCAGTTTTCCTCCTCCCATGCAATCCAGCAGGTGCATACACAAATGAACGTTCTCCTTCTATGGCTTCTGATTCAGCTAAATTAAGCAGAATAAATGTCTTTGTACGGTCATCTTTATCAGAAAATGCAGCTTGTATGAAAATATCATACTCTTGCTCAAACATTCTCCAATTCTCTGCAATATTACTATCAAAGACAAGTGCAGCTGGTTTTCGAAATCTGTCTTCCACGCCAACAAAGTATGCACAAACACACTGAAAATATGGCCCATGTAATTATGTACGAACATAGACACACAGTCCGTACTTGTAAGAACACTCAAATGCACAATAACCTCTTTGAAATATTTTACTTTGGGAAATACGCTTTGAAATGGCTGTATTTTGCAAAATAACTGTACTGTAATACTGCACAAACATGCAAACACTTCATATGCTTTGGATCTTGAATAGCTTTAGTTGATGCAAAAAAGTAGCTCATAGCAAATAAATGTGGTCGTTTTCCTTACTGTATTTATTTTATGCAATTCGGATGTTATTTCAAACATTTTCCATAGTTATTTGAATATTTTTTATCAATATGTCGCAGTTTCGGACATTTTGTTTACTTGTAAATTAATTTAGAGCATTCTGAGTGCTTTGCTTTATATTTTGCGAATAAGAAATCATTTAAGTAAGCTTTGATACTTGAAATACTTTTCTGACCTGGTTTTGCAAGTTATATGTGCAGTAGGGATGACCTATTACTCTGTATTCCTCCACAATTAAAAGAGTGCCTCTCGGTCCTAAATCTGGATTTTTGGATACCATTCTGACACCATGTCGCTCATCCTATGCTATGATTCAAGACGAACAGATGGGGTAGCTCATTTATATGCTTTATTATATAGAAACACATCAGGATGGATAGCAGCAGTACAAAATATAAACAAACTGATAACTGACAGACTACACAGACATGCATGCTTACATCTCAACAGCTCTCTATAAATTGGCAGTCAGGATTGCACATGCTCAGTATTTATACACTTATGCAAGCCCATGGAAAGCTTCTTAAAGGCATACATAAATACTGATCTACATAAGTACTGTTTAATTTTATATCCCGTCCTCCCAAACAGTGTGGGTGTGTGCCAAGAGTCAAGGGTAAAGTCGTACATTCTTGCACTTTTTCCTCCCCTTATCTGTAACACTGTGGCTAATTAATCTGTTATTATGTATCACACTTACTATGTATCTCTCTAATTTACTATACAGTATTATGAACCAAAACTACTTCCTGATACTGTATTTTGTCTCAGTGTAATTGTAACTACCCAGACCACACTTGAAAACAGTTTTTTGTGGTTCAGTCTGCTTACTCAGTCAACACAAACAGATGACTACTAAAAAAAAGTACATTATGTGCTGAATATACATGCAAAACTCCCAAACCACAAGGCTCTCACAGAAAAATGATAACTTGCTAACAAACTGGTACTGTTTTGTTTTCATCAGATAAAAATGCAGTCATAGCCTGCAAAACTATTCTCATGCACTGAATGAAAACAGAAAAAAGAATCCCTCCATATGTGCTTACTGCCACTTTATGTATCTGCTTATACTGGAATGAAAAATGTAGTCAAAGAAAATCAGTATTACAGTTCTCTGATGAATACACAGAGCCTACATGTCAGACTAGAACAACTAGCTACAAAGAAAAGGTTAACTTCTTATCCCTGAGGTTTAGCAGCCTTGAAGGTAGTTATATTATTTATGAGGCGGCGCTGCAGGGAACACAAGGCACTGCATGGGAGGTGTGAGAGGGACTGTTCCCTTCCCACACAAAAAGATGTTTCGTGGACACTTGTTTGGTCTATTAGTCTTAAATCAACTGGTTTCAAATAACTTGGCATTAGGAGAGTGTGCCACACACAAGATACCACTTAACTCATTACTCCAAGCAAGTTCAATGTGTAGACATCTTAAAAAACTTTCACTGTTACATTTTGGTAGGCTAACAGTTACTAAGTTTGGGCTCAAGTCTTTTTCTCTTCCTGTGACCAGTTAACATTTTAACATTTATCATTCCTGTATATCTTTCCATCAGGTTGCATCACCCCTTACGACATTCATCTGCTGCTGATCTTCAGTTATTTTGCTTCACCATAACTGTAACTTCCTAGGTCATACTTGAAAACAGGCCACCGGAAGCTAAAATGCCAACCCAGTCAACAAAGACAAATCAGCAAATTTTTGCTTCAAACAGTACATTATACATAACAAGTATGCCCACGATTCATAGTCAAGCAGTACTGCTTTTTGACTGGACGGCAAGATTACACTTGCAGGAGCCAAAAGTATTCTGGCACCTACCAAATGCCTATCAAAATTATCAACAAAATGAAAAAACAAACCAAATCAACATCCCCTCCAAAATACCTCTTCCGGTACATATATCTCTCCAGCAGAATGCAAAGATCTGCCAAGCCACTCATTATTAAAAGTCCCACACATACAACATGGGCATCACCCAGACATCTACACCCATCTGAAGAATCTGGTGTAACCATCCAATAAGAACATGGCTCATCACTATTCACCAAATCATGAGTGTATAAACACAGTCATACATGTGCTTTCTTACTGCAACAATTACTTTAATCCCACTGGAAAACTTGAATAATGCTCTAATACACTTGCTGAAATTCTACCTGTCAGCACAACTGCATCAGTCACAGAGTCTGCAATATTACACAATCCTAGCTGGTAGCATTTTGACTGTAATCAAACTAACTACTAGATATTTTAATCAGTAACTGAAATAAAGAGCTGGTAGGACTACAGTCATTTATGCATGACACCATATGCTTTTCACAACTATTATTCCCTGCAGAGTGCCATTTTATACTACACCATGTTAACTCTAAGCTTTATGAACTTAACTGAGCATGGCTTTTTCATGTAAAAAAAAAAAAAAGTTGAAAATCTCTGGCCTGTTAAAAAATAAGAATGACAGACTGTTTGGGTTTGCAAAACATAACAGCAGCTATCTCATAGCTTACCTCCAATGAGATTCTCTTGTGTACTCGACTCCTCAGACAGACACCAGTAGGGGACTGGACCTCATCAGATGATGTTCCAGATGCTTGGTCACTTTCTCCATCTGAACCCATCTTCAGATTTTCATGCACAATGTCTGAACAGAAAGGAAGCAAAGGAATGTTAAACTTTGAATTATGGAAAAAAAATAAAAATAATGTCCTTGTTTTGCATTAACCTTGTTACTGTACATATCTACTTGTCAAATGCATCTGTTCTTATAACCATAAAGAAAACTTTCCATGGTCCAGTTCCATAAAAACAGCAACAATATTTAATTATGCAAAAACTGCATACCACAGAAACACTAAGTGCATAATTTGCTTGGCTTGCCTACATATTCATGTTTGGAGTTGTGCAACACTAACTTAAATACATAAAATGTAAGCAATTCCTGTACCAGTTTTATTTAGCTATTATTTTAAACATCCTACAAATGGTTTATCCTTGATGGTGTCAGCAATGAGATGGGTTGAAGAGGTGACAAGGAGTGGTGGTGGTGGGGTAACTCTAGGCGGGCTATAGCAGCAATTTGCTTCTCTTTTCATATTGAAAGAGTAGGGTATGAGTCCTGCCATATGACAATCTGCCTTCTACCAGTAAGTGCAGGTACAAGACATCAGCAACACACAGTATTAGGGCGAAGGCAAGAAAATGTACAAGTTTCAGGCTTCAGTCAGCCAGCCTCTTGGTGAACCAAACCATTTATTGAGGTAACCCTGCTCAGCGTCAGATGTCTAAACAACAAGCTGACTAGCCTCAAGGCACTCATATATTGGGAAGGCATCCCCATTTGTAATCACCAAAACATGGTTTAAATGCCAAGAAAGCACTTCATCCATACCAGGGTTTAGTGGCTACCATGCCTTCAGACCTAATGGAAAAGTACAGTTGTGTACACTTACCATAAATGTAGATGTTCGAGTGTATTTACTGTTGCAGTCATTACATTTGGGTAATCTGCTGGCAGGTTGCCCTCAGTCGGCCTGATTAACAAAGTCTTGGGTCCTGCGTCGATTGCTGTCCCTTCCTCCATGACGTCAGATTGTCAGGGGTATAAAACATGCAGCCAACGCCATTACATCAGTTTTTCTTGCCCCAGATGTCAGGTGTCCCCCAAATGGGGAGCAAAATATATATATAAATAATTTAAAACACAAAAATATACCTCCAAACAAAAGCAAATACACCAAAAAGGTTTTTAAGCGTAGTAAAAGAAAGTAGAGGCATAGTAAGGGGAAAAACAGGGGGCTGGAGGGAGGGTAACCAGGACTGCAACAGTGAATACACTGGAACATCTGCATTTATGGTAAGTGTACACAACTGTACTATGTTCTTAGTGTCTCACTGTTGCAGTTACTACATTTGGGTAGATTTCCAAAGCTATGGTTGGGAGGATGGATTTATACAGCATTAGGACCGGCTATAAGGCCCTGCAAAACAGCAGTGGTAAAGCCAGCTCTGGATTTAGAGAAGATTGGTAAATGACAATGCTTGGTGAAAGTATAAATTAAACTCCAGGTAGCAGCTTCTAGAATATCCCTGGTAGAAACACCTCTGAGAAAGGCTGTAGAAGTAGATGCAGCCCTGGTGAAATGGGATCTGATCCCCTGGGGGATAGGTTTTCCATGGTGCTTATAGCAGAAATGAATACAATGGCTTATCCATTTGGAAATGGTTTGCTTTGAAATAGCCTTTCCCTCTGCCCCTGCAGCAAATGCTACACACAGTTGTTCAGATGTTCTTCGAGATTTAGTCTTGTCCAAGTAAAATCAAAGTTGTCTGTGTACATCCAATGAATGCAGAAACCGTTTCCCCTTGTTCTGTGGATTGGGAAAGAAAGTTGGCAAATAAATGGACTGATTAAGAGCCACACTGGATACCACCTTGGGCATGAAGGATGGGTTGGTCCTGAGTGACACCCTGTCCGCATGAAAGATGATGTGCCAGGACTGTAACAGTGGCACAGGAAAATAATTTTCTTGGGTGGCGAAAGCCAGGGTACCTTTGGCTAGGCTTATATAGGCCCTAGGGCCAATAGCCTAGTACCTACCTATGAACCTATGATGAAAGGGTCCACTGCCATAAGGGCCTGTAATTCAGAAATCCTTCTAGCCGAAGTGATTGCTAAAAGGAAGGCTGTTTGCCAGAAAAGAAATTTTCAGTCTGCGGTAGCAGCTGGTTCGAAAGGAGGGGAAGTGAGTTTTTCCGATACAAAGTTAAGGTCACAGGCAGAGGTTTGAGCTCTCCTGGGTGGCCTCAACTTTTTGGCCCCTCTGAGATATTGCTTTAGCAGAGGATGAGAGAAGAGGGGGGTTCTGTGTTGTAATGAGCTGATGTAGCTGAGGCATGGATTTTTATGGAGGAAAAAGACAGGCCCTTGTGAAGCATCTCTGTTAAGTATTGCAAAATTTGAGGTACATTGGGCACTGCTGTGCTTATCCCTTGAGATTGATTCCAGGCACAGAATCTTTTCCATTTGTCAGCATAAGATTTTCTAGTGCTAGGTCTTCTCTCCTCCAAAATGACATCCATCACAGGTTTGCTGAGGGATGCTAAGGGGGAATTTAAGTGATAAGCCAAGCTGCGAGATTCAATGTTTGGAGCTGAGGGTGCAGAATCTGGTTGTTCTGCTGAGACAGTAAGGAAGGTGTCTGAGGCAGGTGCCATGGAGAAATTTGTGACAGACTGCGTAGGAGTGGGTGCCAGTGTTGGCAAGGCCAGTCTGGAGCAATCAAAATCATTTTTGGTTTGTCCTGTTTGACTTTTAGTAGAACTTTGGAAAGCAGAGGGGGAAAGGCATAGAGTGATAGGTTTTCCCAGCTGAAGGACAGAACATCCACTTTCCAGGCTTTTTTGTGAGGAGTTCTTGTGGAAAATTTGTCAAACTGGTAGTTCTGGGGTGAGGCAAAAGATCTATGTCTGGGCTCCCCCATTTGCGTGTCAAGATGTTGAAAATCTGTGGTTCCAGTTTCCATTCGTGTGGGTCCATGAGATTTCTGCTTAGTTCATTTGCCATGGCTAGTCTGCAGAGGGGGTAGGAATGTGTACTGCCCTGCTTGTTTATGTACCACTGCTGAAATGAATAGTTGTAGGAAGGAACTGATGAATAACACACTTGCGCTATCTTCTCTTACAACAAAAAGAGGAAACGCAGTGTGTACAAAGCAAAAGATATTTAATAAAAAACGGCTCACGATGACACACTCCACAATAAATGCTATTCGTTCAATAATACATGCAAAATAGTTTGAATTAAAAACGTTTTTAATTCAAACTATTTTGCATGTATTATTGAACGAATAGCATTTATTGTGGAGTGTGTCATCGTGAGCCGTTTTTTATTAAATATTGTTTATGTACCACATAACTGTGGTGTTGTCCATCTTTACCATTAGTTGTCCTAGATGAAGGTAGTCCTTGAAGGCTGTCAGTGCATTCTGTACAGCTAGCATTTCTTTTTGATTGATATGAAGGTGCATTTGATTTGGGCTCCATTTGTCCTGAATGCACTTCTCTGCCAGATGAGCCCCCGTGCACAGTCTGATGCGTCTGTAGTTAGGGTTTGGGTAGCAGTCCCTTGTTTTGGTGGCAGGCCTCTGCCCACCACAGGAACTCTAGTTGCAGGCAAGGAATGATAGAAATCATTGTTTCCAGGCTGTGACAATGTTGACTCCATAAACTTTTTAAATACCACTGAAGTTTCCTCATATGCAGTCTTGCATATGGAATTAGAAGAATGCAAGAGGCCATGAACCCAAAGGCTTGCAGTATTTGTCTTGCAGATAGCAGGGTTTTTGTGGCCACCTGTTTGAAGTAAGTCACCAAATGAAGTTGCTTTTCTGGCATAAGGAATGCCATCTGGGCAGTTGTATTCAAGCTTGCACCCAGGAATGTAATTTGTTGAGAGGGTACCAGTTGTGATTTCTTTTCGTTTATGGTGTACCCTGGACAAGTTAGAACCCTTTTTACAAATGCCAGATGTTTTAGAAGAATGGCCTTGTTTTCTGCCTGAATTAGACAATCGTCCAGGTATGGATATATTTGTATATTTCTTTGCCTGCAAAATGCAATTACTGGAGCAAGGCACTTTGTGAATACCCTGGGCACAGTAGATAAGCCAAAGGGCAGTGCAGAGAACTGATAATGCAAGTAGCCTGCTTTGAAGCGGAGGTATCTTCTGCAAGATTCCCTGATTGGGATATGCAGGTAAGCCTCTTTTAAGTCTAGAGTTGCCAACCAGGCATCTTTGCCTAGCATAGGAAGTAACTGGTGAAGAGTCAGCACCTTGAATTTTGGAATATCCAGAAATGTGTTCAGAGTAGACAGGTCCAGAATTGGACACCATGATTTGTCTTTTCTGGGTACCAGGAAAAGTCTGGATTAGAAACCTTGTCCCTTTTCCTCTTCTGGTACTAGTTGAATAGCTCCCATGTTTAGGAGGGAAAGTATTTGTTTCTGAGCCTCTGCCCACTGATTTGGGGGCAGGTCTGGCCATCCGTTTGGAGTTGGCAATGTGTAGAAATGAAATCTGTATCCCTGGGACACTATATTTAAAACCCATTTGTCCTGGGTTATAAGTTGCCAGTTTTTCGCATGAAAAACCAGTTTTCCCCCCCAAAGGGGCAGCTAAGAGGTAAGTGCTTGGTAATTTTAAAGGGAAGTCATTGAGACTGTTTACCATAGGGAGGTGTCTTGTTACTTCCAGATTTGGAAGTGGAGGCACCCCATTGCTTAGTTCTGAAAGTCCCTTGGGACTGAAACCTAGTGCTTTTGGACTGTTTGGGTTTGGCTTGAGTGGCTCTGGAAGAAACTGGAAAGGACCAGTTCTTAGTAGGCCAGTGCCTACTAAATCTTGGAGGTTGTACTTGTAAGAAATCTTTCACAGTTTGCATAGACTTAGCTTTATCTTACATCTTTTTTAGAACTTCTTCAGCCTTATTGCCAAACAGACGGTCCTGCTGCAAAGGTGCATCCAACAATTTTGCTTTAACATGATCAGGAACAGATGGCTCCTTAAGCCAAGCATGCCTTCTAAGCACAGACCCACTAACAGCAGCCCTGCAAGAGGCCTCCAAAGAATCAAAACCAGATTGCAAAGTATGTTTTCCAACTTGTTCAGCTGAATGCAATAAATCCTGTAGATCCTTATTTTCCACGTAGTCAGAAATCAACATAATTTTCTGTTTAAGCAATCCCATGATATGCTGTTGATATTTTAGCATATGGAATTGACAGTTTAAAGCCCTGATTGCCAAGGTTGCAGAAGTATAAACCTTTTTACCCCATCTATCCAACACCCTGGAGTCTCTATCAGAAGGGGTAGGATTTTTAGCAGTAGAAGCCTTAATGCCCTTGGGCCCCTGAGAAATTGTTTCAGGGTCCGCAACAGGATTTTTGAAAAGGAATTTGTGGGAGTCAGGAACTCTGGAGTATCTGTCTGGCTTACAAGGGGCCGGAATACTGGATTCTGAAAACACATCAACAATGTCTAGTACAGGAGGTATAGCCAAAGGCCTATGCTGAGGAAGAAGAAGGAAATCCCTAAGCCTCTTTTTGGATTCAGAAAAATCCTGACTTTCCCAGTGGAAATGCTCCCTTAAGGTATGTAAAGTTTCCCCAAAAGAAAAATCCTCAGGGGGAGAAGCAGAAGGAATGGAATCCTCTGCATCAGAATCCTCAAAAGTAGTTATGGACAAATCCTGTTTATTAGAAGATTCAGAAGAAACAGAGTCCTGTTCAGAAGATTCATAGTCAAGTTCAGCCCTAGGCCTCTTAGAAGGGGGGGGGGGTGACTACCCCTGATTAGAGTAATTAAATCTTCAGCCATTTTGATCATTTGTTTTTTAGGCATAGGGGCCTGAACATGTGGCCTGGGCGTCAGATTTTTAGACCTAGATTGAGATTTTGACCTTAATATTGAAGGTGATGTCGGTTTAATATACAAATCTGTAGGCCTGAATACACCCTCAGAAGCCGGTGCCTGCACAGCGGCTCCGGACCCATCCAAGGTACAGACATCCACGGGTTCCATAGGTGAAGCATCTCACAGCATACCGGACTCCGAATGGGACTCAGTAGAGGCCAGTGAATCAGAAGTAGTGGGTAATCAGGGGCTGCAAAAGCACCTCACTGAGTACCGGCGAACTGGCAACTGACTTGGGAGAAGAGTCGTCGACAGTTTTGGACCTCAAAGGCCTGTCGCTGTTTTTTTCTTTGCGTTTTTTCGGTATTCCAGTGGATGGCTAACCGACATCATTTCTGGATAATTAAACCGGGAACTGAAATATTTAGAAGCAAAAATGTACCGACGACGGATAGTGTGCTGATTAAATAAAGAACAAAACTGACAGCAGGGTACATCGTGATCAGGGCCTAAGCAAGGAATACAGTACAAATGAAAATCCTTATGAGGTATTTGCTTCCCCCATGTAATACAATTATTAACTTTTACTGACATCGGTAAGGAGCAAGAAAAAGTTTCCCCAACAGGGGTACTTAGCTTTTAGTTGAAGACTTCAATTCTGAAACTCAAAAACAAAAATGTTAGGAGTCGGACGACCGGCACTTGCGAACTGCTTCTGCTTCGGGCACCGTGCAGCAAGAAAGACTGATGTAATTGCGTCGGCTGCATGTTTTATACCCCTGACGACCTGACGTCATGGAAGAAGGGACAGCAACCGACGCAGGACCCAAGACTTTGTTAATCAGGCCGACTGAGGGCAACCTGCCAGCAGATTAACCAAATGTAATGACTGCAACAGTGAAACTCGAAGAACATCTGTAGTGGTGTTTCCATATTTGTCTGACACCATAACACCTCTAGACAGATTCCCAGAGATCCACATGGGGTGACTCTAGGTGGGATATAGCAACAATGTGATTCTCTTTTCATCTTGAAGGAGAAGGGCATGAGTCCTGACATGAGATGATCTGCTTTCTACCAGTAAGTGTGGGTAAGGCACATCAACAACTCACAATATCAGAGCCAGGGAAGAAAATGTCCAAGTTTCAGGTGTCGGACCATATCACCTCGAGACAGATTCTCAGAGATCTACAAATGGAACTTATAAAGCTGCAAATACCACTTAAAGAATCAGCTATCAATTTATCACCTGAGAAAAGGGCACCTTCCATGACTCTAGAAGTTCATGTCAGGCTCCTAAACATCATGGATTAACTCCACTTAATTAAGAACTCCATTACTCTGGGAGACTTAACTACCCATCAACTGACTGAAGTACCTACACCTCCAACACAGGTTATGAACAGAAGTTTACATTTATTAGATCTAAAAACTCAAAGGACCACACTGTTAGTTACTGAACAAGAAGAAATAAATATTCCTAACCTTAAATCTATAACTGTAGTGTTATCATGCACAACTCCACTAATACTCTCCCAGATTATGTCAGACCATAAGTTAGTAAAATTTTCTTACTGTCCAAATCCCCTGAAACCAGTACAGCAGAATTAGTAAACTTCATTATAGAATTTGAGGAGATTTGTGCACTTGAAGTCTTGAAACTCACTTATAACAACATCGCCCCAAACATCATCTCACCTGACTATTACTACTAAAGAACATATACTGACAGTGCTGTTCAACACTAGGAACACTATGGGACCAGATAACATACTCAGCCATTAAATACTATTAAACATGCCCTGGTAGAGCCTCTCTATAAACTATTTAACCTAAGCCTGGCTACAGGCTTAGTCTT